>NC_041380.1:587261091-587322654 GCF_002162155.2 Triticum dicoccoides
GGGGCGGCGCGAGAGCTCGCCGTAGCTCGGGCGGCGAACGGCGTGCGGCAGCGGGGCGAGGTAGGAGAAAAGGCGGCCGGCGCGGGCGCCTCTGGCCCAGGCGGCGACGGGAGAGGGCCGGCCTTGGGCCCTCGCGGGCCTCGGCGGGAGTGGTAGTGATGTGGGGCTCGCGGGGCTGACATGGTGGCGGCGGAGCAGGTCGGACAATGGCCGGCCCGGCGGACTTTGTCCGGCGGCGGCGGGAGGGGATGGATCTAGGGTTTCGGGAGGAAGGGGAAGAAGAAATTCGGGGGTGTCTTTAAATAGGCATAGAGGGAGCTAGGAGAGTCCAAATGAGGTGCGGTTTTCGGCCACACGATCGTGATTGAACGATCTAGATGATGGAGAGGGTTTTGGTGGGTTTTGGGCCAAAATGGAGGGGTGTTGGGCTGCAACACACACGAGTCCTTTTCGGTCCCTCGGTTAACCGTTGGAGTATCAAACGAAGTCCAACTGGTACGAAACTTGACAGGCGGTCTACCAGTAGTAAACCAAGACCGCTTGGAAAGTCTTGGTCCAATCCGGAAATGTTTAATCCCCACACACAAAAGAAAGGTAGAAATGACCACCGGAGGAGAACGAAGCGCCGGAATGCAAAACGGACAACGGGGAAAATGCTCAGATGCATGAGATGAACACGTATGCAAATGCAATGCACATGATGACATGATATGAGATGCATGACAACGATAACAACACACGGAGACAAAAACCCGAACCCGAGAAAATAAAATAACTTAACGCCGGAAACGGCAAGAGTTGGACTACATATTGGGAAAATCATATCCGGGGTGTTACACCAACTCTGGCTGGCACCGGGGCGAACAGTGATGCAACTATAATGAAATGCGTAGATAGTTCCCCGAGCATCGCTCGGGTTTATCCATGCTTGCGTAGTGCAAAAATATGTGGGTGAAGAGCTCACATTGATTTTTGTGTAGTCGCGGTCGTCGAAGACAGCCGGCGTGGCTCGGCACTTGCGGAGTGCGTCGGCGCACCCGCTGGGTGTATCCTTCGAGCCCCCGGGTGCTCGAAGGGGGGGGTCCCGGCCGGTCAGGCTCGACCCGCCAGGCGGTGAGGCGGCTTGCAGCGCCCTTTTTTTCTTTTTCTCTTCTATCTGCTGCTGGCAGCTGGAAAAAACTCTTCTCTTGTCTGCAATCTTCGCGGGGGCGCGCCAGCGCACCCGCTGGGTGTAGCCCCCGAGATTCAGGCCGACTGCTGAGCAGTCGGGCCGGATCTCCCGGTGACTACTTTATCTTCTTCTTCGCGGGGGCGCGTCAGCGCACCCGCTGGGTGTAGCCCCCGAGATTCAGGCCTACTGCTGAGCAGTCGGGCCGGATCTCCCGATGACTACTTTGTCTTCCTCTTTTTCTTCTTCAGCCGGCTGGGCACTTCTTTTTGTGTCCGACTCCACGCGAGCAGTCGGATGCACAGTTTTTTTCAGCCGGCCCTGGACTTTTCTCTACCAACCGGCAGTAATTTTGCCCCGCGGGCAACCAACCAATTTCTTTCTTTTTCAGTTCTCTAGCTAGCCATCCAGTTCTCTCTGCTCCTTTCGCGTGGGGAGGCGGCAGCGGCCAGCCGGCGTGGGGAAATCGGCCAATGCGGGGCGGCGACCCGACGGGCGCGCGGGGGCCGACAAGGGCTGGAGCAGAGCGGTCGGGCCAAGGGCGGAGGTGCCGGCGATCTGGTGGCCGGGTGCTGCAGGAGGCGGGGGCCGGGTCGCGGGGAAGCCGGACCAGGGTGCGGCAGAAGCCGGCTTGCCGGGTGCGGCAGAAGGCGGAGGCGGTGGCTGGGTTGCGGGGAAGCCGGCCACGGGCCAAGTCAGCGAGCAGCAGGCTAAAACCAGCAGGCGGACGGGCCGGGACGGGGAGCCGGTAGGCGGCTGGGTAGCGGGCGGAGCCGGCGGGGGTCGCTGGAGGAGCCGGACCGGCGTGGTAGGCGGAGCCGGACGGAGCCGCGGGCCGGCCGAGGACGGGGCGGAGCAGGCGCAGCCGGAGCCGGCTCGGTGCGAGGGGCCGGACAGAGGGAAAGAGCCGGCCGAGTCCGGGGCGGAGTGGGCGCAGCCGGAGCCGGCGTGGCCGGGATGCGGAGGCAGCCGAGGCCGAGGCAGAAGCCGGCCGCGGGCGGAGCAAGGACGAGGCATGGCTCGAAGGAAACCGGCATAGGCCGCGAGCCGGCAGGCGGGGCGGAGGAAACCAGCGTGCGCGGACGCGGGGCAGCCAGCACGGGGTGGATCCAGCCGCGGAGCAGCCGGCGACGAGCGGGCCAGGCGCGCGCTAAGAGGGACGGTCGGGCCGGCACCGCGGCTCTGTTAGAGGCCGAGCGAGGACCACGCGCGGAGGAGGGAGGCGACGCAGTGGTGCGGGCGTCATGCTGGCCAGGCACGAGAGGAGCGAGGCAGGCGCGGGGGCGCACGCGCGGCACCGGCGCTACTGGATTTTGCCACGGCTGCGGTGGCTTTAGGCGGAACACGCGGAGCAGAGCGAGCAGCGTGGAGATAGCAGCAGCAAACCAATGTCACTGTTTGGGTATGTACAGTGTTGCATGGGTAGTGTATAGGCAATATCTGGTTAATGGTTTGACCATTGTTTTGACTTGCTCTAGCTAGCTTGTATGGACAAAATATGGAGGAGCGAAAGCGCATTCCGGCCAGAGTAAGGCGCAGCGCAGAGAGGAGCAGACGCAAGCCGCGCGTGGATGGTCATGGCCGACCGAAACGAGGCCTCGCGCGCGGCACGCGCGCGGACAGATGGCTGGCGTTGCGATGGTGGTGACGAAGAGGCTGATGGCGAGGACGGCCACCCCTCGCGACCGCTCCGGGGGCCGGTCGATGTCGAGCCCCCGAGTGCTACCGGAGAGACGGCATGACACCGCGGCGGAGGCGATGAAGAAAAAAGGGTCCTGCCCGGACAATGAAACCAGCAGCAGCGCGGTAGCATAGTACCGCACCACGGTGGGCGCCAACTGTCATGGTATTCTCACGGGGGGCTTGCGAGTCGACAGATGCCACAAGGGCTTAGTGTGAGGGTAAGACTGCTGCTGATAGGACCGAGAGCGAGTATGCGAGTAGCACGCGCTAGTTTACCCAGGTTCGGGGCTCTTCGGAGAGATAACACCCCTACTCCTGCATGTCTGAGTATATATCTAGGGTGTACATCGGGCAGTACAAAGTGCTCCTGGAGCTGTATCTGGGATCAGTGTCATGGGCATCTGACTCTGTATATGTGTGCGTCCGGAGTGAGCATGCATGCTCTAGTGGCCAAGCATGGCCATGGGGAGTGTGTGGCCGTGGGAGTCCATCCCCTGGATGGATGGATGTGTGTCCCTTTATATAGGAGAGGGTAGCTTAGGATGTAATCTTGTTAGTGGGCATGGGTAAGGCATGGTGCATGTCATGCTTGTCCCCTGGGTCATTTCATAAATAGTGCCAGGGGACAAGTGACACTGTACATGATGGCGTCGCGGTACGGTTGTCTTGTCCGCGGTATGGCCGTCTCGTCGGGGTCTTGTCGGTGTCGGGTCGAACTGCGGTCGGCAGCCGGCTGGTCGGCGCAGTCGGCAGCCGGCCGGGCAGAGCAGTCGGACGGGGAGCCGGCAGGAGCAGCCGGTCAGTCGGACTGAGGGGCTTTGCTAGCCCCGATGTCTTGAAATATTGTCTTGCCGTCTTCGGGGTACCCGTGGTCAATTACTCCGTCAATAGGCATAAGTATTGTGACATAATGTGTAATAACAGCCCATAATGCAATAAATATCGATATAAAAGCATGATGCAAAATGGACGTATCAACTCCCCCAAGCTTAGACCTCGCTTGTCCTCAAGCGAAAGCCGAAATCGAAAAATATGTCCACATGTTTGGAGATAGAAGTGTCGATAAAAGTAAAATACAGACATGAGGGCATCATGATCATTCTTAGAACCGCAACTTACATAATTCTTCTCATATGATTTCTTATGCTAGAGTATTAATTCAATCACAATTTCAAGTATGAATCGTAAACTTCATTGAAAACTAACAAACTATAATCTCAGTCATTAGAGCAATTGCAATTTATCATAACATAGGAAAGAGTCAATATATAAGAGCTTTTCAGCAAGTCCACATACTCAACTATCATATAATCTTTCGTAATTGCTCACACTCACGCAATACTTAGTTCATGAAAACTCACATCCAATTAGCCATATATACCAGGATCTTTCCAACATATTGTGCTTGCCATGACTCTTATGCAAGGTAGGAGATAAAAGTAAAAGATAGGCCCTTCGCAGAGGGAAGCAGAGGTTGTCATGCGCTTTTATGGTTGGATGCACAAAATCTTAATGTGAAAGAACGTCACTTTATATTGCCACTTGTGATATGGACCTTTATTATGCAGTCTATCGCTTTTATTTCTTCCATATCACACGATTGTATAAAGCTTATTTTCTCCCACACTAATAAGTCATACATATTTAGAGGATCTTACTCAATACATAGGTAGGTATGGTGGACTCTCATGGCAAAACTGGTTTAAGGGTATTTGGAAGCACAAGTAGTATCTCTACTTGGTGCGATGAATTTGGCTAGCATGAGGGGGAAAGGCAGGCTCGACCATGTTGGATGATCCATGACAATATAATTTATCTCAGATGTAAGAAAACATAACCCATTACATTGTCTTCCTTGTCCAACGTCAACTCTTTAGCATGTCATATTTTAATGAGTGCTCACAATCATAAAAGATGTCCAAGATAGTATATTTATATGTGAAGACCTCTCTTTCTTTATTACTTCCTATTAATTGCAACGATGACCAAAACTATGCTTGTCAACTCTCAACAACTTTTATTCATCATACTTTTTCTATGTGAGCTCATTACTCTCCATAAGATCCATATGATCTCTTTGTTTCCTTTTTATTCTTTCTCTTTTCTTTTATTCACTTAGGATCATGGCAAAATAATCAAGCCCTTGACTCAACACTAATCTTTATTATATATAGCTCACGGACTCGATTACATAGAGGGATCACAAAGCAAAACTCAAAACTACATCATGCCATAAACTTTATTCTACTAGATCAAGATATTATCAAAAGGATCAAACTACGAAAAAGGTAAAGATAAAAGTGATGGTGATACGATATCGGGGCACTCCCCCAAGCTTGGCAGTTGCCAAGGGGAGTGCCCATACTAGATACTCAATTCTTCTTTGTTGGTGAAGAAGGTGATGGTTTTGTTGATGGCGTAGGCTTCTTCCTTAATTTGTGCTTGAGGACAAAATTTTGGTCCCTTAGGTCCTCGATCTCCTGTTCCAGGCTCAGTATCTTTTTGCATAGTTCCAGCTTGTTTTCTTGCAAAAGGTGAAAAGGGATAAACTCGATCTTAGGTTTCTTTACTCTATCCGGGAGGCTTGACTTTTTGAACTCAACATGCATGTCCCCAGGTTGAGGTAGTGGGACTTCATCTTCATCTGAGCTCGTATCCTCCTTTCCCTTGGGTTCATAGTCCTCTTCTTCTTCCGTAGTCCAACCACAATGCTCCACATCCACATAGACCTTAGGATCTGCAAGGTAATCAGCCACATAGCTTTCTCCTTCCGAATCCTGGAACGACATGTTGCTCTATCTGCAGCGGGACAGCTCAAAACAAAGACAAGAGATATTTGCGTGATATGGGAGTCAAAACCTCTGGGAGATTATATAATGAATTTTTACCGACTAGAATACGAGTCGTGTACAAAAACGGAGTCCGGAGGGCGCACGAGGTGCCCACGGGGTAGGGGGCGCGCCCAGGAGGGTAGGGCGCGCCTTCCACCCTCGTGGAGGCCTCGTGTCCTTCCCGGACTGCTTCTTATTTTTCTATTTTTCTAAATATTCCAAAACGGAGAGATATTGCCTTAAAAACTGTTTTGGAGTTGGTTTACTTACCGTACCACATACCTATTCCTTTTCGGAGTCTGAAACGTCCCTGAAGGTGACCCTTATGTATTCCTCCGGGGTTACGGTTTCAATAACATTGGTTTCAACATTTGTGGGATTACCTGAGATATAATGTTTGATTCTTTGACCGTTCACCACCTTCGGATTTGTGCCTTCAAAGTTGTTGACTTTTGTTGCACCGGAACGATAGACCTCCTTGATAACGTAAGGACCTTCCCATTTAGAGAGAAGTTTTCCTGCGAAAAATCTTAAACGAGAGTTGTATAGCAATACATAATCACCTACATTAAACTCACGCTTTTGTATCCTTTTATCATGCCATCTTTTAACTTTTTCTTTAAACAACTTGGCATTTTTGTAGGCTTGGGTTCTCCATTCATCGAGTGAGCTAATATCAAATAACCTCTTCTCACCGACAAGTTTAAAATCATAATTGAGCTCTTTAATAGCCCAATATGACTTGTGTTCTAGTTCGAGAGGTAAGTGACATGCTTTTCCATAAACCATTTTATACGGAGACATACCCATAGGATTTTTATATGCAGTTCTATAGGCCCATAATGCATCATCAAGTTTCTTGGACCAATTCTTTCTAGACCTATTGACAGTCTTTTGCAAAATTAATTTGAGCTCTCTATTGCTCAATTCTACTTGACCACTAGACTGAGGGTGATAAGGGGATGCAATTATATGATTAACATCATACTTAGCAAGCATTTTAAGGAAAGCACCATGAATAAAATGTGAACCACCATCAGTCATTAAATATCTAGGGACTCCAAATCTTGGAAAAATAACTTCTTTAAGCATTTTAATAGAAGTGTTATGATCAACACTACTAGTTGGAATAGCTTCTACCCACTTAGTAACATAATCAACAACAACTGAAATATGTGTATATCCATTAGAGGCAGGAAAAGGTCCCATATAGTCAAAGCCCCAAACATCAAATGGTTCAATAACGAGTGAATAGTTCATAGGCATTTCTTGACATCTACTAATATTACCTATTCTTTGGCATTCATCACAAGATAAGACAAACTTACGGGCATCCTTGAAGAGAGTAGGCCAATAAAAACCAGATTGCAATACCTTATGTGCAGTCCTATCTCCAGCATGGCGTCCTCCATAAGCTTTGGAGTGACACTTGCGTAGGATCTGTTCCTGTTCATGCTCAGGTACACAACGTCTAATAACACCATCTACTCCTTATTTCTAAAGATGTGGGTCATCCCAAAAGTAATGCCTCAAATCATAGAAGAACTTTTTCTTTTGCTGGTATGTGAAACTAGGTGGTATAAACTTAGCAACAATGTAATTAGCATAATCAGCATACCATGGAGCAGTATGAGAAGCATTTATGACATTTAATTGCTCATCAGGAAAGCTATCATCAATAGGTAGTGGGTCATCAAGCACATTTTCTAACCTAGACAAGTTGTCTGCAATGGGGTTCTCAGCTCCCTTTCTATCAACAATATGTAAGTCAAATTCTTGTAGCAAGAGAACCCATCTAATAAGTCTAGGTTTAGCATCTTTCTTTTCCATAAGATATTTAATAGCAGCATGATCAGTGTGAATAGTTACTTTAGAATCAACAATATAAGGTCTGAACTTATCACAAGCAAATACAACTGCTAAGAATTATTTTTCAGTAGTAGCATAATTTCTTTGAGCATTGTCTAGGGTTTTACTAGCATATTGAATAACGTTTAATTTCTTATCAACTCTTTGCCCTAGAACAACACCTACAGCATAATCACTAGCATCACACATAATTTCAAAGGGTAAATTCCAATTAGGTGGCTGAACAATAGGTGCAGAGATCAATGCTTTCTTAAGTATTTCAAATGCTTCTACACAATCATCATCAAAGACAAATGGTATATCTTTTTGTAATAAATTAGTCACAGGCCGAGAAATTTTTGAGAAGTCCTTAATGAACCTCCTATAAAATCCGACGTGACCAAGGAAACTTCTTATACCTTTGATGTCCTTGGGGCATGGCATCTTTTCAATAGCATCAACCTTGGCTTTATCAACTTCAATACCTCTTTCAGAAACTTTATGCCCCATGACAATACCTTCATTAACCATAAAGTGGCACTTTTCCCAATTCAAGACAAGATTAGTTTCTTCATATCTCTGCAAAACTCGATCAAGGTTGCTCAAGCAATCATCTAAAGAAGATCCATAGACGGAGAAATCATCCATGAAAACCTCACAAATCTTTTCACAAAAGTCAGAGAATATAGCCATCATGCATCTTTGAAAGGCAGCAGGTGCATTACATAAACCAAAAAGGCATACGTCTATAAGCAAAAGTACCAAAAGGGCAAGTAAAAGTAGTCTTTGATTGATTCTTGGCTGACATAGGTATTTGAGAGAAACCATAATAACCATCTAGAAAGCAAAACTGTGTATGTTTGGATAATCTTTCTAGCATTTGATCAATAAAAGGTAAGGGGTAATGATCCTTTTTAGTGGCCTTATTTAATTTGCGAAAATCAATTACCATCCTATAACCTGTAATAATTCTTTGAGGAATCAATTCATCTTTATCATTAGGAACGACATTAATACCTCCCTTCTTAGGGACACAATGGACAGAACTTACCCACTGACTATCAGCAACGAGATAAATTATACCTGCCTCAAGGAGCTTTAGTATTTCCTTTCTTACCACTTCTTTCATTTTAGGATTCACCCGTCATTGATGATCACGAACTGGTTTAGCATCTTCTTCCAAATTTATTTTATGTTGACATGGAGTGGGACTAATGCCCTTAAGATCATCAAGAGTATACCCAATAGTAGCACGGTGCTTCTTCAGAGTTTTCAATAATCTCTCTTCCTCATGCTTTGAAAGGTTAGCACTAATAATAACATGATATATCTTTTTCTCATCAATATAAGCATATTTAATAGTATCAAGCAACGGTTTAAGCTTAAACACGGGATCACCCTTGGGTGGAGGAGGATCCCCTAGGATTTCAACAGGCAAATTGTGTTTCAGAATAGGTTCCTGTTTAAAGAATACTTCATCTATTTCTCTTCTTTCATTCATAAACATATCATTTTCATGGTCTAGCAAATACTGTTCTAAAGGATCACTAGGAGGTACACAATAGAAGCAAGACCAATAATTTCATCCTTACTAGGTAATTCTTCTTCACGGTGTTGTCTACTAAATTTAGAGAAATTAAATTAATGAGACATATCATCTAAACCGATAGTAACAACATCCTTTTTGCAATCTATCTTAGCATTAACAGTGTTCAAGAAGGGTCTACCAAACATAATTGGACAAAAGCTATCTTGTAGGGAACCAAGAATAAGAAAATCAGCAGGATATTTAGTTTTCCCACACAAGACTTCAACATCTCTAACAATTCCCATTGGTGAAATAGTATCTCTATTGGCAAGATTAATTGTGACATCAATATCTTCTATCTCAGCAGGTGCAATATCATGCATAATTTCTTTGTATAAGTTGTAAGGTATTGCACTAGCACTAGCACCCATATCACATAAGCCATGATAACAACAATCTCCTATTTTAACAGAAATAACAAGCATGCCTACCATAGGTTTGTTTTATCTTTAGCACAGGGTTTAGCAATTCTAGCAGTCTCATCAAGGAAATGAATAACACGCCCATCAATATTATCAGACAAGAGATCTTTAACAACAGCAATATCAGGTTCCGCTTTAATTTGCTCAGGAGGTGTACAATTTTTAATATTGCTTTTACGAACCACAGTTGAAGCTTTAGCATGATCCTTTATCCTAACAGGGAAAGGTGGTTTCTCAACATAAGAAGTAGGAACAATAGGATCATTATAAGTGATAGTCTTTTCTTCAACTTTAATAGGTGCAGCTACTTTTACTTCTATGGGAGGAATATATTTAAACCACTTCTCCTTGGGGAGATCAACATAAGTAGCAAAAGATTCATAGAAAGAAGCTACTATCTCAGAGTCAAGTCCATATTTAGTGCTAAATTTACGGAAAACACCGGTATCCATAAAAGATTTAACACAATCAAACTTAGGTGTCATACCTGACTTCTTAACTTCGTCGAGGTCCCAATCTTCAGAGTTGCGTTTAATTATTTCCAATAAATCCCATTTGAATTCAATAGTCTTCGTCATAAAAGAGCTAGCACAAGAAGTATCGAGCATGGTGCGATTGTTATCAGAAAGCCGAGCATATAAATTTTGAATAATCATCTCTCTTGAGATCTCATGATTGGGGCATGAATATAACATTGATTCAAGCCTCCCCCAAGCTTGAGCGATGCTTTCTCCTTCGCGAGGCCAAAAATTATATATATAATTGCGATCACGATGAACAAGATGCATAGGATAAAACTTCTCATGGAATTCCAATTTCAATCGTTTGTAGTTCCATGACCCCGTATCATCACATAGCCTATACCATGTTAATGCATCTTCCTTCAAAGATAAAGGGAAGACCTTCTTCTTAACAACATCTCCGGGTACACCTGCAAGCTTAAATAATCCACAAACTTCATCCACATATATTAGGTGCTCATCAGGATGCTTTGTTCTATCTCCTGCAAAAGGATTATCTAGCAGTTTTTCTATCATACCCGAAGGAATTTCAAAGAAAACATTTTCATTTTCAGTAGGTTCAGTAGGTTGAGGAGCAACTCTTTGCTCTACTGGTCAGGGTGAAGATACCCCGAACAAGCCCCTCAGAGGATTACTTTCCATAGTAACAAGTGACAGTAAATTTCAGCACACTATATAATTTTTTCTTACCAAATTCCACCTACCAAAGGCGCTTCACTCCCCGGCAACGGCGCCAGAAAAGAGTCTTGATGACCCACAAGTATAGGGGATCTATCTAGTCCTTTCGATAAGTAAGAGTGTTGAACCCAACGAGGAGCATAAGGAAATGATAAGCGGTTTCCAGCAAGGTATTCTCTGCAAGTACTGAAATAAGTGGTAACAGATGGTTTTGTGATAGGATAATTTGTAACGATCAACAAGTAACAAAATTAAATAAAGTGCAGCAAGGTGGCCCAATCCTTTTTGTAGCAAAGGACAAGCCTGGACAAACTCTTATATAGAGAAAAGCGCTCCCGAGGACACATGGGAATATCGTCAAGCTAGTTTTCATCACGTTCATATGATTCGCGTTCGGTACTTTGATAATTTGGTATGTGGGTGGACCGGTGCTTGGGTACTGTCCTTACTTGGACAAGCACCCCACTTATGATTAACCTCTATTGCAAGCATCCGCAACTACAACAAAAGTATTAAGGTAAACCTAACCATAGCATGAAACATATGGATCCAAATCATCCCCTTACGAAGCAACACATAAACTAGGGTTTAAGCTTCTGTCACTCTAGCAACCCATCATCTGCTTATTACTTCCCAATGCCTTCCTCTAGGCCCAAATAATGGTGAAGTGTCATGTAGTCGACCTTCACATAACTCCACTAGAGAAGAGACAACATATGTCTCATCAAAATATCGAACGAATACCAAATTCACATGACTACTAATAGCAAGACTTCTCCCATGTCCTCAGGAACAAACGTAACTACTCACAAAGCATATTCATGTTCATAATAAGAGGGGTATTAATATGCATATAGGATCTGAACATATGATATTCCACCAAATAAACCAACTAGCATCAACTACAAGGAGTAATTAACACTACTAGCAACCTACTAGTACCAATCCCAGACTTGGAGACAAGAATTGGATACAAGATATGAACTAGGGTTTTGAGAGGAGATAGTGCTGATGAAGATGTTGATGGAGATTGCCCTCTCCTGATGAGAGGAGCATTGGTGATGACGATGGCGATGATTTCCCCCTCCCGGAGGGAAGTTTCCCCGGCAGAACAGCTCTGCCGGAGCCCTAGATTGGATCCGCCAAGGTTCCGCCTCGTGGCAGCGGAGTTTCATCCGAGGAGATGGCTTATCATTTTTTTCCTCATCGAAAGACTCCATATAGCAGAAGATGGCCATCAGAGGGCCACCAGGGGGCCCACGAGGTAGGGGGCACACCCAAGGGGGTAGGGCGCGCCCCCCACCCTCGTGGGCAGGGTGCAGCCCCTCCCTGGTGAACTTCTCGCGCCCAGTATTTTTTATATATTCCGAAAATGTCTTCCGTGAAGTTTCAAGACTTTTGGAGCTGTGCATAATAGGTCTCTAATATTTTCTCCTTTTCCAGCCCAGAATCCCGCCTGCCGGCATTCTCCCTCTTTATGTAAACCTTGTAAAATAAGAGAGAATAGGCATAAGTATTTTGACATAATGTGTAATAACAGCCCATAATGCAATAAATATCGATATAAAAGCATGATGCAAAATGGACGTATCAGGCATCCTCCTCCTCTCTACCCAGTGGCTGGAAATCAATTGTTGTCCAATCAATTCCGGTTAAAGCTTGGAACACGGCTTCTTCACTTATAAGGGGGGAAGGATCAATGTCAGGGGCATAGGTGTGCTTACGAATTGGTGGAACAAGATCCTCTACATCATGTACCGGCGCGGGATATCTCTTCTGATCAACATCATAAACCGACTGATAATGAGACATATCCGTTTCATCCGCCAATTTGTTCGCTATGGGTCGCATTTCCCTTGTGAGTCTTCGGAGATCATCATTGGTGAATTTTGAACCGTCTTCCTTTACGCTGGGGTAGCCTTGGCCAATTTCTGCTGGTTCAAGATCTGGAATCCATGCCTTGTCCCGGATTAGCGCAGTAGCAGCGCCTGACCTTGCAGCTGATTTCTTCAGTTTGTCCAACCGGGCAGGCAGCATTGACAACTTCTCGATAGTTTCTTTTATCAACGTTGGAGGAGGCATGTTGTAAGCAGCAGCGCAAATAGCCCGTTGGGATCCGGAATATAGCTGCTCTATCAGTGTATAGGCAGCCTTCAGCTTCATCCGCATATTAGAGCCCAGATGGGTAATGCGGGTCCCTGTGACATGCTACCTCTTGAGCACTTGCGTTGGTTTTCCCTTGAAGAGGAAAGGGTGGTGTAGCAAAGTAGCGTAAGTATTTCCCTCGGTTTTTGAGAACCAAGGTATCAATCCAGTAGGAGGCTACGTGCCAGTCCCTCGCACCTACACAAAACAAATAAATCCTCGCAACCAACGCGATAAGGGGTTGTCAATCCCTACACGGTCACTTACAAGAGTGAGATCTGATAGATATGATAAGATAATATTTTTGGTATTTTTATGATAAAGATGCAAAGTAAAATAAAAGCAAAGTAAAAAAGCAAAGGAAATAACTAAGTGTTGGAAGATTAATATGATGAAGATAGACCCGGGGGCCATAGGTTTCACTAGTGGCTTCTCTCAAGAGCATAAGTATTTTATGGTGGGTGAACAAATTACTGTTGAGCAATTGACAGAATTGAGCATAGTTATGAGAATATCTAGGTATGATCATGTATATAGGCATCACGTCCAAGACAAGTAGACCGACTCCTGCCTGCATCTACTACTATTACTCCACTCATCGACCGCTATCTAGCATGCATCTAGAGTATTAAGTTCAAGAGAACAGAGTAACGCTTTAAGCAAGATGACATGATGTAGAGGGATAAACTCATGCAATATGATGAAAACCCCATCTTGTTATCCTCGATGGCAACAATACAATACATGCCTTGCTTCCCCTACTGTCACTGGGAAAGGACACCGCAAGATCGAACCCAAAGCTAAGCACTTCTCCCATTGCAAAAAAGATCAATCTAGTAGGCCAAACCAAACTGATAATTCGAAGAGACTTGCAAAGATAACCAATCATACATAAAAGAATTCAAAGAAGATTCAAATATTGTTCATAGATAAACTTGATCATAAACCCACAATTCATCGATCTCAACAAACACACCGCAAAAGAAGATTACATCAAATAGATCTCCACAAGAGAGGGGGAGAACTTTGTATTGAGATCCAAAAAGAGAGAAGAAGCCATCTAGCTAATAACTACGAACCCGAAGGTCTGAGGTAAACTACTTACAATTCATCGGAAGGGCTATGGTGTTGATGTAGAAGCCCTCCATGATCGATGCCCCCTCCGGCGGAGCTCCGAAACAGGCCCCAAGATGGGATATCGTGGATACAGAAAGTTACAGTGGTGGAATTAGGGTTTTGGCTCCGTATCTGATCGTTTGGGGGTACGTAGGTATATATAGGAGGAAGAAGTACGTCGGTGGAGCAACAGGGGGCCCACGAGGGTGGAGGGCGCGCCTGGGGGGGTAGGCGCGCCCCCTACCTCGTGGCTTCCCTGTTGGTTGCTTGACATAGGGTCCAAGTCTCCTGGATCTTGTTCGTTCCAAAAATCACGTTCCTGAAGGTTTCATTCTGTTTGGACTCCATTTGATATTCCTTTTCTTCGAAACCCTAAAATAGGCAAAAAAAAAGTAATTCTGGGCTGGGCCTCCGGTTAGTAGGTTAGTCCCAAAAATAATATAAACGTGTATAATAAAGCCTAGTAATGTCCAAAACAGAAGATAATATAGCATGGAGCAATCAAAAATTATAGATACGTTGGAGACGTATCATGACATTGCAAGCATCAGTAAACCGGAAGCTGATAAGGAAAAGGTGACCTGGAAAAATGTCAGATGAGGACGCTTACCAAACATAGCAGAAGTCATAGCATTTATTTGCTGCTTTAAACCGGTGAGTTCCTCAACCACCGGTTTCAGGGCCGCTTCTGCGTCTTCGGCCTTCTTTGCTAAAGCAGCCTTCTCTGTGTCCCAATCTGCACGCTCCTTCTTAAAGCTTTCCTTCAGTTTCTCCATGGCTGCTAAAGCATTAGTCAATTCTTCCTTGGCTTTGGATGCCTCCGCTTGCTGAGATTTAATGTTCTCCTGAAGGTCGGCGGTTTGATCATCATTTTTACTCATCTCGGCCTACAAAGACAAGATATATCATCAATGGGTTATGTATATTTGAAGTACCAAGCACATAACAAGTTATGCACTTTGTACTTGGGGGCTAATGCCTATTTGCTCTGTTATCAGAAATTTTTGCAAGTCCTAAGTACGATGCAAGCATTATCCTTGACACTTGGGGGCTAATGTACATCTGTTTAAATTGAAGCACTGGTTAAAGACCCGGTTTACCTTGACAAGATAAACCGGCCCTTGGGGACAACACAGGCGAAAAGTACAGGAACACAATGATAAAGTACCGGTTTATCTTAAAGACTACTTGACATGTGAAAGATAAGCATGCAAGGGTTAAGATATTACAAAGTCCCGATTATGATTGCCATTATAAACCGGCCCTTGGGGGCTACTAGCATTGGTACTTACAAATTGGATTTAAGAAAGGAAAAGTGATGAAAATACCTCATAGCGCTCCATCAGATTCACTAAACTGGCTTCATAGTCACGGTTTGAGTGCAGACGGTTTAGAAAACCAGAGCGGAGTTCTTAAGCACTGAGGTGGGCATAGCATGATAAATCGGTGCTCCATTTGCCTTTTTCCATGGCAGCACGCTCTTCCTTGGCATTATGTTTTTCCAAAACAACATGATGGCTAGGAGAGGTGTGGCTAATACTAGTAATGATAACCTCATCTTCCTTGTCACCAGCAGCTTTTTTTGGAGTTGATGGAATATTAGCAGCCTTCACTGGACTAGAAGGTCCATCATCAGTCCGGACTGGACTTGCCGGTTTATCATCTTGCACAGCAGTATCAACTTATGCTTGTTCATCAATGTTATGATCTTGAGGGGGTGGTTCATCTAATGTGGCCTCAGTATTTGGACTTTCCAGTTCAGTAGTCAGCTCCGGTTCAGTCACCACATGGTCTTCAGACGGATTATTCACCCGAGCCTTCTTACTGGGTCTGGCTTTGGCTCTGAAAGGAACAGATGCAAAGGTTAGCATAGCATATAAAGTGTGAAACATCAAAAAGATTGAGTTGAAATACTTACCCAACAATGGTCTAAGAGGAGGGAATTGTGTGGCTGTTGATTTGCCGGATGATGAAGGAGGTGTCACCTGATAATTCAAATCGGACGGATTAAGAGGTTGTCGGAAATAGTCGGCCTTGGGATAAGAAGTGTCAAAAGTGGGGGAGACCTCAGGTCGGCATTTTCGAAGTGGGTGTTCGGTAAACCAGTCGAAGTGACCGTTTGGCCGTTGTGCTGGGTTGTGCGTCGAGCCTCGTGCTGCTGCTTCTTCAAAAGAAATTTTGGATCCAAGTGAGAAAGAGGGTGAGAAAATCTTACTTTCCGGACTGCTTGACGGATTTTTTGTGTCGGCAAAGGGTCTGAACTGGAGGAAAGGATAATTACCTCTGCATCGCCAGCTTGGCTGCCCTCAGTGTCCTCCTGATAAATATCATTGTCAGTGAGGTGCATGAAAAGTGAACCAAGTGAATCAAGTTCTACCTCTGCTTCCGGTTCATCAGGGTCATCATCAAGCTCTAAAACGATGGGTTCATGTGCCTTTCTCTTCGTGGTTTTCTTGACAACTTTTGTTTTAGGTCGAGAAGGCTTCACTGCTTTCTCATGAGGTTTCTTTTTCCAGAACGGATCATCACCCTGTTTAAAAATGGACAGAGGGTATTCAAAGTTGCACAGTTCAAGAATATCAGGTGTAAAGCGGAAGCAAAAAAACAATACTTACAGCAGGCGGTTTGTTCTGTTGTAAAGGGGGCTTAACCCGGTCTTGCTACAGATAGCTTCTGGTTCATTCAACATTTTCTTGACAGACTCAGTAACTTCCTCATCTGTTAGCTGAATGTCAATATGACATTGGGAGTCTTTTACGTCACTAGTGTACTCGCACATTAAACCGGCGCGGTGACTTAATGGCAGATACTCCAGGATATCCAGCAACGGACGAAGTCCACACCTGTTAAACCATTGGCCATAAAGGCTCTAAGCTTGGCGAGTTATGGTGCGTACGAGGCCCGTTCCTGGGCACTTAGTCATTGCGGAAGCGGATGAGTATTGGTGAGCAGGTGAGCACGGTAACCCGGCAGAGGGTTCTCATCTTTAGGAGAGGTGTCCTTACAGTAGAACCAAGTTTGATTCCACTCTTTTGGGTGACTGTGAAGTTTGGCGTGAGGAAAACTAACATCCTTCCTTTTCTGAATGGAGACGCCACCAAGTTTAGTATTGGGCCCATCTACGAATTCAGTGCGACGGTTTAAATGGAAGAAACCCCGGAACAGCTCGACAGTTGGTTCTTCTTGTAGATACGCTTCACAAAAAACCTGAAAGTTGCAAATATTGGATACCAAGTTGGGTCCAATATCTTGAGGGTGGATCTGAAAGATGGCAAGTACATCTCAGAAAAACTTAGATTCGGGCGGTTTAAAGCCACGACCTATATGATCAACAAACACCACTACTTCACCCTGTCTGGGGGTAGGAGGATTTTCCGACCTAGGAACTCGCCACCGGATTTCATTTTTCTTTGATAAGGTACCAATATTGACCATTCCGTTCAGTTGCTCCTCTGTAACCTGGGAAGGGACCCAATTACAGGAATAGAACTGTTTGGCATTGCAATTGAAGAGCTGGAAAGAAAATAATGCCGGTTTATGATTCATTAATGACAAAGCGTATGGCACAATAGGTTGAGGAGAAAGGAATTTAAGCAGATAATATGGTTAAATTAGAGGCTGATGCATTTATAAATGGTAAAGCAATAAGCAGAAGCAGAGGTATATGCACATTGTTAACCAGAGTTTAGCGATGGAAGAAGTGACAGAATAAATGAATCGGCGGTTTAGGAGGGGACTAATGGTATATGCCAGATTATCATGCTTCCAAAGAGTTAAACCGCCTATATTGGTATGACGAGTACAAATCTACAAATGCCTAAGTGAAGGAAAACAAGTTTCACAAGAGTTATATGATGATTTCAGATCTGTGATCTGACAGAAAACAAGAATATATTCAAGACCTAAATTACAGATACCAGTTCATCAGGTTCAGATGAGTTTTTCCCTATATGAAGGGGATGATCAGATAAATAAAGGTGAGATTATGGCTACAGTCGCACAAAGAGCTAGCAGATCTAACTAGTTTTTGATGCTACTAGGAAGGAAAGAGAAGAACAGCACCGGAGCTTCGACGAACTCCGATGAACACTGAAACCCTAAGTGGACCTACGAAGGAAAGGGGGAAGACTTACCGAAGCTGTGGAAGTAGCGGAGGTGTGCCGCATCTCTCTGGAGCATTCAGGTCGATGCAGCGGCCAGGGATGAGGCAGAGACGAAGCTCGACGGCGGCGGCAGCGCTCAGGTGCAGAGGTGTCGCGAGGAGGAAGAAGAGAGGAAAGGGCAACAGAAGGAAAAGGAAGGGGTCCTCCTCCCTATTTATAAGGACAAAGAGATAAGTGACAGACGCAGGAATCGAGGAGCCCAAAAAATGGATAGATAATGAGATTGTTGCCTCGATTGTCGGATGCTTATTAATAGAAGGGGTATCTTCAGCTTTAAATAAGAAGGTGATGTCATGGCGGTTTACTGCAAATCTGGAGGATGACGTCAGGGCGGTTTACAAGATTTATGCGAAGATGCAAGGGCAGGGATTTTTCTAAGTATTGAGGATTGACATGGACAAGTTCAAATCAATCTGGGGCCTAATGTTGGGGATATTACTACTGGACGTAAACCGGCCAGGAGTGGCCGGATTAACTCTATGAAGATCAGAAGCCCAGGAAGACAAAGGATGTTGGCGCTTTATGAAGACCCAAGGCCCAAAGGCGAGTTAAGGCATGTAGACATAAACCGACATTATCATGTAAACTTGTATTGTAAGATAGGAGGAATAGAGACCGAGTTGGACACGTTGATAATCCGGCCTCGGGACTCTGTAAACCGACAGGCGTCGACCTATGTATATAAAGGGACGACCCGGTGGCAGTTTAGGGACAACACACAACAACTCGAGAGCTAGGCAAAGCGGATTCGCTCCCTGGTCATCGAAACCCTAGCAATTCCATCACAACTGGAGTAGGCTTTTACCTTCATCGTAAGGGGCTGAACCAGTATAAACTCTCGCGTCCCTTGTCCGTTTTAACCCCTTTAAGCTAACCCGTAGCGATGGCTCCACGACTAAGTCCTTTCACAAGGACATGTGATGTGACAAAACCACGACAGGTATGACTATGGTTGGATCTCTTTTACCATGAATTACAATGTCTAGTCAGTCCTTGATCTTTAAAGGTGCTCTGCATTTATGTTTTGCGGTCTCAGAAAGGGCTAGCGAGATACCATCTTGTTATATCATATTATGATTGTTTTGAGAAAGTGTTGTCATCCGAGATTTATTACTATTGCTCGCTAGTTGATTATGCCATTGATATGAGTAAACATGAGACCTAAGAGTTATTGTGAATATGGTTAGTTCATAATCTTTGCTGAAAACTTGAATGTTGGCTTTACATATTTACAACAACAAGAGCAAACAGAGTTTGTAAAAGTTTTTCTTTATCACTTTCAGTTTATCAACTGAATTTCTTGAGGACAAGCAAAGGTTTAAGCTTGGGGGAGTTGATACGTCTCCGTCGTATATATTTTTCCAAACACTTTTGCCCTTGTTTTGGACTCTAACTTGCATGATTTGAATGGAACTAACCCGGACTGACGCTGTTTCAAGCAGAATTGCCATGGTGTTATTTATGTGCAGAAACAAAAGTTCTCTGAATGACCTGAAACTCCAGGGAGATTATTTTTGGAAATAATAAAAATATTGGCGAAAGAATCAAGGCCAGGGGGGCCACACCCTAGCCATGAGGGTGGGGGCGCGCCCCCTGCCTCGTGGGCCCCCTGGTGCTCCACCGACCTCAACTCCAACTCCATATATTCGTGTCCGGGGAGAAAAAAATCAGGGAGAAGGATTCATCGCATTTTACGATACGGAGCCGCCACCAAGCCCTAAACTCTCTCGGGAGGGTTGATCTGGAGTCTGTTCGAGGCTCCGGAGAGGGGAATCCGTCGCCGTCGTCATCATCAACCATCCTCCATCACCAATTTCATGATGCTCACCGCCGTGCGTGAGTAATTCCATTGCAGGCTTGCTGGATGGTGATGGGTTCGATGATATTTATCATGTAATCGAGTTAGTTTTGTTAGGGTTTGATCCCTAGTATCCACTATGTTCTGAGATTGATGTTGCTATCACTTTGCTATGCTTAATGCTTGTCATTGGGGCCCGAGTGCCATGATTTCAGATCTGAACCTATTATGTTTTCATGAATATATGTGAGTTCTTGATCCTATCTTGCAAGTCTATAGTCACCTACTATGTGTTATGATCCGGCAACTCCGAAGTGACAATAATCGGGACCACTCCCGGTGATGACCATAGTTTGAGGAGTTCATGTATTCACCATGTGTTAATGCTTTGGTCTGTACTCTATTAAAAGGAGGCCTTCATATCCCTTAGTTTCCGCTAGGACCCCGCTGCCACGGGAGGGTAGGACAAAAGATGGCATGCAAGTTCTTTTCCATAAGCACGTATGACTATATTCGGAATACATGCCTACATTACATTGATGAATTGGAGCTAGTTCTGTGTCACCCTATGTTATGATTGTTACATGATGAACCGCATCCGGCATAATTCTCCATCACCGATCCAATGCCTACGAGCTTTTCACATATTGTTCTTCATTTATTTACTTTTTTGTTGCTATTGTTACAATCACTATAAAACACCAAAAATGTTACTTTTGCTACTGTTACCTTTTGCCACCGTTACCACTAGTATTATATTACTTTGCTACTAAATACCTTGATGCAGATATTAAGTTATCCAGGTGTGGTTGAATTGACAACTCAGCTGCTAATACTTGAGAATATTCTTTGGCTCCCCTTGTGTCGAATCAATAAATTTGGGTTGAATACTCTACCCTCGAAAACTGTTGTGATCCCTTATACTTGTGGGCTATCAGTATGTTCCCGAGGTCTCATGCGCCCAAGCAAGAAAATCCTCACCTCCTCCCTGTCGGACTGGAATGTTCAATATAGCTTCGGCATCTAGTGCAATGAAGGTGTCTCGCACAAGGTCCCGATTTCAAGTCCAACTTTCTGTGTCTATCAAGTCACTGACTCTCTGAACATGTGTATGAGCCGGTTTGTATATCGGTGCCATTGTTACTGTAGATGGTATCCATTTGTCCTCCCAAACTGAGATGGATGCTCCATCACCAACTCTTTTCACCAAGCCCACATTGAGTGCTTCGCGGCCTACAGTGATTGCTCTCCATGTGGCTGAAGCAGACTTTAGAATAGTAGCATGCATGAAGTCTGTATCATGAAAATATCTGCTTTTCAGAACTCTGGCGCACAAGGAGTTAGGATCTGTTAGCAATCTCCACCCATGCTTCCCCAGGAGCGCCAAGTTGAACTGTCTTAGGTCACGGAATCCCATCCCGCCCTTAATTTTTGGTGTAGCTAGCTTGTCCCAAGCAATCCAATGAAGAGACTTTCTATCCAGTGAGCTCCCCCACCAGAATTTGGACATGCTTGAGGTTAAGTTTTTGCACATTTTCTTTGTCAGGAGGAAGAAGCTCATACTAAAAGCCCGAATGGCTTGCACAATAGACTTTAGAAGAGTTTCTCGACCTGCACATGCAAATAGTCTCTCTGACCATCCACTCATATGACCTCTGGCTCTTTCCCCAGTGTGATCGAAGGTGCCGCTAGTAATCTGACCAACAGCTGTGGGGAGGCCAAGATAACGCTCTGAAAATGCTTCAACATGCACATCTATAAGCTGTTTCAGATGTTTCCTGAGTGTCGCAGGTGTGTTAGGCGAAAAATATATGGAACTTTTGCTTTTGTTCACACACTGGCCTGAGGCCTCGCCATAGATCCGAAGAATTTCATTCAATCTACTAGCACTATCTGTATTCGCACTGATGAAAATGAGGCTGTCATCGGCAAAAAGAAGATGATTCACCCATGGGGCTCTGAAGTTAGCACAAACTCCACGATTAACATTGCCATAATACTTCAAGAGAGAAGAAAAACATTCGGCACATAATAGAAAAAGGTAGGGTGACACTGGATCACCTTGCCAAAAGCCTCTAGAAGGGGTGAAATATGGAAGCAACTCTCCATTCACTCGAATAGAGTAGCGAACAGAAGTTACACACTTCATAATTAGTCTGACCAAGGTAGCACCGAAACCTAGTTTCAGCAACATAGCCTCCAAGAAATGCCATTCTACCCGATCATATGCTTTCATCATGTCCAACTTGATTGCACAAGAGAAATTATTTCCTTTCTTCCTTCTTTTCATCGTGTGAACACTTTCGAAAGCAACTAATACGTTATCTGTGATCAAACGACCCGAAACAAAGGCACTCTGTTCCTCACTGATTATAGCATCCATGCAAGGTCTCAAACGATTTGTAAAAGCCTTGACAGCAAGTTTATAAAGCACCTGACATAGTGCAATAGGATGATATCGTGTGATATTTTGTGGATGGCGTACCTTGGAAATAAGAGTTATCAAAGTGTCGTTTAGTCCCTCTAGTAGCTTGCCACCATTCAGAAATTCAAGCACCGCCAGAACGACCTCATGTTGAAGTAGCTTCCAGTGGCGCTGAAAAAATCCTGCTGTAAACCCGTCGACTCCCGGCGCTTTAGAAGGTGCCATTTGAAATAAGGCCTTGTGGATCTCAGCAGCCTCAAACGGCATCTCTAGGAGCTGACTCATCTCTGGAGTAACCCGGACTGTTACATGCCATAACAGCTCCTCCATGTTGTTGTGACCTTGGGAAGTATAAAGGGCTTGGTAAAACGCCTGTACCTCGTCTTTGTCCTCATAACCATTTGCACAAGTGGAACCATCAGATCTTTGTAGATTAGCAATTATGTTGATGCTTTTCCGTTGCTTTGCTTGTGCTTGGAAATAGGCCGTATTGCGATCCCCTTCCCTTAGCCAGGGAACGCGAGATTGTTGCTTCATCGATATCTCTTCCAGTAGGAGTGCCTCTCGAAGTTTATCCACAGTTCTTTTCTCTTCCTCAGACAGACCCCGACCAATGGACTGCTCCCTCAGCCTAGATAGACGTTTCCTCAACTGTCTAACTGTCCTAGAAAGGCAGCCAAATTCCCTTGCCCCCTAAGGCGTAAGTTGACGTTGTAACGCACTTACGGAGTCCAGTATACCATGCAAGCCTGGCGTCCGGGCTTGATTACACCAAGTATCCGTTACCAGCTGCTCGTAGTCGCTATGGGATTGCCATACATTCTCATAATGGAAGGGTTTTGGTACAGAAGAATTGTTCCCCAGTGCATGATGGCGAAATTCAGCAACCACAAAGCAATGATCAGACTCCGTCGCACAAACATGCCGCACTCTGGTGTACTCATACATTTGTCTGAATTCTTCATTGGCAAATGCTCGATCAATACGAGCTTTCACATTTGCATCTCCGGACTGTCGGTTATCCCAAGTGTAGGGGACGTCGGTCCAACCCAAGTCATGAAGAGCACAATCATCTGTGACTTCTCGAAATGCCCTCATCTGCCACTCCGGTCGTGCCGCCCGACTAAAGTGTTCCTCGGCATACAATGTTTCATTGAAGTCACCCATACAGAGCCAGGCTGAATGTGGTATATCATGTAGAGTCCAAAGAAAACGCCAATTGTGATGTCTTTCTTGTGCCCTGGATGCTCCATAAAAACCAGTAAATCTCCACTCCACCGAATTCGGGGAATCCTTCCGAACCACAACATCAATGTGGCCGGTATTGTAGTTTTTTAGTTCAACTACAACATCTTTGGACCAGAACAAGCCTATCCCACCGCTTAGGCCCACACTGTCTACCGCAAAGCTTCCAACAAAACCCAAGATTTCTTTCAACTTCTCAACACGTTTCCCTCCAATCTTCGTCTCGGTGACAAAGAGGAGAACAGGACCTTCTTGCTTCACAACACTGCGAAGCTCGCGAACTGCCTCGGGGTTCCCAAGCCCCCGGCAGTTCCAGCTTATGGCAATCATTGGGACGGGCAGGGCTGACCTGCAGCCGCTGCCGATGATTCAGAACTGGGTGGAGTTGGCTTCTTCTTCTTTGGTTCTCTTAGTGTACCATCATCCTCGTCCTCAATGGCCTTACCAGCAAGGGTAGTATCAGCCAACATGGCCCCATCCGAGCCATGAGCCTGGTTCGTTAGCATCGGTAGCTCAACCCTGCGGTACACTTGTACAGGAGGACCTCCCTTCCTTTTAGGTGCAGTGTTATGTTTCATTGGTGAGGTCACCTCTGCATCTCTTGCTGCCGCGCTAGAATTCTTCGTCTCTGTCTTGCTAGATTTGGTTTGTTGTGTCTTAGTGGAACTCTCGCTGGACGTCACCCGCTTCTTCTCTTCCGGTGGCCTCAGCCCCTTGCCAAAGGGTAGATCGCCATGCTCATCCCTGGTGTCGAGACACGGACAGTGAAGATCAGAGTGGCCCACATGGCCACAGGAAAGGCAAAAGTGGGGAATATTTTCACATTGGATGTCATACGGATCAGTGCTTCCCCTCCTTGCTGATTCAATAAGGATCCATCTCCTCAACGGCTTGGCCACATCCAGTGTGACTCTGGCGCGTAAATAGCCACCACCATGATCGAAGTGGATAGAAGTAACCTGTTTATCAATCTACTTGGCTATAGCCCTACTCCACTCCTTACCTCGTAGGTTGAATGGGAGATTTACTACCCGTGCCCAGACTTGCAGTTTATCAAATTTGAGCTCTGATGGGCACATACATTCGTCAAATTCAAACAGAATTACGGCGTGTTTATCCATTCCACACGCGATCTCGATCCCGCTGCGACGCAAACTCCGCAACGAAAGTGTTTTCTCCTACACTGTGGAAGCTCATCCCCTTAGGGTTTCCCCAAGCGGGCCGAAGGGCACTGGTGATGGTTTGGATGTGCAGAATATAGCGACTGAGAACATTCCCCACCACCATCCACTTCTTCGGCGCCCCTTCAACACGATCATCTAGAACCAGTGGCTGTCTGGTGCATGTAGTACCCACCTTGGGTCTATTGTATGCAACCTTTCCCTACATTTCCGCAAGAGGATATTTCCATGACTCATCCCGTGACCTCATGGGCACAAGGCAACAACTTTCCCAATGCGCCAAGGCTCCCCTTCAAAATAGAGGAAATAACAAAAATGAAAAGGGAAAATGAAAAGAAAAAAGGCCAAAAAGGAAAAGAGAAGGACCGAAACCCAACAAAACTGACAGGAAAAGAGAAAACCATAAAATACCATGGAGAACAACATCAAAAACAAAATCTATCGCCCGCTCAGATGTCTCCTCTCGATCCATATTGAGCCCGCCCACAACAGCGGTGCTGTAAGGGTGTGTTTAGTTTCCGGAACCAAGTGGAACGGCACAGGTCGGTTCCGTTCTGAAGGCCCATTCACATGTTTAGATCGACAGAGGAACCGGAATCAGTCAATTCCAGGGAACGACATATTCCCTGCATATGTCGTCCCGCGCGGTCTCTCGAAATCGAGCGGACCACACGGAACCAGCTGGCTCTTTCCTTTTTCCCCTTCTCTCGCGCTACCCCGCCTGCGCGCAAGCTCCGCCGCTGTCGCCTGCGTGAAACCTCCCGTTCTTTCCTTCCCTTCCCTCTTGACGGAGCGGCCCGGCCAACAGCTCGTCGGTGTGCGCCGCCGCTGCTCGTCTACGTGCGCCGCTGCCGGCCGCCTCGTCTCTGTGCGCCGTCGTGTCTGCGTGTGCCGCCGCCGCTCGTATGCGTGCAGCGCTCCCGCCTCGACTGCGCGTGTTGCCGTGTCTGCATGTGTCGCCGCTGCAGCTCGTCTGCGTGCACCGTTGTGGCCTAGACTGCATTCTTCGTCGCGTCTGCGTGCGCCGTCGCCGCCTCATCTACATCTCCTCCCCTCGTTCCTTCCTTCACTGTGTCACCATGCTTGGGAGTCGAAGGCACCACGCTGGCGGATGGGGAGGCGAGGTGGCATGCCGTTCCTCTCCTAAGAACCATTCCATCCTACGTCGTTTCGTTCTAGCCGAACACCAAGATGGAATCATTCCATTCCTTTGAAATTGAACGGTTCCATGACATTCCACTTGGTTCTAGTAGAACCAAACACACCCGAAGGCTAGCTCGATGTAGGACTTGCAGTAGGCTAGTTTTAGGGCTTCTTTGATTCAAAGGAATTTTATAGAATTTATGGAGGATTGAAATCTTTAGGATTTTTTCCTATGTTGATCCTTTAATTTATAGGATTGGATCCCATAGGAATTTTTCCTATGGAATCTTTTGTACTACATTTCATAGGAAATTTAACATCCACTCCAACCTCTTTTTACAATTCCTTTGTTTTTCCCGTGGCATCAAACAATCATTGCTAATTCTATAGGATTCAAATGGGCATGCCACTCCAACCCTACACTTTTCCTATTCCTACGTTTTCAAAATCCTACGAATCAAAGAGGCCCTTAGCATTTGTGGGGCTATAGTAAGCGTGTGATGGACTAGTTCCGATGCCTGCTTGTTCGCCAGTCAGCCCATTGACTAAACCCAAAGTTTTAGGCCTAGGCAGAAATGTGAGCTCTTTTGTTCAGATCATACAAAAATTTAAAAGACACGAATATTCCTTTTCCAAATTAGGCTTTCACCCTACTTTATAGATAAAACACCACCAAATACATACAAAAATTTATCTAAGTACAAAGAAGATGCAAAATAAACCTGCTAGGGCAACAACACAAACTTGCCCAACAACAATGACAACTGAAAAAGATAGAAGAGGGGTGTCATCTGCTAAGGTGCGCAAAAAGGTGACGATCGATCATCTAAAGACCATCCAACATGTCACGTAGTCGTAAAAAATAAATCCTAAAACCATCCCAAAAAATTCTGCAAAATAACATATCCATTGAAAAAACAATACTATACCAGAATAATAAATTAGAACGATCTAGATCAACAACTACTGGACCAATAAAACACTATAATACATCTTCCCCTCTGAACGGGCTCTAATCTCGGTCTAATTGGTCTACGTGAATTAGACTCCTAATTAGACAAGAAGAGCCGCTAGGCTTTCTTGATCTCTAATTTTCTCGCAATTCTTCTTCCTGGACGTCGAAGCTTTGTCGGAGTACTACCATGGAACGCGTGGATACTTCGGAGGGGTCGTCTACTTCGACTCTCGACTCGGTGAACTCTTCTCACGGCTGGGAGGTGTAACCTAGCTGCGGGAATCGATGGGATTGTTAAGCTGCACTGACTCGTCACTGCTTTCGCTACTCTGCACCGCCGGTGAGTTTGATTGTTACCGCCATCTTCATAGCGATCCTGGGTGTAATTGTGTAACATATTTTTTTTGCTGCGTAGCTCGCTTCCCAGTGGGGGTGGGGGCAGGTATGCGGAAATTTAATCCCTGGTCATGTAAATGGGGATGGGCATGGGGCAATGGGGAATGGACGGGATGGGTTTGATCCGTGGTCCCCATAGGCATTGTCGATATCCCAAGGAGTAGTTGATGAGAAGGAGCCGTTAGTGAATAGTTTGGTGATTTTAAGGTTATTAGTCAAATGGTTTAAGGGGAAAAGGATATAGGCACGGAGTAGAAGATAATTTTCCTTTAAAAAATGGATCCACCAGGTCAGAGAGCATTCACGACTTCCTAAAAAATGCAACTCTATGATCTAAATGATAGGGTATGTATTTCCCCATCTTACTTGCAATCCTCCATTGTTCTTTAAATTTCACATGTTGTTTCAAAGAAGCCCTTATTGTTTGTTTTAATTCAATCATATGGCTTTTAACTCTTACACTGCTTTTGTCGAGCTTCCTTGGTCTGTAGGTTGAAAACCATAGGAAATTTTGAGAGTGAACTACTTTGCATGTAATTCTCAAAGAAAAAATTCTACTGATTTCGCACTCATTGCTTTTCTTTTGTCTCTATGCCATGTTTGATAAATAGCCCACCTCTCAGATTTGTGTGTGTGTGTATTTATGTTTTTTTTCTTCTGTTTTTTGTGCTTTTAAAATGATGCGAACTAAGCATGCATCGAGACCAAGGAAATCTTCAAGTGTCATGACAACCCGGAGCTTCACTTTTTCTGTCAAGCACACTAATATACCCATGTTTGGCACATAAAGTCACCACTTCATCTCCATTCTTGTGGAGAGGGTTAATTTTAAGGGAAACAAATGAGAAGCACAAGGATGCAACCAAGGTCATTTCATGAGAGCCCCGTCGACTTTGATGTTCTTCTCGGTGTCGAGAGGGGGGAGGACAACATATCCTCACCTGCTCATTGGATAGTTTGGTCTCCATTCGTTGGTTTTGTTGTTGCTCATTGCTTCGTTTTTGACGATGTTGACGATGATGGTATGTAATGTCAGTAGCACGCATCAAAGGTGTGGTCTCGTGGATCTGAAGCTATAGATCTCACGAGACTGTTTGCAGATGTAGATCTTTTGCTGAACCCCCATCAAGCTAGCCATCTTACTGCAATCATTTGAACTATCGGTTGCTTGGTTTGTCGGCTATGTGATGACTACGACATTGAGTCGCTTCAAAACGGTCGAAGAAGAAGGCCTCACTCAAGCCTCCATTTCATTCCACTTGTTTATTTAATGTTCTTCTCAATTATTTACCAACAAGTTTTTTCTTGAGGGGTCATATTTACCAACAATGAAACAAGTTTGTTGCGAGTATAGGATGGAATTTCCTTTTAAGAAACAAAGCTAGGGTTTCTCTACCTCCTGTCGGGGTAGCCGTTGATCCGCCTCGCCTCCGGTGACTTTAGGGCCATGGGAGCGGAGTGGGTCCCGACCTTTGCTGGTGGGAGGGCTCCGTTTTTACACATCTTTTCGAGTTTTGTTAGGGTTTGTGCCCTGCTTAGGAAGGTGAGATGGCGGCGGCTCCTTGAAGATGGAATAAGATTCTCCCTGCCTAGCCCCCGTTTCGGTGGTGCATCTAGTATCGTTGGTGGGCGTGGGGAGATGTATCTTCGGCGGATCTGTCTTTGATGTATTTGCTCGGATTTGGTCGTCATTCATGTACGTTCAACTATCTTCAGATTGGATCCTTTTGATCTACGCTACTCGACAGCTGTTATTGTTTTGTTGTGTTGGTCCTATGAGGCCTTAGCACGATGACTTTCCGACTGTCTACTACAACAAGTTTTGCCCGGCTCCGGTAAGGGACAGGCAATGACAGTGGCGTACCTTCGGCTCGCTTAAGTCTTTGTAGTCGTCGCTAGGTGATCTACGGATTTAGATGTAATTTTTATTATTTGTAGTGTTCGTTGTGCTATCATGATCGAAGTTGAATAGATTGGAAGTTTTCTTGTAAAAAAACAAAGATATTGCTTTTCAATTCAAAGATACTATGGTTACCAACCTTGTTTAATCAAAGATTCTAGAAAGCCACAACAAACAAATGCGATTTGTTTAAAGCTAAGAAAGAAATCGGACGGTTAGCGACAGGCCCTTGTTGGTAGATCAGACGACAAGGCTCCGGAGCCTTCCCCTCCTCTGTTCCCGTCTCGCGCGGAGCACAACGCCCGCCCTCCACCAACTTCAGCTCCAGATCCGGCGGCCGGCCGCGCCCTCCTCCCGCACCAACCAACGGCGCTGATCCCCTCCGCCATCTCCGTCCATCTCCCTCCTAATTAGGTAAGCGCCGCTGCTTCTCTTCTCCCCCCGAAACACAAAAGCTTTCCCTTTTCGCCACCTCGCCGCCGGCCTCTCACTCCCTACCATGGCGCCGCCGTGCAGGCGCAGGCCTAGCGATGTCGGAGGCGGTGGGCACGCCGGAGAGCAGCGGGGCGAAGGAGCAGGAGCGGTTCCTGCCGATCGCCAACATCGGGCGCATCATGCGGCGCGGCGTGCCGGAGAACGGCAAGATCGCCAAGGACGCTAAGGAGTCCATCCAGGAGTGCGTCTCCGAGTTCATCAGCTTCATCACCAGCGAGTCAGTCTCCGCCCCTCGCCTCCCTCTCTCCCCCTCTGATCCGCTCCAGCTTTCTTAGTACGAGCTCACTCATCTGTGATCCCGGGCGCCGCAGGGCGAGCGACAAGTGCATGAAGGAGAAGCGCAAGACCATCAACGGCGACGACCTGATCTGGTCCATGGGCACGCTCGGCTTCGAGGACTACGTCGAGCCCCTCAAGCTCTATCTCAAGCTCTACCGGGAGGTGATATTCATTCATTCATTCCCCTCTTGTTGTGCTGCTTGTGCTACGAGGAATTCTGAATTGGTGTGATTGGAAGGTTGGGTGGGTACAGTATTGTTGTTGGGAATTCTGAATTTCTTCAAGGGGCCCTGTATTTGCCATGTTTAGCTGCAGTGATATGGTTCCTAGACTCATGATAGGCAGGCAAGAGGATGCCCCTGAATCGCGTCTGCTGTCGCTGTGCTCATCAAGGCATTGACTTTAGTTAGGATGTCACTCACATGGGTTTGCTCCTCGCCGTGTCGATGAATGCCTGAAGGAGTTGTCAACAGCAGGGTAGTTGAAGATTTTCTGCAAACTAAACGTCCTAAGAGTACGAAGTACGCATCATTTGGGTGGAATTTCCCCTTTACTTATTATTAATGATGAATAAGACGAACCAACTTCATAGAAATTTTCCTAATTTTGTGACTGAAAGGATGATGATTGTCCCTCAGTTTTGCCTTCATTAAGCTATCAGTCTCTGACGGTTAATGTCAAATCATTATTGTTAGATTTACCAACAAAATGTGTTACAAGCTTATTCAACTGAAAAGGAATGTGCAGCCAGAACTGCGTACGCACGATGTTACCTTTTTAGTTTTATATTTAGACCAAACTCAGGATTTTTTTCTCTAGTATACATGGTTCTGCAAACTCCTCCTTACCAATAGAATTACAGTATTATATTTTACACGAAATAACTTTTGTGCTGATGAGTTTTTTTTACTCTTTCATGAATGATGATGACCCTTGGCTCTGAAGATGGAGGTATATTCATTGCCTTACTGGTCTTCCATGTTTCGGCGATCTATTATCTTAGGTTCAAGTTTCCTGAATCTACTCTTCATTGATTGTCTTCTAGGGTGACACGTCAAAGGGTTCGAAATCTGAGCAGGCTGCAAAGAAAGTGGGTGCACTGAATGGGCAGCCTGGATCATCGGTAATATGCACTTCCTTCTCTCAAGTTGATATCAAAATGTATTCCATTACTGCATGCCTGACTCCAGCTATTAGGCTTTTTGCTTTGCGTAATCTGGCTATGCTTATGCTCATGGGCATAACGATGGAAATCTCACTGTAATATTTATGTTTTCGACAGTTCAACGGCATGTAGGGTGGAGGATGATACTGATCGGCGTATGACAAACATACACATACAATTCGTTGGCAGTGTGATCCTAGCAGTACTGCGCCTTTGTGGCCGGGGAAAGTCCCCAGCACTCTGCTTAGTTCTGTGCATGCGGGATACTTGAAATACCATGCTATGTCTTCTGTAGATGTTAGCTGTTCTTTCCCTCTCTCTAGTTCAGTCCGTGTGTTGTATGGGTCTGTCTAACCTTATGGTAAATTCAGAGATACGCCTTTTCCACGTCAACTTTTAGGGGTTAGTGACTGTAATAAGATGATGAACAGGTTTGAAAAACCGCAGTCTTTCGCTCGTGTAAGGTATTGACTGAAGAAGATAATGCAGCTGCTGATGTATGCTTTTGACCACGATAACTTGTCATCGTATTGTTTAGACTGTGGTAACTTGTCATATATTGCCTTGACTGAGACAACATGTTGTTTCTCCACCAAAGCACCACACGTGCGGGTGTAGCGGCTGTCTTGTTATGTGTTGTCGTGCAGAGGAAACTGAAGGAAATGCTATCACCGATGGGGTTGCGGGGCAGAGCTAGTAGCTTGAGTTTCCCAGCTGCTCCCTATGACTGATTCAGACTTGGTATTCATCACAGCACCGCAGGTCATTGCCATTACATGCACGATTTACTTCCCAACATTTGTGGTTCCAGTGAAATTTGACACGTTCTGTTGATTTACATTTTGACCGTCAGTTTTCTTCTGATAGAAACTTGCGTTTTTATAGACATATTACTTGACTATATAAAACAAGTAATAATACCATTTTGTGATGTACTCTCTCTTTCCCATAATGTATGTCACACTTAGCTTTGTACCCAATGTACGATACCTGTATTGTCATATTTGCCGTGCAAAATAATTTGATTTGCTTATATTTTGGGAAAGAGGGAGTAGCTGCTGGTAATAGTCTTTTCATATGATCAGTCAAACTGTAAAATGTTTGACTCACCCGATTATACTACTAATATTTTATACTGAGATAGTATATGGTTCTACTATCTAAGAGCATCTTCAATAGCTTGTCTATATTGGATGTCTATACTAGTTTTTCACGACGTGAGCCCAAAACAGGCGTCCAACAGCTTGTCTATATGGTCGTCCAAATATATAAATTCTCTAAATCGACCTCGACAATGTCCATGCTTGGACAATGTGAAGGCGTCGTCTAAACTCTGCTGCAGCCACGATTTTTTGCTCTCCTCAGCGACGGTCCACCTGTCATGGTCCCTGTATATAAACGTTCTGATGCAAAACTGAACGTGTATATGAGAAAGTCTTTTTAGACCATTGTCTATATGAATATCATCCAAATATACACATGCTATTAGAGATGCTCTAAGAGCCCAAAAGAAGGAAGGGGTCCATGATCGTGTTGCCTCTTCAAAGCCATTACCGCCTGCCGGGCCATTTGAAGATCACACGTCTCCCTCGTCTTCTTGACCGAGCACGGTCAAATTCCTGCCAGTGACGGCTCGTCGGCTACTTATCCCCCTCCCAGTTGTACTCTTCTTCTACCTCTGGACCTGTACGTCCATTCTCTTCAGCTAACCTTAGGTGACTTGGCCGATGTCGACGAGGGAGGAGCAGCAGGGCGCGAATAAGCCGCCGGCGACGGTGAGGATCATCGAGACGCTGTACGTCGAGGCCGGCACGGCCGCCGACTTCAAGTCCGTCGTGCAGCGGCTCACCGGCAGGGACTCCGGCGCCTCAGCCCTACCAGAGCAAGACCGGACGACTCCGCAGGGTGCTGACCGGAGGGCTGGGGCGGCGAGAGGGGGTGGCGCCTCCGACGCAAAGCGGGGCAGCTGAGATCGACGCTGCGTGGATAAAATGATCATTGGCTCAGCCTGCAGTAACTGTAAGCGATAGCTTTCGTTTTCATCTCTGCCCTGTTGCTTCGATCTTTCTCTGTTGGGTTCTTTTGTTGTAACAGGGAGTTGTTAATCAGACTCATACATGCATTCATCTTCTTCTTTTGTTTAATGTGTCTATCAGTTCCTTAATTAACTCCTTCGTTAATGTAAGAAATCTCTCTCAAAGAACCATGAAATCCACAAGCATCAAATTTTCCAATGTTTAGCACAATAATATACTTGCAAGAGAAGTTTATACGACACACAACAATAGATACCCCAACATAATCATCGTCATATCAAAGAACGATGTATGTCATATGTCTACAATGTCAACAAAATCAAACTATACCAAACTTGAGCAATGGGTACAAATATAAGGCAAAAACTTGAGCAGCAACAATTAGGACAAGAGGAACACCAAGTGGAAACCCCTTGCAGGGAAAAACCACGGACGACGGCGAACAATCTTCCACTATAAAGATGAATCAGGTACAAGGTGGAAGCCAACAAAGGAGACTTCAAATCCTGAATTTTATCACTCATATTTGGATAGATTTGTGGATCCAATAACCTCTCTTCTCTTCCTACTCTAAAACTCTCTCAAAGAAGAGAAAAGCTCAACTGTCTGTTTTATAGAAAGCCACCCTCGCCCAGCTTGCTAATTATCTCAAACAGTCACTATTCAAGCCTACAGCATGCCCATGGGTGGAGCTAGTTAAGTTCATGGGTGTATAGATGTACATCCATTTTTTTTGGAACAACAGCTTAAAACCAATACTAATCTTATAACAAGTTAGTAGAGAACACTAAATTTTAATCTATGTACACCCAACTAAGAAATCTTGGTTCCGCCAATGAACACTCCTAAGTGATGTTTGGTATGTTTAAATGGCAAAAATGGTTTCCAAATGGTGAAATAAGATAAGCACCTTATCTCATTTACAAAGTTCTATAGTGCATCCCCAAAGCTCTTCAAAGATTCAACAGATATATGTGTTAAGTTATAGGCTTAAGTTGTAACGTGACAATATGTGTGCGTGCTTGTACGTTGAGTTTGTTGTATCTAGGCAGGTTGTTAGGATAGATAGATCCTCTCTTGTATAGCCTTGGAGTATGGATCAAGTCTACAAACAACCTAGCCGTATCATGTAATCTATTGCCTATATAAACACGTACGCGTCCCTGCTGAGAGCACACGCTTCCAATCCTAGTTCTTTCATGGTAATCAGAGCCATCCTCGAACGCATCCATAGCAGCGTCGTCTTCAAACTCCTTCCCGTCCTCGCCATTCGTACACGCCGCCACCGAGAAGCTGACGAAGGGCAACCAAGCCCTATGGCGCGCGACGGTGCCCTCGGCCATCCGTGGAGCGCAGATGGCCAAGTACCTTGCCGTCGAGCAGTCGCCACCTCCCATGCAGATCGATGTGACCTCCTCCGATGGCAAGACGACGGCAAAAGCGCTGAACCCTGATTTCCAAACCTGGTATGCACAAGATCAACAAGTCTTCTCCTATCTCCTGACGACTCTTCCTCGCGAGATAGCTATCCAGGTCGCCTCATGTCACACCTCTGCTGAGCTCTGGAACACGATGGAAGGGATGCTTGCATCCCACACTCGTTCCCAGACCACCAATGTTCGGATCGCCCTCGCAAACTTGCAGAAGGGCAACTCCTCCATCACCGACTACGTCGGGAAGATCAAGTCCCTCTGCGATGAGCTGATCGCTACAGGGAAGAGGGTGGACGACGACGACATCGTCTCCCACATCCTGGCCGGGCTAGATGAAGATTTTGACCCGGTGGTGTCGGCCATGTGTTCCGGGGTGGAGCCAGTGACCGTGGCTGAGCTGTTCTCGCAGCTGCTGAGCTTCGAGACGAGGCTCAACCTTCGCGGCGGGGATTCTCAATCCTCTGCCAACGCCGCTACCCGAGGCCGTAGGAACGGTGGTGGCGGTGGTGATCGCGGCCGCAGACAAGGCGGCAATGGTGGTTACCCCGGCGGGTGCGGCAGCTACTCCAAGTCTGGAGGACGCGGTGGCGGACACGGCGGCAACAACGGCGGTGGGGGCAACTACAACAACAACCATGCCCCCGCCCCCAGGGTCCAGTGCCAGATCTGTGGCAAGATGGGCCACCCAGCCTGGAAGTGCTGGAAGCGCTACGACGAATCCTATCAAGGCGTGGAGGAGAAGTCGACCAACCTCGCTGCACCGCAGTACGGGGTGGACACGAACTGGTACCTGGACAGTGGTGCCACTGATCACATCACAGGAGACTTGGAGAAGCTGACAGTACGTGATCGCTACGGTGGAAACGAGCAGATTCATACTACCAGTGGTTCAGGTATGGTTATCAAGCACATTGGTCATTCAGCTATTCATACTCCTGATCGAGATCTCCTAAACAACATTCTTCATGTACCTCAAGCCAACAAAAGTCTAATCTCCGCTAGCCGCCTTGCTGTTGATAATGATATTTTTGTTGAAATTCATCCCTATTCTTTTCTTGTTAAGGAACGGGGAATGAAGAAGGTGCTCCTTCGCGGCAGGGGTAGAAGAGGACTCTACCCGGTTAGGCACACGGGATCCGACGCCAAGAAGCACATGCTCAGTGTCACCAAACTATCCTCGGATAGGTGGCACCGGCGTCTAGGCCATCCATCTCCTCTTATTGTTAGCAAGATCATTAGCAAGAATAATCTCCCGTGTGCAACCTTTTTCAATAAAGATTATGTTTGTGACGCATGTCAAAAAGGCAAAAGTCACCAGCTGCCTTATCCAAAGTCAATAAGTGAATCAAAATTTCCTTTAGAACTTGTGTTTTCTGATGTTTGGGGTCCTGCTGTTGAAACAGTAGGAAGAAAGAAATACTATGTGAGTTTCATTGATGATTTCAGTAAATTCACATGGATATACTTGATCAAACACAAGTCCGAAGTATTTCAGAAGTTTCATGACTTTCAAAACCTAGTAGAGCGTCAATTTGATAGTAAGATTCTCGCTCTACAAACAGATTGGGGAGGGGAGTATGAAAAGTTGAACTCCTTCTTCACCAAGATAGGCATATCTCACCACGTTTCGTGTCCTCACGCTCACCAACAGAACGGGTCAGCTGAGAGGAAACATCGACACATTGTCGAAGTTGGTTTATCCCTTCTTACTCAAGCCTCTATGCCCTTAAAATTCTGGGATGAGGCCTTCATTGCGGCAACCTACTTGATCAACCGAATTCCTAGCAAAATCATCAAGTTTGAGACACCCTTTGAAAAACTCTTCCATGAAAAACCCAATTATTCCATTCTTAGAATCTTTGGGTGTGCTTGCGGGCCGAACCTAAGACCCTACAATAATCATAAACTTCAATTCCTCTTTAAGCAATGTGCTTTTCTTGGGTACAGCAATCTTCACAAAGGGTTTAAATGTCTTGACATATCCACTGGACGAGTTTATATTTCCAGAGATGTTATCTTTGATGAAAATATTTTTCCTTTTGCTAGTCTTCATCCCAACGCCGGCACCCGTCTTCATGCCGAAATTCTATTACTTTCTCCGAAGTTATTAAATCCGTCTGATCATGGGGGTGAATGTACTGATGATCATGTGTTTAATAACCTTAATACTGCCACTAACGGAGGCTGTGCTGATGAAAATAGTGAAAAAACAGCACTCAGAAACGTCATTTTATGCAGCAGATGAGTCCAAACAGGTCCGACACCAGACCTGAGGCGGATCCCACTGCTGCACCGGATCCCGAGAGATCTGGTGGCAGCGCAGACCCTGGCGCAGAACCTGATGTAGGCGCTCCTCCGACACCACCAGGCGCTGGGCCAACAGGCAGCCCGCCAACGCGCGACACGCAGCGCCGGTCTCCCGTGCGGGGCGGCAGCCTCAATGCAGCGGGGCCCTCCTCCGACAACTGGCGACAATCGGTTGGGTCCGGGTCGTTTTCCACCGCGGGTCCCTCCACCACGGGCAATGATGGTGCGCCCCCGACACGCTTGTCGCCTGCGCTGCGGGATTCGCTGGACCCATCTCCTGGCGCGCGGGTGCGTGATCCCACGCTGGATTCGGTGGACCCAGCCTTTGGCGCACGGGCACGCGATCCCATGCCCGACCGCGCGACAGCCGAGGAGGATTCTCTGCTGGTACGAGGTGGCGGATCCTCTACGCCAACCGCCGGATCTCCTGTGGCTACACGCCCGAACACACGGGCTAAAAAAGGTATATTTAAGCCCAAAGTTCCTAGTGATGGAACTGTCAGGTATGACAAAAATTTCAAAGTTGCAAATTTTGCTGCCACTCAAGAACCTTGTAATCCAGTAGAAGCTTTGCAAGATAAAAACTGGAAAAATGCTATGGAAGTAGAATATGATGCACTCATGAAAAATAGAACCTGGCATCTAGTTCCACCTAGACTAGGTAGAAATATTATAGACTGTAAATGGGTGTATAAAATCAAAAGAAAATCTGATGGCACTATAGATAGATATAAGGCTAGACTAGTGGCTGAAGGCTTTAAGCAACGCTATGGTATTGATTATGAGGATACTTTTAGTCCGGTTGTTAAAGTAGCTACTATCAGATTGGTTTTGTCTATTGCTGTGTCTAGGGGGTGGAGCCTTCGCCAATTGGATGTTCAGAATGCTTTCTTACATGGCGTTCTCGAGGAAGAGGTTTATATGAGACAACCACCTGGTTTTGTGGATAAAACCAAACCACAACATGTGTGTAGGTTGGACAAGGCCTTATATGGATTGAAACAGGCACCCAGGGTGTGGTATTCAAGGTTGAACTCAAAGCTTCAACAACTTGGTTTTCGGCCCTCCAAGGGAGACACTTCCTTGTTCTATTTCAGGAAAGGGAAGGTGATCATTTTTATGCTCATTTATGTAGATGACATAATTGTTGCTAGTTCCTCTCAAAAGGCTACCTTAGCTTTGCTTAAGAATTTGAAAAATGAGTTTGCCTTAAAGGACTTGGGCGAGTTGCACTATTTCCTAGGCATCGAAGTAAAAAAGATACATGATGGTATTCTGCTAACCCAAGAAAAATATGCAACTGGGATACTTAAACGTGTAGGGATGAAGGATTGTAAACCCTCCAGTACACCTCTGTCTACTACTGAACAGTTGTCATTGCATGAAGGAGAATTGCTAAGTCCAGAGGAAGGAACAAAATACAGAAGTGTAGTTGGGGCACTACAGTACTTAACATTGACAAGACCTGATATAGCTTTTTCTGTTAATAAGGTTTGTCAGTTTTTGCATTCTCCTACATCTCTGCATTGGACAGCTGTTAAGAGGATACTCAGATATATCCAAGGAAGTGCTGGAACTGGTCTTAAAATATGTAAGTCACCTTCAACAACAGTGAGTGCCTTCTCTGATGCAGATTGGGCAGGATGTCATGATGACAGGAGGTCTACTGGTGGATTTGCTGTCTTCTTTGGCTCTAACCTTGTATCTTGGAATGCAAAGAAGCAAGCTACAGTTTCACGTTCCAGCACTGAAGCAGAATACAAATCACTAGCAAACGCAACAGCTGAGGTAATGTGGGTGGAAACCTTGCTTGATGAATTGGGAATTGCAAGGCCACGTGTCTCCTGTTTGTGGTGTGATAATTTGGGTGCAACTTACCTCTCTGCGAATCCTGTGTTCCATGCAAGAACAAAGCATATTGAAATTGATTTTCACTTTGTTCGTGAAAGAGTTGCTAAGAAGCTCTTGGACATCAGGTTCATTCCAACAGGAGATCAAGTTGCCGATGGCTTCACGAAGCCTCTTCAAGCTCGACAACTTCAAGCCTTCAAGAACAATCTCAACCTTGACGTGTTTAGATTGAGGGAGGATGTTAAGTTATAGGCTTAAGTTGTAACGTGACAATATGTGTGCGTGTTTGTACGTTGAGTTTGTTGTATCTAGGCAGGTTGTTAGGATAGATAGATCCTCTCTTGTATAGCCTTGGAGTATGGATCAAGTCTACAAACAACCTAGCCGTATCATGTAATCTATTGCCTATATAAACACGTACGCGTCCCTGCTGAGAGCACACGCTTCCAATCCTAGTTCTTTCAATATGTAGTGCGTCACTAGAAGTTCTTCGACCAAGGCAAAGGGATCAGAGATCTAGGCATCAATTGGACCCACCAAACATCACATCAACTTTTTCATCTAGTTTACTTAACTTATAAGCATGATGAGCGGGTGTATTTGCACTCCATATGCAATGCGCTGCACACAAAAAAACATTGAAAGTGCATCTCTTGGGTACTCCTATTGGGTTTTGATGATTAATGGCAAAATCAATTGAGAGGACTGACTGTTTACCAAGTTTATTTGAGAGAAATTTGATCTGAAACTTACGAGCCCCCCTCAGTTGCTTCAACACAAGAGTCTCAGTATAGGTACTCCCAAGCAAATATTTTTGGAACATCTGAGCTATGACTTCAGCATTTCTGCGATTTTTCACTCAGAAATGCTTTGTCATCCTCTAGAACTTCTGAGACTTCGGTTTTCTCCAGTACTTCCGAGGTAGTTCAATCTTCATAGAAAGGAGCCACCTTTTTGGTTTGATATCTCCGTGTTTTTTCCAGGTTGATGATGTTACGGCCCAGGGGTACCTCATCATGTCAGAAGCCGGCCCAAGTAGGACGACCCGTGGCCCCCTAGATCGGTTTATGCCCTGGGCCAACCTCATGGTCTAAGGGCCCAATAAAGAAAAGGACCCGGAAGACTTGGAGTACACGACAAGGAAGTCAACGTCTAGGAGGACTCCCCCACCGATACTAACCGAATAGGATCTTGTAAACCCTAGGTCCTGATATCCTATAAAATTTGGGGTCAGGAGCAGGAGGTCACTTCCAAGGGTTCAGAAAAGAAATCCGGCTGTGTTACTCTCAAGCAGCTGTAGAAGAAAGGCAAACTTCATGAAATTAGAAAATACCAAAAGAAAGAGGTGTTCCGAGAATTCACGAAATTATTATAATTTTTCTGTTTATTGTACCGTTTGCATGTGTTGATGACAGTCTGCAGTCAAATTACAACAGCATGCAGATAGAACCGGAAAATTCTTCAGTTGAACCACAGCCACAAAACAGAAGAGGAATGGCCTTATGGCCATGCATAGTGAGGCTATGGACCTCATCAAACCTGTGGTCCAAAACCTTATCCTCGGAGCACCAAAAGCACAAAATGGCATTGCATTGCATGTGTTGATGACAGTCTGCAGTCAAATTACAACAGCATGCAGATAGAACCGGAAAATTCTTCAGTTGAACCACAGCCACAAAACAGAAGAGGAATGGCCTTATGGCCATGCATAGTGAGGCTATGGACCTCATCAAACCTGTGGTCCAAAACCTTATCCTCGGAGCACCAAAAGCACAAAATGGCATTGCAAAAGGGTTTTCAACATGGGGATTCCGAGAATTGAACTCGGGACCTTTTGCTCCCTAAGCAAATATCCTACCACTAGACTAAATCCCCATCTATGCTGTACCACTGCATCACCTTCAACTGAAGAGTTTCAGGCAAGAACAACTAGCTGCCAAATTTACAGGATCTCACTATCTGCTTTCAGGTTACAGCGTGCTGAATGCTCAACCTGTCTGTAGTCAATGGATGACTTCGTCATAGTGCTCATGTATCAAAAGTGCATATTTAATTGCCAACAGATCATGCATATTTAATTGTCATGTTTGTTCTTATTTCAGGATGCAGAGTCCTCGATCGTCGTGGTTGTGGCATCGTACCAAGTTTATAGAATTTCAATCCTCTGATGCTCTATTGCGGAATATATCAGCATTATTAGACTTTATTTATAAGAGGAAGTGTTAGAAGACAAGTACAATATAGTTCTAGCTAACTATAGCTCGAAAGCATAACTTACATCTCTCAAGTATTAACAGCAGTTTAGAACTCAGGTAGCATTACAGGTGACTGGAGCACTATTCACTGGGGAAGAGGCAGCTTTAAGACATACAGTAGTATTGCTAGCTCTGAACAAATACTGAAAAATGGCGCAAGCACCAGTGTTTTATACGTACAAGTCCAATGTGATTCATGCTCCCCTGTCCACCACCAGGATACTTAGCTGCTATTTCTGGTTCAAGATTTCACTCACACATCACTGTGATCATAATGAATACACATTGCAGGATGTGTCCTTATAAGATGACGTATACAAAGGCATTAAAATGACTAAACTAACAAAAGTATAGTCCCCAACATGGGCACAAACCACTAAGGAAATAACTCATGTCAGCTCAGTCAACATTTTTTTTCTTCATTTGTCAGTAGACAAGACGATGTGGAAAACAATATGAACGAATAGGTGTGACATTACATACTATGTGCATTGACTAAGGTAAAGCTGCCAAATTTTGTCGTAACATGCAGCAAGGCGCCCTCGCGGCACCTTGCAATTGCCGCTTTAGGCGCTTAGGCGTCCTGGCAATTGGTGTTCGCCTTAGGTCGTCTTACCGGCTTGCAAAAAATGATATCATGGGGGTGCCAGATAACTCCATGTTGACTCTTTGCATTAATTTTAAAGTATAGCCCACATTTGGTCGTTTTCTTTTAAATGCCAGGTTAAACAAGAATTTGAAGTATCATCACATCGCACACCAGTTAACAGCGAAAAATCCAAAAAACTTTCAAGTTAAACCAGATTCAAATGAGGACAACTGTTGTAGAATCTGGTGTGATGTGGAGAATTAGAAAAAATGGTTCAACATGTTATTAGTGCATGGATATTAAAGATCAACCCATCCACCGTGGTTTCCGTCACCCACATAAGGGAGTTCTTCATGCTGTGGATGCTTCTACTTGATTTCCACCTTGATGAGCATGCCGAAGACGACATTGTGTGGAGGCACACTACGGATGGGCACTACTCGGTGGCTTCCGCCTACAAGGCACAATTCTTGGGAATGACTCTCTCCCCCATGGACCAAATGATTTGGAAAGTTTGGATCCCGCCCAAGGTCAAGTTCTTCGCATGGTTAGCCATTCAAAACCGGATTTGGACCGCCGATAGATTGGCCAAACGAGGGTGGCCAAATTATGGCCTTTGCCCTCTATGCAAGAGGGAGCAAAAAAGGGGAGTGCATCTCTTCTTCAAGTGTCGTTCACAATTAGGCTATGGAATTTGGTAATCGAGAAGCTTGGTCTACACTATATGGACATCTCTTCATGGCACTTGGAGGACTCCGTCAAGTCTTGTTGGGATCATAGGACCGGGTTGACCGTACCCAACTGGAAGGTCGTGGCCTCCCTCACCATGCTTGTTTCTTGGACAATTTGGAATGAAAGAAACTCCCATGTCTTCCATAACAAAAGTGCACCGCTGCTGATTCTACTCAACACTCTAGGAGAGGCCAAGCTTTGGAGCATTGCGGGAGCTAAGAAACTAGGGGCACTTGTAGCATGAGAGTAATCACCATGTGGGGTTTTATGGGTCGGTTGTAATTCAAACAAACTCTATTTTCTCTTCTTAATTAATGGATGAGGCAAATCGTTTGCCGCCGTTTAAAAGAAATATTACTTCCATGGTACTAATCCATAATGCCGTTTACCAACATGTATTTGAAAACCGAGGCAGTATACATTGAAGATCACAAGTGAATTCCCAGAGTTTCCACCAGAATGACTACTCCCCATGTTCTGTGCATTTCACAATATATGCCCATATTTGTGGAAAGACATGCATGTCGATTTTTTTTTGCGGGGTAAGTCAAATTAGAAAACCACCAGTGTAGTTATTGTAACATCTCCAGCGCACTTGGTATCCATGAACTTGCAAATCGTCAATCAATAAAAAAAAACTCATCATATGTACTCACTTTGGTCCAAATATCAACCAAACGAGGCCAAACAATTTTGAACATGTGAGGCGGTGAGTCGTTTTGGAATTCACAGGAAAAATTAAATCTTGATTATGAATTTTCATTAAAGTGAATTCTTCTTCTTCAGAGATGCTAAAAACAAAACTGCTCTCTACCAAGAGATTTTTTCTTGTCAGTTAGAAGGTCTACCTCTAAAATATCTGGGTATGCCTCTGTCCAATGTTAGAATTAGGAATAAACATTGGAAAGGGGTTGAGGATAAAACTGAGACGAGGTGTGGATGTTGGCAAGGAAAATTGATAGGAACTATTGTTGGTAGAGTTACTCAGGTGCAGGCTTATCTCACTAATATACCTTTGTTTATGATGTCCTTTTACCCTATTCCTATTGTAAGAAAAGGGTTGCTTTCTTTAGAGCTAGCATGGTTTGGCAAGGTGATGAAGATATCTTGTTAATTGGAATACCTGTTGTAAACCCAAAGATCGGGGTGGTTTGGGAATTTTAAATCTGGAGCTTATGAATAAGGCCTTGCTGGCCAAGTGGTTCTGGAAGTTGGAAACTGAGTCTGGTTTATGGAAAAGCGTGTTGTCAAACAAATATGCCCTTAACAAATGCCTATCTAGGGTCGAGTCCAAAGTGGGAGATTCTCAATTTTGGACAAGCCTCTTGAAAGTTGAAGACTTTTATATCAAATATTGTAAGAAAAGCCTACTCAAACATGCTTTACCCTAGATTTTATGACCTTAGTTTTGATCATAATATCACTATAGTTGATGCTTTGGTGCAAGGCTGGAATGGATTTGCCTTTAGGAAAACTCTTTATGGGGAGTCTCTGGAATTGTGTGAGAGTTTGAAACAGAGATGTGAAGAAGTTAAAATGGGAAAGGGTAAAGACAAAATTGAATGAATGCTTACTGCAGATAGAAAGTTCATTGTGAGATCTCTTTATAAGAAATTGGTGGAACCTGAATGAAATTTCCCTAAGAAATTCTGTGAAAAAATGAAATACCTGCTAAGATTAAAGTGTTTCTTTGGCTAATGGTGAAAAAGAGCATTCTTACTGAAGATAATCTCCTTAGAAGGGGATGGCTTGGTAACAAAATGTGTGTGTTATTGTGGGGAATATGAAAGCATTGATCACCTTTTCTTTCGATGCTCTGTTGCTGGACTCATTTGGAGTTTGTTGAGATGTGCTTTTGATGTAAGTTCCACTCATAATAACCTAAATGAATGTTTTCGAAGTTGGATTAAAAGCTTTCCAAAGCATGATAAGAAAAAGTTGGTGCGAGTTGGGATTTCTGCTATTTTTTTGGACTCAGTCGGGTTGCAGGAATGATGTTATCTTTGAGAAGAAAATTATTAGTGATCCTATGGTCTTAGTGAGGCTGATATGCTTTTGAATTTCTGGCTGGTCTATATTGCAGATAAATGAGAGAAATCGAAAGGCGGCGCCATTGAGCAAGTAGCAAATGAGGTGTACCGCTCCTCACAAGGTTGGCGACCACCGACCAGGCGTCCTTGGGATTGGTGGTTGATCCTTCAGTTGCTCCCCCCTGAAAGTCTTCATGAATTAGCTACTCGTGATCTTCTCTGACATGCTTCAGTTCGTTTCTTGCTTTTCCTTCGCTTAGCTGGTATAGTTGATATAGTTGGATGCAAGTTGGAGTCTCTTCTTAGCCCTGCTTCAGTTCCTTTCTTGTTTTTCCTTTTATTTGCTTAGCTGGTACTCCCTCTGTAAAGTAATATAAGAGCGTTTAGATCACTATTATTTTAGTAATCTAAACACTTATATAATAGTTTGCAGAGGGATTGGTTATCTATGGTTGGATATTCTTAGTCTTGGTTCGTTGTGTTTTTTTGCTGCTTGCGCTTCGGGCAGGTTTGTGCTTTGCGCGCTGTGATCCTTCGCCATCCGGGTTGTATAAAGTGTTACGAGTCTGGATTTAGCTAAAACCATATTTTTAGTTTGTTCTAGGGTTGAACCATATGGTTCCCATACTTAATATCAAACCTCCTTTGTTTTCTGGGTTGTTTTGACCGGTTTTCAGTTACCACGTCACACAGACATCAGCATGTTACTGTTGATAGGAGAGGGCCATCTTTCAATTACAAAAAACGCCATAACAGTCCATAAACCATAAGCTAGGCCGGGGCAGCGTCTGCTGTTACTGCCACCGACGACGCGGTTGAGCTCTACCACTGGTACGTGAATTTCGAGAGAGATGCGGCAAAAGCTACACCAACAGCAACATCTATCCCGACGAACCAACTTTTATTATTCTGGAAACGAAGACGACTCACTCAGTCCACCACCAACAGGGGTCTCTCTCTACCTGACAGCAGTTCACAACTTCAAACAGCTAGTCGCACGCATACATTACAGTCCATGAATTGTCCACCCATCAAAAAACAACTCTTCGGCCCCAAACCTAGGCAGACTGCCGGAGCTCTGGGCGCACAAAGTCCGCGTCGGCCGTCACCGAGATGTCGACGGTGGGCCTCAGCTCGGCGCAGACCTCAATGGCGCCATGGACAGGGTCTGACATGAAGTTGCTGATGAGGTCCTGGTTGACGGGCTCGTCCTTGTCCACCGTCACAAACGCCTGCTGGGTCAGGATGTAGTCGAAACGGGGCGCCCACTTCCTCGACCCCAGCCGTGCCGTCGTCGAGCAGTTGTCCACCATGAAGGCCACCCCTCGCGCGTGCATGAACGGGTTCAGCGAGTCCACCGACTCGATCACGCTCTCGTTGATGATCTCAGAGTAGGAGTGCCCCTTCTTCCTCAGCACCTCAATCTGCAGTTTAGAAAGGGAAACAGGAAAGATCAGTAATTGCTTTCGTTTCATGTAGAGTAATCAATCATTCAGGAAGTGTAATCTACAGCTTACACATCATCATCGACTTGAATAAGATGTCAAGCCATCGTATTCTAGTGTACTGGTATAATATGTAACTGAGTGGAGAGGAGCCTGACCTGGGCCATCATAAGTGCAACATAAACTCCAGCCGTGAAGGGGTGGAGAGGGCCAAGGTCACCATCTGGCCGGGTCGAGCGCACCTTTTCGCCGACCTTCCACATCCGAGTTTGGTCGATTTTGCCCATAGGGAAAGCAGGAAGGCCTTCCTTGTCCTGTGCAAGCATAAAGAAAATGAGATGGTGTGAATCAATAATCACCCTGTCTTATTTGGTGTCCACACCCCAAACTAATCATGAACAGAATCGGATCGGAAGGTTGCAGTTTTAACAGCAGAAGAACTTACATAGAACCTCCGACCAGCCAACACAACACTCCGGATTTCACTTCCAGAGGCAACATCTTCGTAGCATTCGTAGAGTATGTCCATGCAAGGGTAAAATGATGCACTGTATGCCTTGTTGAACTCCTTTTTGCCTTCCTCGCTCAAGGAGTTGTATACTTCAAGCATCCCCTGGTAAGAAGGGGCAAATTGGACTGATAAGCAAAGATTAAAGGTGGTTACAAAAAGTTCAATCAAGGCATACCTTCTTTGAGATGGTCTTGGAGATAATTCCAGTGATGCCCTCCACAGTGCTTTTGTATGCCAGCTCCTCGTCCATTCCTTGCTCTGTGTATCTCCTAAACAGAGCCTCCACGATGCCATGAACAGCACCCAGCAAAATTCCTGGACAAAAACTGGTCAGCAACAGCACAATCATAACAGGCAACATAAAGTCACAAAGAAGAAAAGGAGATTCACCTCGCTCCCCAAAGATATCACTCTTGTACTCCTGTTCTAGAGTGGTAGCAAAGGTGAACGGGGATCCTAGTGCAACCGACCACCCAAGAGCAACATCAGTGGCCCTTCCATCAACATCCTATACATCAAAAAGAGCAAACACACACGGGTGCTCAGTGCATAGCTGCATGCCTTCAGACCAAATTGATAGTTGAGAAGTCAGCAAAATACCATACCTGGTGAACAGCAAAGCTAGCGTTGATGCCAGCACCATTTACTTCCTTGCCCTGAACATACAGTCTCCGAACTGATGGACCCATTCCCTTGGGGCATACAGCAACCACGCTGATGTTCTTAGGGAAATCAAGGCCATGTGATTGCAGATGTCCAAGGAGAAACCCGTGAGATAAACCAAGAATGCTGTTTGGTTTCATGTGAGAGAAGATCTTCTCATAGTTGTCTGCCTGCAGAAAGTAAATGAGAACTTTAATTACAAGGATAGAATAAAGTGATGGTGGGATTCAGACAAATGTATCATGCAGTGAATGATAGATAGTACGTATGCTCCAGGCAGAACATGCAAGTTAAATTAATTAATTAATTAAACCAACAGGATGCAAAGAAACATCATCCTGAAGCTGAGCCTGATCTAAACAAACAATTAACAAAGGAAAGCTTAAAATCATGCAGAAAGCTATTGAGCGTAAGTGAAGCACACCTGGGCAGAATCTGAGATCAACAGCAGCACAAGATCACTGCCAGAGACCGTCTCCCATATGTCTCCCAAGGTTCCGTTCTCCTCGGTGAATCCAGCACCACGTGCTTCCTCAAAAGACTTGGAACCTTTCCTGAGGCCAATCTGAAAGCAAAAAAGACAGCTTATTGAACAACTGACATGGTAGCGCCAAAGTACGTACCAAATGAGACAGAATATAAGCTGGCACACAATTTGCATATTCCAAGTTGTATAACATCAAAGGTAAACGAGTGATAAATTACTAGAAAGCTAAAGAAAACAATAAGCATTAGCTGTGGGTTTTCTTTCCACTCAGGGCTGCAAGCCGAAGCTTCAGTCAGAGCTTTTCACTTAAACACATAGTGAAAACTCAATCCCATGTCTAAAGCTGGATACTTGTACATGAGAACAGCTAACCTTGACGACGATGTCAGACTTGGCTTCCACCAAGGAATCCCTCAGGTTCTGGGCCTGCGCCGGACCCTGCAAAAGCACCATAGAGAAAAATCTGTTAGAGCCAGCAGACAGACCTGCAAACTCTGAACCTACCAAGTGGCAGAACAGAGCAAATCTGTGAAATCAGCCACTCCGTTTGACCGCACCGACTGATGTGTACATCCAAGCAGTGTCTCGAGTAGACAGACATGTAAATCTCTCGAGTGAGGAAAGAAACTGCGCATAGAGGGGAGGAAAGCAGAGCTGGAGACTGGACCTGGGAGCCCCATCCGATGACCCCGATCTGCTTGACGCCCTTGAAGGCCTCCGGGAGCAGCGGGAAGAGGTTGCGCCCGCCCCTCACGATGTACTGCAGCCGCACACGGAACAAATCGTAAGAATCCAGAGCAAAAAAGCAAGCCCGGAGGTGGGAGTGAGGAGCGAGAGATGGAGTGGGGGCGGGGGCGCGTACGTACCTCCTCGTGGCCGGCGAGGGAGACCTTCTCCTTGTTGAAGACGGCGGTGTCGAAGTCGAGCGACGGCATGGCGGCGCCGACCTTGGCCGGGGCCGCGACCATGGCGGCGACCGCGCGGCGGCGGGCGCCCGAGACTGATAGGGCGCATGCGGGGTGGGAGGCGGCCGGAGAGAAGGCGACAGAGGATGAGCCTCCGGCGGCGGTGGCGGCGGCTAGGGTTTTGGGGTGGGAGAAGGGGGCGAGGGTGGATGCCGCGGAGGAGGTGGGCGCCGCCATCGTGTCCGTCTCTGGCCTCTGGGGGGAGCGAAGGGCGGCTCTCTCTTCTGCCGGTGGTTGGTGAGGGGTTTGGGGTCGGGGTGACCTGGATGGATTTATACGCCTCGCCCGGCCGTCCGATCCCATCGACGGCCGCGATGCGACCCGCCCACGGGGACGCACTCACGTGAACGGCCGCGCCGGTACAATATCATTCTGGGGGTGGCATGGAGATGCGCGCGCTCTCTTTGTCTTTGGCCTACGCACGCACGGCTCAACGGCACCTTTGGCCGCACGCGCGGCGCTCTCGGCCTCGTCGGAGGGCAGAGCGAGGCCGGCATCGGCGTGGTGCGCCCGCCGTGAACGCAGCGCACGGCAGATCCCGCGGTGGCTGGCCGTGTCGCTGCCAACGGTGGACAACTGGATGCCACAGCGCCGGCGGTGGGTCTGTGGGCGCACGGCGGGCGTCGGCATCACAGGTCGCCGTCCGGCGGCATCTCGGGCGTATCCTGTGGGACACACGGAGGATCCGCTCTGAAAACCACGCCCCGACGAAGTGCTTCTGTGGTCTAAAAATCGAGTAAATCATTGATACGGATGAGAGGGAGTAGCATTTCTTTCAGTTGAGCAAATCAAAATCATGCTTTACTATCTCGCACATAAAAAAGAGCATGGTTTACTACGCCTCACTTGCGCGCGGGACACATGAACACGCCCGCATCGGTTTTCCCTCTAGGCCTCCTTTAATTTACAGGAACTAGCAGCGTGGCCTGTGCATTTGCGCGGCTAGAATTTGTATATACTTTTCTTTTACATATATTGCAAAATCCTTGATAACAGAACTAACATTTCTAAGCACTCTCCCCCACTCTATTCATCATCCTTTCTATTTTCTCCATCCATGTGAATGTTATTCACATAAAACTATAATACTTAGAACGACATAAATGATCAATTACATAGTCAGCATTATCTTTATCTTCTATGTTTTTTTGCTATTGTAACAACGTGGTATTCATTTGTCATATGATACTCACTTGCACACATGACATATTTTTTTTCTTACTCATGCTCTATGCGTTATTTGTACATGCATATATTGCTTGCTTCTTCTCGGCCTCACTTAGTAGTTTGAACATCAGCTATGACAACATTTCATGAATACTTATGCTCGCCTCTATTCTAATCATGTGCACTCTTTGTTGTCCTATCAAAATGTTTTTACGTTGACACACATCAAGCTTGGGGTATACGATTTATCATGAGTAGATCCAGCCAAATGCATGACGATACCTTTGAGGACGCCGCGGTTTTGCTTCTCTCGCGAATATTCTTTGTCAAAGAAAGGAAATCCAAAAAATTGCATAATAGTTTTCAAGATTATGGTTATAGATGGATTTCATATATTATATACGAAAACAAATATTGATAATTTCCATGTATTTCTCATTTCGAATTTTGTGTATATAATATGAATTATTTCATCACCATATATATATATTGATATCAGCTACTTAATTATTTCACTTAAGATATGAAATAGAATACTGAGTTTAGTTTTATATAATATTTCATAAGTATAAAGAGTCATATTCTTTGTACAACTAATAAGAATATAAAAAGATATAGTTTATTCTGGACTTAGTTATCAAGGCTTTCAAACGGAGTTCATTTACAAACCTAAATTTTAACTTTAGCTATTCATGTACCCAATGCGGTGTTCGAATTAGAAGAAAAATTCTATTTTTAACAATTTATTATTGCAAAATGTATACATGTATTCATTCGCCGAAAGATTTTCTTCTTGAATTACATATTCGTCTGATAGCAATTTTAAGTTTAGTATATCAGGCGATTTTAGGCAAGCAAGAGTTACAAAAAATTTGATCAACAATATACGTAGGCACAAAACTTAAGTTATATAGATGTGGATAACGACCATGGTATGGAACTATCCCAAATAATTCAGAGAACAGTGAGAAATACTATAATTCCAAACTTTTTTGAATGTATTCAAACCTCGATTTCTCGCAAAAAAGAAGTATTCCAAACTTGATTTCTCACAAAAAAGAAGTATTTCAAACTTGATTTTTTTTTTTTTTTTGCATGCACAATCTCATGTATAGACACTCTGTCGATAATGTTCCTACCCCCTGATGAAGGTAGAAATGAACTTGTGGTATAAGGTGAAGCTTTAATTGTCATGATGTTGAGATCATGTTAAAAGTACTCCCTTCATCCCATGACAGGTTGAAACACTAACATCTTATTTAGGGCCCTCTCACGCATCCACACTTTATAGCCGTGAGATTGAGTCTCCAGATTGGTTTTTGGCCATTAATTGCTGCCTAATCACGTGTTTTCTTGCGAACGGGCTGGCTGTCCTAGAGGGCAGCTACTCCAGTAGAAAAATCTGAGTTTTCTGGTTGATTGGACCATATGCACCCGTCTAGCGTCGGGTAAGCCCAATCCATCTGGCCCTCCCTTCTCTCACACAATCGAGAGACCATGCTGCGGCGCCGCCCCACCAGACCACCACCGCCAGATCCCGTCGTTCACCCCCTCCCGCCACAGCACGGTCCGGTCACCGTCGCTCCCAATCCGGCGACGACTTCCATGTCTGGCGGCAGCCACCCACCATAGTGGTTCCTCGTCACTTTGCTCTTGGCCCAACCCCGTCCGTCCGCAATTCCGGCCAGGTATGAGTATATTCCTCTCCATGTTACTCCGCTTAAAATACATGGACGTTAAGATCCACTCCGGTTGCTCTGCTATCTTGATAGGAGTACTATTTATTAGAGTAATTAAGTTTAATTGGGTTTATGCATGTCCATTGCAGTTCAGGATGATGGGGACATCATCGACTTGGCAACTACAGTGGTGGATCATTGCCATCCGGATTCATGGAAACTCCGCTGAAGTGGCAGCAGTAGCAGAATAGCAGATCGTTAGTTTGAACCGTTGAGCAAACCATGCCAACGGAATCACAGCGACTGATCGGTTTAAAATGTGTCGCATTATGTTCTGTGGAGTTATGTCCGACTACATCTGTGATGACTCAGAGGGACCACCGTTTGATACGCTTCGAGACCTTCCAGAGGTGCTTATGTTAAAATCTTGTGCTCTAGATCATCTCTTGGTTGCAGATTACTAATTTCTAGTATTTGCCTGCACCTATGATGTATCTTTTTGCCGCAGGGCTAACAGTTTTGCTAGAACTCATCTAGATGAGATTTAATTTGGTCTCATTCATCTTTTATAGCCATTGAATGACGTGTGTTGTGCTGACGTGGGTTGTATCCGTTCTTGTTTTCCAGGTGAATGAGACCAAATTACGTCTCATCTAGATGAGTTCTAGGTACTCCCTATATTTAAAGTTGCCTTGGGATGTGGCTGTAAGGACCAGTGCCCTACCAAGGCAATGGAGATACTCGTGTCCTAAACTGATTAACGATGGAGATACTTTGTGTGGCCAGATCCCGTTGTTCATCCCCATCCCTTTCACCAATGGAATCCTGCCTCCTTCCACAAACTCGCTTCCCGCCACAGCCCTTTGCTTCGCGGCCCAATCCCCTGCACTGGCACGACATCGATCCTGGTCAACGCTTGCTGCGATGGCTGTGATAGCCAGCGCCGCCAGCCGGTGGTGGTATTCCCGTGGGTGACCAGCGACCTCCGCCGAGAGAGTAGTATCATCAATGTAGAAGAAGAGGGCTTTCTACTCTGTTTGTCCATGGAATTTCTTAAAAAAAAAAAGCTAAATCAGAAGGCCTGAACTCCATTCCGTAGGGTTGGTTCTCCCTTGCCGTAGATTCACCTTCCTACCTTTCTTCTTTCAACTAATTATTAATTCTAGGTTCTTGCTACTATTTTTTCTTCCTTGTCAACTTGGTGCACGGATTGATAACTGGTTTTGCTCGATTGGCTCCAGGAATCCTAGAGTTATCGATCTCCAATGGCTAACTGCCAGATAGTATTGGAAGCCAAATAAAATTGCCATGCAAGATCTTCGTATTTTTCTCTAATGGATTGGTGTCCAACAAAACTAGGCATAGTATTAGATCCTATGAATGTTTATGCCTCATAGGTGTGTCCTAAGATAGGCATATATAAAGCTGAATTGAAGTATTAGGTATGTTCTTAAATTATCTTCTAATGCATCATGTCGTATGGGGCTAGATCAAGTGCATCATGTCTGTATTTTCTATGCTCGGTGAAAATCAAGTGCATCAGACTGATCATAGTGGGTAGTAACTTAGGCTAGTGTCATATGCATGACACTAGCCTAAGTTACTACCTTCATAATGCAAAGTAACATAATACTAGTATCTTAGATGCCTTTATTTATTAGCTTGTGGACTCATCTTATCTTGAAAAGCGCTATGTTACAGTAACATATTATGTTACCACCTCTCATTAATTACTTGTCACATAAGCAAAAATTTCTTGGAATGCGCTATGTTACTAGCTAAGTTACTTCCACTATGACTAGCCTCAGTCTGCAGTTTTAATTTACATTAATGCCTATGTGTCATGATTAAGATTAACTAAAATATGTTTTGCGGGCTGTGGTTAATAGTCCAAACCAGAGATAAGTAAAAAATATAAGCGGCTAGGATCTATTTTGAACCCAATGTTTGATACTGCAATCATATACGTATATTGTGATTGTCTCATTTGTGTTCCTCATGTGCAGCCAAATGATCTTATCAATTAATTTCCAAATGTTTCTGGAGGCCTCGTGTACTCTTTTTTAGTCCAAGTAAATTTTAGAACATCTATGTAAATGGTCCCTGGCTCCCTGCCATGTTCACTTTTCGATAAATAGAATTGTTTGCATTGGTGAAACTTGCATTATAATTATCTTGCTGCTTTAGATTGTTGCACGACACGCAATGGTTGAAGAAGAGGCCGTCCACTGTCATCACTGCTTGAAGAATTTATGTTTTTCAAGCAGTTGGTCGTTTTTTGTTGATTGTAAATCAAATATTCTAGCTGAGCATATCCCGTAGCTTGGTCGAGATCTATAGATCGGTTAAAGTGACTACTAGAATACATTGAGGTTTAACTTGTGACCTTTATGGGTAAGTTATCGCCAAATGGCACGTATAATTACACTTTCCTATCATTCTATTGTCAAATTGACGGGTGCGGCAACGCGCACCACCAACGATCTAGTATTATGTGACCGAGGGAGTATTTGGAGAATGGAGAGGCTTTCATGCAAATAGGCTTGTATTTATGAATAATTAGCATCATATGTGCTCCTGGAAACATCATTTGGGATATAATCCCGCAATTAAAAGGTAGAATGTAGATGCAGTACTGCAGTTTACAAATCATTGGGACATTTGAAAACAACAACGTGAAATACTAGTCTAGATCATAGACCCTGAACGTGAACGAATTATTTGCACATGCATGCATGAGCATGACACGAACGTGAGATGGATTGATGGAGACGTCGGCTTCACTTGTTCACCGGCGGCACGGCGGCGTCCTCCCTGTCGTCCTCGTCCTCGCAGTCCACCAGCCTCCAGCGCCCGTCGCCCCCCTTCACCATGCCCCTGTTCCACGGCACCCACCACGCCGCCGGCACCCCATGCTCCTCCTTGAGTGCGTCGTACGACTTGTTCACCAGCGCCACGTCCCGCTCCACCACATGCTCGAAACCCTGTCCGGAGGCCGTCGGCGCGCCCGCCACCCCGTGCAGGTAGCATTCCAGGTTGTGCCACAGGTTCTCGTCGCCGGGCGCCTTCAGGTACGGCGACGCGCTGGTGTCGATGACCAGCTCGGCGCCCACGTCGTGGTACGGCAGCGCCGGGTACCCGGGCACGATGTCCCGGGCGTTGCGGACGCGCAGGACACGGAGGCCGGCGGCCGCCGCGGTGTCCAACCGCTTCTTGAAGCTTGCGCCGCCCACGCGCGGGCTGGCGAACGCGAACGCCGTGACCGGGAACGTCGCCGAGGCCGTGCAGTTGTAGCCGTTCTCGGCGATGTCGAACGCGCTTAGCGTGGCCAGGGCAGCCCCGAGGCTGTGCCCGGTCACCGTGATGCTCACCTCCTCGTCCTTGTACGTGTCCACCAGCTTCCGCACCTCAGCCAGCACCTGGCATTCATGGTTTCACGAGCATGAAGCTGCATGTGAGCTCTACACTGTACGTGACAATGCTGTCGTTTATATAGTCACAAGATTACCTGGCTTCTGGCGCTGTCCTTGTTGTGGGTGGAGGCCGGGTCGGTGGAGGTGTAGATGGAGAGCCAGCCGCGGTGCACCATGGCGTCGGCGCCGGTGGCGTCGCCAAGGATGCCACTGGGATGCGCCATGGCGAACTCGAGGTTGTTGGTCCACTCCAGCGCCTGGATGGTGCCGCGCCACGCGACGACCACGTCCCGGCGCCCGAGCACGGACTTCCCCGCGTCGGTGGCCACTGCGACGTACCCGATCCAGTTGGACTCCCTGCACCGGCTCCGCGGATGGCCGCCCTTCACGAACGCGACGGCCTTCGCGGCGTGGGCGGAGGACGTGGCGTACAGGAACCTGGTGACCCGGTACGCGGCGGCGTGGCCCGGCAGCATCACGCGCTCGAAGAAGCGCTTCCTGCCGAACCGCGAGAGTCCGGCGTGCGGCGAGTGCCTCTCGTGGTTGAACGCGTCGTACGTGGCCTGCGCCATCTCACCGTACCAGATCACCTTGCGCCGGAGCTCCAGGTCCAGCGGCCGCAGCAGCCCCTCCCACGACCGCTCGCCGTGGAGCTCCTTCCACCTCGCCGCCGCCGTGGCCGTGATCAGTCCAACGAGGCTCCATTGCTCGCCCAACACGGCCGTCGTCCACACCTGCACTACTACATGCAGCGGCTGGCTTGCCCATGCTCGACCTTTATACACGCGGCGGCAATGGCGGCTCCTGCTTTCCTGAGCTTGCTTGTGCGCTTGGCGCGATGACGAAGGGGAGGTGAAATTGGCGTGACATTGCGATATGGGGCACGACGACACAAACGCGTATTGATTCGTCCGCAATTGCATGCTCCAATCGGAGACGATCATCAGTGGGGTGGCAGTGGCATTCGCACTTTCGCAGGCCATAGGGAATTCGGTTACGAACATTTCGTGTGAGAACCCGGAATTAGCTTCCAAATTCTCCTGTATATATTTGTCAACCCTAGGATCATTGTTGACAATACAATGAAATGATATCATTGCACAATACATTAAAGTATTACAAGTAATATATATTGTCACAAGACATACCTAACGAAATGTCTCATGACATTTATTACATTCAGAAAAACTGCGGAAAATACAATGCGTAGCGACTCCATCTCAGCCACAGGCAGTCGATGTAGTCCACGTGACCTCACTTCTACAGATCGCCATAGTAGTCATAGTCATCATCTTCGTCTGCAGGTAACTCTGTTGTCAACAAAATTATTGCCATGAGTACATTATGTACTCAACATGCCTCCCACGGGGAAGAACCTAATAGCTACATGTGGCTTCAAAGGAAGGCTGTATGGCTCATTTGCATAAAGCTAATTTTGTTTGACAAATAAAGCAGTTGGATAAAAGCAGTTTTTGATGAGAATGTGTTTTATCTCCAGAATAACTTTCATCAAAGTGAGGATCCTCGATCAACTCACACTCTTCATAGGTTCCAAGAATAGGGGTAAAGAGGGAATAACCAAAACAGGTCCTGTATGTCAAGAAAGATTCATGTGCTGTCCTTGACCATGGACACGGCCATTCGAATAGTTTTACACTCTGCAGAGGTTGTACACTTTACCCACACGACACAATCTCGACTTGTTGCCACTAGCCGTCGCTAGCGTAGTACACCATCTAGTATACCGGCAGGGAGATTGTGACGAGGTTTTTGGACTAGATCCCTCAAAGATGTGACATGCCCACCGGGTCTGGCGCACAGAACTGAGAGTTTGTCCTCAAACCGGTCCCCCCATCTGTGCCGAGGATACTTCCCGCAGGGCAGCTATCCCATCTGCGGTACGGCGACATCGACACCTAAGGCTGACTAGCTTACTTGACCAAGCCAGTGCCCATATAGCATGTGGCTATACTGTTATCACAATCTTCAAATCCAAGACTTATTAGGCCTCATGCGACACGGACGACTGATTGCCCCCTTCAACATGTGAAGGGCAGCCAATCGCTCCTTCAATCCTTGATTCAGCTGTCGCCCGCGCCAGTATTCAGATGGTAAGTTTCACCCAGAGTAGAAGAGAGTAGAGGAGATCAACAAGGGCCAATCAGCCTAGCTCAGCGATAAGTTTCAAGTGTCAATGACTCAAAGGTCATTCAACAATGCACCTATAGGGTAATAAGCATGGGCAAGCATTTCTACTCTACCAGAATACTATAATTCTACTCGGGTGTCAATTGAATAGGCGACAAGCGGATCAAGGTAATGTGTCAATCGACATGCTAGCTACAAGAATTAAAATAGCATGCATATAGTAACCATAAAACAGAATACAATTTTGTAAACCATAGGATAAGTATGATCAAAGAAGGAGGCATGCCTTCGTTGTTGAGTCCTTCTTCGGTAACCTGTTTCTGTCCATGTCCAACATCGTCGTCACTCCCTACTCGTCGTAACGATAACAAAAGACAAACAATAAATACCAAAGCAATAGAAAATCCAAATAACATCCAAAACAAATTAAGAGTGGATGGATAGCAAGATATTGATCAGATGGAGATTCCAAAAGGAGATAGCACGATTGGAAGGTAAGTAGAGGACTCAATGAATTGACAGGGTTTAGGTTGACACAGCTAAGGAAGGCTTTGTGATCAAGACTAAAGTTCTAATATGAATTATGCGATTAAACACTAGTAGTGCCCACTACACATCTTGACAAACTATATAGGAAACTACTATGTAACAAACACAATGGCATCAACACACATGAAAAGGAACCATCCTATGCATTATAACTACATAATCACAACATGGCATGACGAAGGTAAAGTCAAGCACAAATAAATAATTAGACATAATCTAAATATTTATAATGGTCATCAATAGCATCCAAACCTATACATCATCTATTATATTCAAAAGCAAGTAGTCCATAAGATAATCAAATCAACATTGTAAACCATACTAGTTAAGCAATCAAATACCATTTAACAACATGGATTTAATTGATCTAGGTCTAGCCATAAAACATTATTAAAAGAAATAGGATCAAGTCTATTATATCAAACCAATTCATTTGTCAAACAATTAACAAGAAACTATACAAGACATGGAACAAAAGAGTGAACTACTATCCAGACATGATATGGTTAAGTTTAATAATCAACCAAAAGTAAATATTTGGATGTATCCAAATATTTATAATGGTTAACAATAAGCAAAGACTAAACATCAATCATAACAACTATTAGCAAGCATTTCTATAACAAAAGACAAACCAATGCTATCACAAAACTAATTGGACAATTAAATAATCAAACACATCACACAGGGCGCATGTGAGTACAGAATAGTGAAGAGGTCTTATATAATAACACAAGCATTACACATATGAGTGACCATGAGAAGATACTAAACTAGGACATTCTCTTTATAATAAAGGAAACAACTAATATCCAAATGATCTCTAGCAAAAAGATTACCACAACATGATTAACAACAAAGCAAACTATGTGCACTAAGCATATGAGAAAGGCACAACTCAACTATTGAAAGGTAAACTATCCTAATCATGTGATGAGCTAATGCAACATGTGCCAAACACTCATAATGCTATCATGAGATAAGTCAAACACATATAAGGAACACAAGGGTCTAAGTACTAAATTATAGCACATGAAACATAATAAGACATGAAATATAACTTACATTAATGATGTCTAGATATACAACAATGTAACAACTAGATACAAATGTATAATGCTAAGTATGAATGATCATCACACGATATGCCAAAGTATTATACCAATAGAATACAACTCACAACAATGAGATAACTTAGTTGATATCAACTAACATGAATATGAAGAATGGTAAGAGCACACAAGCTTACATACTTGTTATGTCATATAAGCATATGGACATACCATACTAGACATCTAGGCAAGTCAGAGAACCAGATCATGACATCAAGCAATGTACTATACTAGCATGAGTAACAAAATGACATGCAATTCTATTTGTTACAATCTATAGTAGCAAAGACATAATATACATAACTAGGCATGATCTAATATATGAATTGCTATAGACATGCTATACAACCTAGTTATACAATCACAACATTGTAGCATGGTATTGATCAACTAAACTAAGAAGGGATCCTTCTTAATTAAAATATATGAAATCATAAACTACTAACATGTATCTACTAAGCAAAGGCAAACCACATGTTGGAACACAAAGTACAAACTAGCAATGATATAACATGCAGTAGGCATACAACCAAATCATGCATTCTACTTTGAGTAATCACTAATATGGCATGGCAATCAACTAAGCATGCATATCTACTGTCCTAGGTAAACAAAACACCTAGAATAATTAACAAGAGGTAATAAACTAAGGTAAATAAACACACATGACAATTACCAAGATACAATGAACTAGGTTGTATGCATGAGAATAAACTCTATATAGCAATACATATATGAGCTAAGACATCATGCATCCAACCATGCAAATCTTGGATAATAAATATATACAAAATAGGATTAAAAACTTCTCAAAATTTCCTACTAAAATATCACACGAAACTTGTCATGCGACACCAAGTAGAGCTAGCACAAAATAATACAGTGGTCTTGAACAATGATGCAACAATGAGCAATTTGCCACAAGCAACTATGTCCTAAGTTAACACACGATTCACAACAACTATTATAAAGAACTAAACCACAAATACAACAAATTGATGAACAACCATCGAAGGCATGACATGATTTCAAATGCACAAAAAGAAACACATGATAAAAGGATGTAAAAGACTAGATAAAACATATCTAAGATATATTCATGCAAGATGAAAGATGAATATAATAATCAAAACATGAAATAATAATCATGCAAAGCTTAAGATAATCCTACGTAAACCCACACACGTAATAATACGCAAAAACTTATACTTAAGCATGTCATAAGACTACTATCGCACAAAAGAAAAATAACAGACGAAACAACATGTTCAACAATTTTCAAATAACTATAATCGGTAAGAAGATAAATCTATCAAGTCACTTGCCACATAAAAATTATAAGACAATTATCATGCGCTCCTAGCCATATCTTGAACTTATGAAATTAACATAAAAGTTCACCGATCAACTACTACTCATGATGATAATTCACAAGAACTAATATAAAAGCATATTACACTACTACATGATACAAGAAATTATCTAGATGAAAACATACAAGAGTATAGTTAATAATTTAAAACGTACATTCAAATCAGTCGATTAAACCACCTGATACTCCTATGATATAATACTAGATGACTCCTAGGCATACACAACACACGGAAAAATAAACAGCACCAAGAAACATGCATGTAGTGCAATTCCAATTTAACTCAACGAGCGCCTAATATGATAAAAAAAGATATATACCTCTATGATATATTAAAAGAAATCTAAAACAACGAGCGGGTTCCCATAGCCACTTAGAGCATTTTATCTATTGGGATCGAGATCAAACGATGAACAAACAAAATGGAAATAAACCAATGACCTACGGTCCATGCGACAGATAGCATCGACGCGCCCAACAACGAAAATAGGAGGTGCTATGATGTCTAGGAGATACTATGAGTGACATTTTGAAGGCCCACAAAAGGAATTGGATAGAAACTCACCGAGCACGACGAATCAATCCGACGAACTCGATGAACAGTGTAGACGAACATGCTGAATTCTTCGCGTGTGGTCTACGAGATGCGTTCGTTCTTCTCTGAATGGATTCGTGGTGTGGAGATGGACCTTGGGGTGCAAGGGTGCTGATGGAGATGGCCTATGTCACCGGAATTGAGCGCCGGCGTCCATGAAGCACCATTCCTTGGAGAGAGTTTCTGGAGAGATAGAGGAAGGGAGAGGGCAGAAGCTACGAGGGAAATGAGAGAGGAGGTTGGGGGGTCACGTCCTCATATCTCCAGTTCTGGAAACGGTAAGGGGCAAGTGGAGGAAGGATGTAACACCCCGGATATGTTTTACCTAATATGTAATCCAACTCTTGCCGTTTCCGGCGTTAAGTTATTTTATTTTCTCGGGTTCGGGTTTTTGTCTCCGTGTGTTGTTGTTGTTGTCATGCATCTCATATCATGTCATCATGTGCATTGCATTTGCATACGTGTTCGTCTCATGCATCCGAGCATTTTCCCCGTTGTCCGTTTTGCATTCCGGCGCTCCGTTCTCCTCCGATGGTCATTTCTACCTTTCTTTCGTGTGTGGGGGTTAAACATTTCCGGATTGGACCGAGACTTGCCAAGCGGCCTTGGTTTACTACCGGTAGACCGCCTGTCAAGTTTTGTACCATTTGGACTTTGTTTGATGCTCCAACGGTTAACCGAGGGACCGAAAAGGCCTCGTGTGTGTTGCAGCCCAACACCCCTCCATTTTGGCCCAAAACCCACCAAAACCCTCTCCATCATCTAGAGCGTTCGATCACGATCGTGTGGCCGAAAACCGCACCTCATTTAGACTCTCCTAGCACCTCCTATGCCTATTTAAAGACCCCCTCCGAAATTCTTGTTTTCCCCTCTCCCAAAACCCTAGATCCATCTCCACCCGCCGCCGCCGGACAAAATCTCGCAGGCCGGACAGGGTCCGACCCGCGCCGCCGCTGCCATGTGTCGTCCGCCCGTCGGCCCGCGCCGCCGCCCCACTTCGTCGCCGCCGCCGGCCCGGGAGGCCCAGGGCGGGCCCCCGAGGCCCATCTCCGCCGCCGCCTCACGCCCGCGCCTCGACG
>NC_041380.1:587323156-587362558 GCF_002162155.2 Triticum dicoccoides
GCCCTCCTCCGCCGCCCCGCGACCAGCTCCGGCCGGATCCGGTGAGATCCGGCCCGGGGACCCCTTCTCCGGCCTCCCCCACCTCTACTCCAGCGACCCCCGCACAGGAACTCCGCCGAGGTGCCTCGGGAACAGTGCCGGCGATCCAGATCTGAAAAATTAGGGTTGACTCCATTTTTTCCCTAAGTTCGCAGATTAAATTGCCATGTTCATCGTGTCGTAACTTTGCATCCGTAGATCCCTTTTGGGCATATAGCATATCAAAATGTTCGACTCAGAGAGCACATCATTTCAACCAATTGCATCATTTTCATTTGAGCTCATCTTGATGCCCGAAATGCTGTTAGAAGAGTGCTATTTGAGATAATTGTCAGATCTGCTGCTCCAAATGGCTATTTATCATTTTTGCCATGATTTTTGTGTGCATGATATGCCCCTGAGCTCTACATATGTTTTGTTATATGCTTTGCCATATTTCCAGAGGTGCAATCTATGTATTTTTGTGATGTGTCTGGTGACTAGCACAAGCTTGCAAAGTGGTGCATTCATTAATGCTGATTTCAGGGACTTAGCAATTCCACTAAGTCCTTGGACTGTTTTGATCAATATGCCATATGTTCATGTTGTTTCCTAGTGATCCGTGCCTCTTTTTCAGGATGATCAGTAAGGATGATTTGTTATTCTTGTAGTGATCTATCCATCCATGTCTTTTTTTGCAATTATAGAGCACCCTAGATTGAGTCCATCAAGCTCTACTTTTGCTATTTCGTGAATCTGGGCAGATTGTCTACTTGTTAGCGATTTTGCTGAGGATGTTGTAGTTGATCCGTTCATGCTATGTTATTGTTCTTGCCATGCCTAGCTTGTATTACGTCTCTTCTTGATGGGTGCATGCTTAGTTTGTCATGACAGGCTCTGTAGTGATTGCATCGAGCTTGTAAACATGCCTACTTGATATCTGATTTGCATGTTCCAGTTTTTCTCTAAGTCTGTGATCTGTTTAAGTTTTTGCCATGTTCACATGCTTGCAATTGTATTTTCTGATCCCTTTTGGCTCAAGGTCACTAAGGGACTTTTGTTAAGCTCTTTGAGTAGCTCCATGACATGCTTTACTTTGCCATGTTCAGGCCCTGCAACATATAGTTTTCATGCTCCAAAGTGTGCTACCTGATATGAAATTCCAGACAAGTGTTAATTTCACTAAGTATGAGATCTGTTTACCAATTGCTCTTTTGCCATGCTTGTTTGAACCTGTTAATGGATGAATTGGCCGTAGCTCAGTGTTCATCTTTTGTTAAGCATTATGAATGGATCCTTGCCATGTATTTTGTTGCCATGTTTGAGTGATGTAGCATGTTTTACTTGTTGCATTTAGATGCCTACTTGCTGTTTATCGCAGACCGGTGTCATATTTGTTTCGCTTGCCATTTCCAAACCGTGTCTCCGATTCCGGCGTTCTTTATATCGTTTTCAAGCGAAATTATCTCACCTTTCTAGTGGCACACTTGGATTTCCAAGTTGAGGCCAGGTTCAATCATCCCTTGTCAAATCTTGCATATGCATCACATATCGCATCTCGCATAGCATACCATGTTTGCATCATATTGTTTGAGCTTTGCACGTGGTTGATTGTGTCCTTCTTGCTTGTTTGTCTTGTTTGGGTAGAGCCGGGAGACGAGTTCGCTAACGAGGAGCCCGTTGAGTTTGCTTTCGAGGATCCAGTCAACTCTGACAACTTTGCAGGCAAGATGATCATACCCTCGAAATCACTTCTATCTTTGCTTTGCTAGATGCTCGCTCTTTTGCTATGCCTATGCTACGATGCCTACCACTTGCTTATCATGCCTTCCAAATTGCCATGTCAAACCTCTAACCCACCATGTCCTAGCAAACCGTTGATTGGCTATGTTACCGCTTTGCTTAGCCCCTCTTATAGCGTTGCTAGTTGCAGGTGAAGATTGGAGACCGTTCCTTGTTGGAGCATTATTTTCTTGTTGGGATATCATTATATTATCTTGTTATCTTAATGCATCTATATACTTGGTAAAGCGTGCAAGGCTCGGCCTTTTGCCTAGTGTTTTGTTCCACTCTTGCCGCCCTAGTTTCCGTCATATCGGTGTTATGTTCCCGGTTTTTGCGTTCCTTACGCGGTTGGGTGATAATGCGAACCCCTTGACAGTTCGCCTTGAATAAAGCTCTTCCAGCAATGCCCAACCTTGGTTTTACCATTTGCCACCTAGCCTCTTTTTCCCTTGGGTTTCCGGAGCCCGAGGGTCATCTTATTTTAACCCCCCCCCCCCGGGCCAGTGCTCCTCTGAGTGTTGGTCCACCTGTCAGCTGCCGGTGGCCACCAGGGGCAACTCTGGGTTGGACTACCCGTACCTTGGACAATCTGAGTGTGCCCTGAGAACGAGATATGTGCAGCTCCTATCGGGATTTGTCGGCACATTCGGGCGGTGTTGCTGGTTTAGTTTTACCTTGTCGAAATGTCTTGTAACCGGGATTCCGAGTCTGATCGGGTCTTCCCGCTAGAAGGAATATCCTTCGTTGACCGTGAGAGCTTGTCATGGGCTAAGTTGGGACCCCCTGCAGGGATTTGAACTTTTCAAAGCCGTGCCTGCGGTTATGGGCAGATGGGAATTTGTTAATGTCCGGTTGTAGATAACTTGAACCTTAACTTAATTAAAATGAATCAACTGAGTGTGTTACCGTGATGGTCTCTTCTCGGCGGAGCCCGGGAAGTGAACACGGTGTTGGAGTAATGCTTGCCGCAGGTTGTTCTCTAGTTATTCGTTCGCGCTTTGCCTTCTCTTCTCGCTCTCTTTTGCGAACAGGTTAGCCACCATATATGTTAGTCGCTTGTTGTAGCTTCACATATTACCTTACCTTACCTATAAGCTTAAATAGTCTTGATCACGAGGGTGCGAGATTGCTGAGTCCCTGTGGCTCACAGATTACTTCCAAACCAGATGCAGGGCCGGACGACTCCGTTCCAGATGACGCGCTTGATCTCAAGTGGGAGTTCGACAAGGACTCATGCCGTTACTATGTGTCTCCCTGATGATCAGTAGTGGTGCCCAGTTGGGGCGATCGGGACGGTGTCGCATGTTGGGTTGATCTTTTATTTTGGCACCGTAGTCGGGCCATGAGTGATTGGATGATGTAATGCTATTTATGTACTTTGTTTGACGTGGCGAGTGTAAGCCAACTATGTACCTTCCCCTTTTATTATCTATATTACATGGGATGTTGTGAAGATTGCCTAACTTGCGACATTGATTTCAATGCGGTTATGCCTCTAAGTCGTGCTTCGACACGTAGGAGATATAGCCGCATCGAGGGCGTTACAAGTTGGTAATCAGAGCCTTCCCCGACCTTAGGAGCCCCCACTGCTTGATCATTTTTAGCAGCCATTGTTGAGTCTAGAAAAATGTTTTGAGTCATTTAGGAATTATATATCGGAAAGTTTAGGAATTCTTTTTACTCCCCAGTTCCTTCATCGCTCTGGTAAGGCATCCTGACGTAGAGTTTTGACTCTTCTCTTCTCAAATTTCACTAAAAAAATTTTAGGATCACGCAGGTATCTTGGAATCGTTCCGATGGATTTGTGACGAGAACATTGTTCTTGGTGCCTCCTGTCATTTAGGGGTTGTGGCAGTGTCCCGGGGAGTTGAGCTCCGAGGTGTTGTCGTCACAATTTTATCGTTACAGTTCTGGAATACCTGAGTTTAGTACGCCGACATCGAAAATCTCTTTTATGCAGTTGTTGGTGAGATAACCTCGACGCCACCCAGTACTGGGGCGGGAGTTCGGGAGTATTACCATAACTTGTATAACGGATGCTTTTCGAAGGTTGAGGTAGATGGTTTCCGAAGTTTTTCTCGGTTATGTGTTGAAGGATGGATACAGCTGGATGTAGGATTTGCTAGATTTGGGTGAGATATTATGCTTCCCCTGTATCCCCAACACCTGATTGCATAACCGGAAAGGTTCGGGAGTTTCATAGGTGGGAATTCTTATAGCTCTAGCTCTTCTTCCACGGATATTTGGTTTGAGATTGGGATTTCTTACCGAGTATTCGTTCTTGATCCGTACCTTGCTGATTTATTCCTCTACCTAAATTCTAAGTGGCTTCTCAATTTATGGATATGTGACCATTTCAAGTGGAATAAATTCGCTCATTTGGTTCGGATGTGAAGACTATATGTTGCAATTTCAACCCGCTTGATTCAGCTTCAATTTTATCTGTCAATGTGCTAACGGATGTCACCCTCTTCAGGATGGCTCCCGCTAAGAGCAGCAATCAGAATCAGAATCAGGATCCGCCACCACCTCCCCCTCCTCCGGAGGCATGGCAAGCTGTGATGGCCGCAACCAATGCAAACACGTAGTTGATCATGCAAATTCTTCAAGAGCGCAATCAAGCGAACCAAGGCAACCAAGGCAACAATCAGAATCACTTTGCTACACTCAACCAGTTCCTTGCTAACCAGCCAAAGACCTTTAGCAATTGTGTTGAGGCAACTGATCCTGACGATTGGCTCGTGGACTTATGCAAGCATTTCGAGTGCAGTAACGTCAGGCCGGAGGACTTTGTCAAGTTCGCATCCTTCCAACTCAAAGACCAAGCTGTAGAATGGTTCCAGCAGTACAAGGATTCCAGAGGAGGCCGTGTAATTACCTGGGATGAATTCTGCCAAGACTTCAAAGCTCATCATATTCCTCAGAGTGTGGTTGAAAGCAAGTGTGAGGAATTCTGCAACCTGAAGCAAGGCTCTTTGTCTGTCTATGACTACAACAAGTTGTTTCAGAAGCTCACCCGCTTTGCTAAGCAGGACGTCCCTGACGAGAAGAGCATGATATACCAGTTTAGGGCTGGTCTCAGAGAAGAAATCCATCTAGCTCTTGTTCTATTTGAGCCCTTGAGGTACGATGAGTTCTACAACATGGCATTGAAGCAAGAGGCTGCTCAACTGAAGTGTGATGCTTCCAAGAAGCGAGTCAGAGATGCTACTCCTTCTTCCTCTACTCAAGTGGCCAAGCAGCAGAAGTATTGGCTTCCTCCTCCTCCGTTCCGTCAGCCGTATTAGAAGAGCAAAGGTGGCAGTGGATCTTCCCACCCACCCAACCCTGGCTTTCAGAACAAGACTTCGTCTCAAGCTCCAAGATCGAGTGCTCCGTATCACCGTCTGCTTTCAGAGGTCACGTGCAACAAGTGCCAATAGAAGGGTCACTATGCCAACAAGTGCTTCAATCAGAGGCATCTCCCTCCTCCTCCTCCGGTGAGATCGGCAAGTACAGCTGTGGTCAAGCATAACCCCAAGCACGCCAAGATCAATTTGATGAATGCAGCTCAGGCAGAGGACTCGTCAGATGTCATCATGGGTAACCTTCCTGTTAATGATATTCCAGCTAAAGTTCTTTTTGACACTGGTGCATCGCATTGTTTTATCTCAAGACCGTTTACATCTAGGCATGAATTGACTTTGCAAGTTTTGCCTAGTCCGTTACCAGTTGTCTCTCCCGGTAAGCGCATGCATGCTAACTCCATCGTTCCGGATGTTACTATCACCTTGGGTGACTACAAGTTTTTGGCTTCTCCAACGGTTCTTGGTGACTCGGATATTGATCTTATTCTCAGAATGGATTGGCTTTCTAAGCACAAGGCGCATCTTGATTGTGCTGCCAGGCAGATTCAATTGACTCATTCATTTGAGGATGTAATTGTCTTTGCTGCTCGCGATGATACAATCCGTCTGTTTTCTCTCAATGAGAAGGGTGAACTGGATGCCATCTCGCAAATTCCAGTCGTTTACGAATATCAAGACGTCTTTCCAAAAGAGCTTCCAGGAATGCCTCCGCACCGGCCAGTTGAATTCGTCATCGATCTTGAGCCTGGCACGGAACCAGTGTGCAAACGTCCTTACAAGCTCGGACCTGAAGAGTTGAAGGAGCTGAAGAAGCAACTCGATATTCAAGAGCGAATGGGTCTCATCCAACCTAGTTCCTCTCCGTGGGGTTGTGGAGTTCTTTTTGTGAAGAAGAAGGATGGAACGGACCGACTTTGTGTTGACTACCGTCCATTGAACAAGAAGACTATCAAGAACAAATACCCACTTCCCAACATCAACAAGCTGTTCGAACAACTCAAAGGTGCCCAAGTATTCTCCAAGCTTGATCTCCGTATGGGTTATCACCAGATTCAAATCCGTGAGCAAGATATTCCCAAGACGGCTTTCAGGACAAGCTATGGTTCATATGAATACACTGTCGTGTCTTTTGGCCTCGTCAACGCTCCTCCGACTTTCTCTCGCATGATGAACTTCATCTTCAACGCCTACACCAATGACTTCGTTTTGGTCTATCTCGATGACATTCTGGTCTTTTTGAAGAACAAGGAAGATCATGCCAAACACTTGCGTTTGGTGCTTGATAAGCTCAGGGAACACCAGTTCTACGCCAAGTTCTCAAAGTGCGAGTTTTGGCTCGATGAGGTTCTTTATCTTGGGCATATCATCTCTGCCAAGGGCATTGCGGTGAATCCTGAGAAGGTGTCTGCAATTGTGAATTGGGAACCACCTCAGAACGTGAAGCAACTCCGTAGCTTCCTCGGTCTCGCAAGCTACTGTCGAAGGTTCGTTGAGAACTTTTCAAAGATCGCGAAGCCTCTCCCAAATCTTCTCCAGAAGCACGTCAAGTACGTTTGGTCTCCGGAATGTGACATCGCTTTCAACACTTTGAAAGAGAAATTAGTCGCTGCTCCAGTTCTGACTCCTCCTGATGAATCCAAACCGTTCGAGGTCTTCTGCGATGCCTCTCTTCAAGGTCTTGGTGCAGTGTTGATGCAAGAAAAGAAAGTTGTGGCTTATACCTCTCGCCAGTTGAAGCCCAACGAGAGGAACTACCCCACTCATGACCTCGAGTTGGCGGCAGTTGTGCATGCTCTTTTGACTTGGAGACATCTCTTATTGGGAAGAAAAGTGGACATTTTCACTGACCACAAGAGTCTCAAGTACATCTTCACTCAGCCTAATCTCAACCTCAGGCAGACTTGATGGGTCGAAATGATTCAAGAGTATAATTCGAGTATTGAGTATACTCCAGGCAAGGCCAATGTGATTGCTGACGCTTTGAGCAGGAAGGCTTATTGCAACAGTCTGATTCTCAAGCCTTATCAACCCGAGCTTTGTGAAGCTTTCCGCAAACTTAATCTGCAAGTTGTTCCTCAAGGTTTCCTCGCCAACCTTCAAGTCTCTCCTATCTTGGAAGACCAGATTCGCCAAGCCCAACTTCTTGATGCTATGGTGAATAAGGTGAAGATTGGGATTGCCAAGAGCCAACCCAAGTACAAGTGCTACCGCCTTGATGACAAGGATACTCTCTTCTTCGAGGATCGTATTGTTGTGCCCAAAGGTGATCTTCGTAAGGTTATCATGAACGAGGCTCACAATTCACTCCTCTCAATCCACCCTGGGAGTACGAAGATGTATCAGGACCTCAAGCAGGCTTATTGGTGGACTCGAATGAAGCGCGAGATTGCTCAGTTCGTGAACGAGTGTGATGTCTGCAGAAGAGTGAAGGCAGAACACCAAAGGCCAGCGGGTCTCCTCCAATCTCTTGCCATTCCAGAATGGAAGTTTGACCACATTGAGATGGACTTCGTGACTGGGTTTCCAAAGTCCAAGCGTGGCAATGATGCTATATTCGTTGTCATCGACAAACTCACTAAAGTGGCTCACTTTCTGCCTATCAAAGAGTCTATCACTGCAGCTCAATTGGCGGAGCTGTATACCTCTCGGATTGTCTCGCTGCACGGTATTCCACAGGTGGTCTCTTCAGACCGTGGCAGCATCTTTACCTCCAAGTTTTGGAATTCTTTTCAGAAGGCCATGGGCACCAACATCCGCTTCAGCACAGCTTTCCATCCTCAAACTAGCAGTCAAGTCGAGCGTGTCAATCATATTCTTGAAGATATGCTCAGGGCTTGTGTGATCTCCTTCGGCATCAAGTGGGAGGATTGTCTTCCATATGCTGAATTCTCCTACAACAACAGTTTTCAAGCAAGTTCGGGCAAAGCCCCATTCGAAATTCTGTATGGCAGGAAGTGCCGTACCCCTCTCTACTGGTCTGAAACCGGCGAACGTCAACTTCTGGGAAATGACTTAATCACAAAGGCAGAGGAAATGTGCAAAGTCATTCGAGATAACCTCAAAGCAGCCCAATCGCGCCAGAAGAGCTACTATGATAGTAAGCACCGTGATTTGGCTTTCGAGATCGGAGATCATGTTTACCTCCGCGTCTCTCCTATGAAAGGTACTCGTCGCTTCGGTATCAAAGGGAAGCTTTCCCCTAGATACGTGGGACCTTTCAAGATCGTCAGCAAGAGAGGCGATCTCGCCTATCAACTCGAGCTTCCTTCAAACTTTGCAAATGTGCATGACATGTTCCATGTCTCTCAGCTCCGCAAGTGCTTCAAGACTCCTGAACGCACCGTCAACTTCGAAGACATTGATCTCCAAGAAGATCTCTCTTATCGTGAGCACCACGTTGCTATTCTTGAAGAGACTGAACGCAAGACTCGCAATAAGTCAATCAAATTCCTCAAAGTCAAGTGGTCACACCATTCCGACCGTGAAGCCACCTGGGAATGCGAGGATCACCTCCGTTCTAAGTATCCGACATTCTTCCAGTCCTAGATCTCGGGACGAGATCCTTTCGTAGTGGTGGAGTGTTGTAACACCCCGGATATGTTTTACCTAATATGTAATCCAACTCTTGCCGTTTCCGGCGTTAAGTTATTTTATTTTCTCGGGTTCGGGTTTTTGTCTCCGTGTGTTGTTGTTGTTGTCATGCATCTCATATCATGTCATCATGTGCATTGCATTTGCATACGTGTTCGTCTCATGCATCCGAGCATTTTCCCCGTTGTCCGTTTTGCATTCCGGCGCTCCGTTCTCCTCCGGTGGTCATTTCTACCTTTCTTTCGTGTGTGGGGGTTAAACATTTCCGGATTGGACCAAGACTTTCCAAGCGGCCTTGGTTTACTACCGGTAGACCGCTTGTCAAGTTTTGTACCATTTGGATTTTGTTTGATGCTCCAACGGTTAACCGAGGGACCGAAAAGGCCTCGTGTGTGTTGCAGCCCAACACCCCTTCATTTTGTCCTAAAACCCACCAAAACCCTCTCCATCATCTAGAGCGTTTGATCACGATCGCGTGGCCGAAAACCGCACCTTATTTGGACTCTCCTAGCTCCTCCTATGCCTATTTAAAGACCCCCTCCGAAATTCTCGTTTTCCCCTCTCCCGAAACCCTAGATCCATCTCCACCCGCCGCCGCCGGACAAAATCTCGCAGGGCGGACAGTGTCCGACCCGCGCCGCCGCCGCCACGTGTCGTCCGCCCATTGGCCCGCGCCACCGCCGCCACGTGTCGTCCGCCCGTTGGCCCGCGCCGCCGCCCCACTTCGTCGCCGCCGCCGGCTCGGGAGGCCCAGGGCGGGCCCCCGAGGCCCATCTCTGCCGCCGCCTCACGCCTGCGCCCCGACGCCGTCTTCCTCGGCCCCGGCCGACGCCGCCCGGCGTTCGCCGTCGCCGCCACCTACCCTCGCCGGCGTCGCGCGCCACCGGAGCCGCCACGCTCGGCGCACCCTCCTCCGCCGCCCCGCGACCAGCTCCGGCCGGATCCGGTGAGATCCGGCCCGGGGACCCCTTCTCCGGCCTCCCCCACCTCTACTCCGGCGACCCCCGCGCAGGAACTCGGCGAGGTGCCTCGGGAACCGTGTCGGCGATCCAGATCTGAAAAATTAGGGTTGACTCCATTTTTTTCCCTAAGTCCGCAGATTAAATTGCCATGTTCATCGTGCCATAACTTTGCAGCCATAGATCCCTTTTGGGCATATAGCATATCAAAATGTTCGCCGCAGAGAGCACATCATTTCATCCCATTACATCATTTTCATTTGAGCTTATCTTGATGCCCGAAATGCTGTTGGAAGAGTGCTATTTGAGATAATTGTCAGATATGCTGCTCCAAATGGCTATTTATCATTTTTGCCATGATTTTTGTGTGCATGATATTCCCCTGAGCTCTACATATGTTTTGTTATATGCTTTGCCATCTTTCCAGAGGTGCAATCCATGTATTTTTGTGATGTGTGTGGTGACTAGGACAATCTTGCAAAGTGGTGCATTCGTTAATGCTGATTTCAGGGACTTAGCAATTCCACTAAGTCCTTGGACTGTTTTGATCAATATGCCATATGTTCATGTTGTTTCCTAGTGATCCGTGCCTCTTTTCAGGATGATCAGTAAGGATGATTTGTTATTCTTGTAGTGTTCTATCCATCCATGTCTTTGTTTGCAATTATGGAGCACCCTAGTTTGAGTCCATCGAGCTCTACTTTTGCTATTTCGTGAATCTGGGCAGATTGTCGACTTGTTAGCGATTTTGCCGAGGATGCTGTAGTTGATCCATTCATGCTATGTTATTGTTCTTGCCATGTCTAGCTTGTATTATGTTTCTTCTTGATGGGTGCATGCTTATTTTGTCATGAAATGCTCTGTAGTGAGTGCATCAAGCTCGTAAACATGCCTACTTGATATCCGATTTGCATGTTCCAGTTTTTCCCTAAGTCTGTGATCTGTTTAAGTTTTTTGCCATGTTCACATGTTTGCAATTGTATTTTCTGATCCCTTTTGGCTCAAGGTCACTAAGGGACTTTTGTTAAGCTCTTTGAGTAGCTCCATGACATGCTTTATTTTTCCATGTTCAGGCCCTGCAGCATATAGTTTTCATGCTTCAAAGTGTGCTACCTGATCTTAAATTCCAAACAATTGTTAATTTCACTAAGTCTGAGATCTGTTTACCAATTGCTCTTTTGCCATGCTTGTTTGAACCTGTTAATGGATGAATTGGCCGTAACTCAGTGTTGATATATTGTTAAGCATTATCAATGGATCCCTGCCATGTATTTTGTAGCCATGTTTGAGTGTTGTAGCATGTTTAACTTGTTGCATTTAGATGCCTACTTGCTGTTTATCGCAGACCGGTGTCATATTTGTTTCGCTTGCCATTTCCAAACCGTGTCTCCGGTTCCGGCGTTCTTTATATCGTTTTCAAGCGAAATCATCTCACCTTTCCAGTAGAACACTTGGATTTCCAAGCTGAGTCCAGGTTCAATCATCCTTTGTCAAATCTTGCATATGCATCACATATCGCATCTCGCATAGCATACCATGTTTGCATCATGTTGTTTGAGCTTTACACGTGGTTGATTGTGTCCTTCTTGCTTGTTTGTCTTATTTGGGTAGAGCCGGGAGACGAGTTCGCTAACGAGGAGCCCGTTGAGTTTGCTTTCGAGGATCCAGTCAACTCTGACAACTTTGCAGGCAAGATGATCATACCCTCGAAATCACTTCTATCTTTGCTTTGCTAGATGCTCGCTCTTTTGCTATGCCTATGCTATGATGCCTACCACTTGCTTATCATGCCTCCCAAATTGCCATGTCAAACCTCTAACCCACCATGTCCTAGCAAACCGTTGATTGGCTATGTTACCGCTTTGCTCAGCCCCTCTTATAGCGTTGCTAGTTGCAAGTGAAGATTGGAGACCGTTCCTTGTTGGAACATTATTTTCTTGTTGGGATATCATTATATTATCTTGTTATCTTAATGCATCTATATACTTGGTAAATGGTGGAAGGCTCGGCCTTTTGCCTAGTGTTTTGTTCCACTCTTGCCGTCCTAGTTTCCGTCATATCGGTGTTATGTTCCCGGTTTTTGCGTTCCTTACGCGGTTGGGTGATAATGGAAACCCCTTGACAGTTCGCCTTGAATAAAGCTCTTCCAGCAATGCCCAATCTTGACTTTACCATTTGCCACCTAGCCTCTTTTTCTCTTGGGTTTCCGGAGCCCGAGGGTCATCTTATTTTAAACCCCCCTGGGCCAGTGCTCCTCTGAGTGTTGGTCCACCTGTCAGCTGCCGGTGGCCACCAGGGGCAACTCTGGGCTGGCCTACCCGTACCTTGGACAATCTGAGTGTGCCCTGAGAACGAGATATGTGCAGCTCCTATCGGGATTTGTCGGCACATTCGGGCGGTGTTGCTGGTTTAGTTTTACCTTGTCGAAATGTCTTGTAACCGGGATTCCAAGTCTGATCGGGTCTTCCCGCTAGAAGGAATATCCTTCGTTGACCGTGAGAGCTTGTCATGGGCTAAGTTGGGACCCCCTGCAGGGATTTGAACTTTCGAAAGCCGTGCCCGCGGTTATGGGCAGATGGGAATTTGTTAATGTCCGGTTGTAGATAACTTGAACCTTAACTTAATTAAAATGAATCAACTGAGTGTGTTACCGTGATGGTCTCTTCTCGGCGGAGTCCGGGAAGTAAACACGGTGTTGGAGTAATGCTTGCCGCAGGTTGTTCTCTAGTTATTCGTTCGCGCTTTGCTTTCTCTTCTCGCTCTCTTTTGCGAACAGGTTAGCCACCATATATGCTAGTCGCTTGCTGCAGCTCCACATATTACCTTACCTTACCTATAAGCTTAAATAGTCTTGATTGCGAGGGTGCGAGATTGCTGAGTCCCTGTGGCTCACAGATTACTTCCAAACCAGATGCAGGGCCAGACGACTCCATTCCAGATGACGCGCTTGAGCTCAAGTGGGAGGACTCACGCCGTTACTATGTGTCTTTCTCTGATGATCAGTAGTGGTGCCCAGTTGAGGCGATCGGGACCGTGTCGCATGTTGGGTTGATCTTTTATTTTGGCATCGTAGTCGGGCCATGAGTGAGTGGATGATGTAATGTTATTTATGTACTTTGTTTGACGTGGCGAGTGTAAGCCAACTATGTACATTCTCCTTTTATTATCTATATTACATGGGATGTTGTGAAGATTGCCTAACTTGCGACATTGCTTTCAATGCGGTTATGTTTCTAAGTCGTGCTTCGACACGTAGGAGATATAGCCACATCAAGGACGTTACAAAGGAGTTTCCATGGCTGTACGTTTTGCCTTCTGTACACTGTGAACGTACACTGTGAACGTACAGAGGAGAGGAGGAGAAGAGGCGTTCGCTGTGGGAGAGTCATGCGGAAGGAGAATCGCTGGGGTTGGCGTTGAAACATGGGCACGTGGAGAGAAATAAGGCAAGGAAAGGAATTAAAAGAGGAAGTTATCAATCTTGCCGTTTCTTCTATGTACATATACATGCAGCTGATTCTCTTCTGTATGTGCGTGAAGAAGAAAGGTTCAACCATGTGGGCTAATGGTCCATGTGGAAAAGAAAGAAAAAGAAAGAGAGATGGACTTTGGCCCATTGGGTTGAAGAACAAACAAAACAAATAACAGTAGTTGGCTGCCCCATAGGAAAGAGAGATAATAAGCCTAGAGTTCGACTCATAGTTTGAGAGAGGAAAAATAAAGGAATTCTCCTTTTTAGGAAATCTAGAAAATGGACAAGAGCTCAAATAGAATCCCACGAACTTAAAAATCAAAGGAACGCAGACTCACATATTTAAATATGCTTAAGACAAAAAAAAACTAAAAGGAAACAATAAAACTCAATTTAATTTAAGTTGGCATTAGCTCAAATTAAATCTTCCAAATTATAAAAGTCCAATTTAAGCTTTGTTAACAAATAAATCAAACGAAATTTTCTCTTCCTGATTTTTGGAAAACTTTTTCTTAAACATTCCGAGAATCGGGATGTTACATTTCGTGATGTTTTCACAGAATCTTGTCTTCCAGCCTCAGAGTCTCAAGACGTAGGAGATGTAAATTACGGGCGGAAAGCTTGGCCGCTTTCTAATGTAATCATATAATTTTTTGAATATTTTGGGATGAGAACCAAAAAAAATCATGAAATCAAGCTCTGCAAGCTCACCTACCCTTTAACAAAAAAAAGATCACCTACAATGGTGAGACTGCTCCCACATATTTTTCCCAAGTAATTTAAAATTTAAAGACAAGGTCACCCTTGTTTTATGTACAGTTTTGAAGATGGACATCAGTTAGTAATGCAGAGGCCGGGTGTAATGCTTAAACCTTTTAAGTAATAATACCCCTTATCTTTTTGAATTGTTTGGATTGCTTACCACATGTGTCATGTGGTAATAGTACCCGTTATCGAAAAATTTAAAACTTACCGATGAGGAAATCAATATAAAAAATTCAAGAAAAAGGAAGCCGAAAACCAAACAATTTGATTCAAAAGTTTAAACTAAATAATACGATTGAAAAACAAAAAACAAAACCTTTGGAATTCAAAATTTTGAGAAGGGTAAAATTTCAATACAATAATCAAGCTGCTTAGAAAAAGGCGCGGCCACTTTGACAATTGGTGGTCGTGCCTTTTTTTTTTTACCCCGCAAGAGAAAAAGGCACAACTACCAATTGGTGCTGATATTTATACAACATTTTGTTAACCCTGTTTTTTTGTTTGAGATACAGTACAGATGCATGCGCTCATATATATGTGCATACACTTATTTTTATGAGCACACACGCACAACCTGCTCCTATGAGCTCCTCCGAAAGACTGAGCCGCCATATCATCCTGAGATTAACGAAGTCACCAAAGGCTCCTCGTAGTCGACGTGAACATCTCCTCTCATTGAACGCGCATCATCGAAAATACTGAAATAAGTTCAGAAATAAACGCGAGCACCCTGGTGGGCTGAAAATACCACTGTCCATCTAACCATTCAAGCACAGACTGGTTCGCTGTTAAACCTGTTAAGGAAAAAAATTGAAATTAAATGAAATCCAAGGGCCTGCTCATGCTCGACCTTTATACACGTGGCGGCAATGGCGGCTCCTGCTTTCCTGAGCTTGCTTGTGCGCTTGGCGCGATGACGAAGAGGAGGTGAAAATGGCATGACATTGCGATATGGGGGCACGACGACACAAACGCGTATTGATTCGTGCGCAACTGCATGCTCCAATCGGAGACGAAGAGGCCATGCCAATGGCATGCATGGGCTTGCTGCTTGGGTTCATCGGGAATTCGGTTACGGACAATTCGTGATGTTCCCACAGAATCATGTCTTCCGGCCTCAGAGTCTCAAACGTGGGAGATGTAAATTATGGGCGGCGAGCTTGGCCGCTTTCTCATGTAATCATTTTTTTTAATATTTTGGGAAGAGAACTAAAAAAAATCATGAAATCGAGCTTTAAAAGTTCAGCCGAAATCATGAAGTCGAGCTCTGCGAGCTCACATACCCTTTTCGAAACATAATAATACAAGGTCACCTACAATGGTGAGACTGCTCCTACATAATTTTTTTCCTAGTAATTTAAAACTTAAATATAAGGTCACCCTTTTTTCATGTACTGTTTTGAGAGTGGATATCGGTTGGCTGTGTGCATCTTAGTTATGCAGAGGCCAGATGTAATGCTAAAACGTTTTAAGTAATAAAACGTCTCTTATCGAAAAATTTAAAACTTACGAATGAGGAAATTAATATAAGAAATTCAAGAAAAAAGGAAGCTGAAAACCAAACAATTTGATTCAAAAGTTTAAACTAAATAATAGATTGAAAAACAAAACCTTTAGAATTCAAAATTTTGAGAAGGGTAAAATTCAATACAATAATCAAAGGGTGTGGCTAAGTCTTAGTCGAGTGATACTTAACCAAGTCTCAGTCAAGTGGTATAGTATATAAGAAGAAAAAAGAAAAAGCTGAAAATATTTTTTTGTACGAATCTTCATGCAAAATCAAAGGAATATAACACTGACTGAGACATAATGAAGTTTTAGTCGACTGAGACTTAGCAAAACTGATAATCAAATGGTCAAGGTGCTTAGAAAAAAGGCACGTCCACCTTGACAATTGGTGGTCGTGCTCAACCTTGACAATTGGTGGCCATGCCGTTTTTTACCCCGCAAAAGAAAAAGGCATGGCCACCAATTGGTGCTAATATTTTTACAACATTTCGTTAAACCTATTAAACAAAACAATAATCGAAATAAAATGAAATCCAATGGCCTAGTGGGTCGTGGCATGGGCAGCCCATGTAAGTAATCTTTAGAAGACAACGTTCCTCAACAAATTGTGGGGATCCTATTTATCGCGCGGGTCAAAACATAGCAAGCAAACACGCAGCCCCCTCCTCCTGTTCGCTCGCATATAGCCTGGGCCATATTCAGATTTTTCCCCTTTCTCCCTACGGTTTTTCCTTGTCTATGTGTTTTCCTATTCCTATTTTTTTTCATTTCAATTTTTTGATGTTTTAAAACAATATAGATGCAGGCCCTCATATAAACGCACATACACTCATTCATATGAACTCATGCACACACATTCTACCCCTATGAGCACCTCTAGAATATTGAGCGGACACATCACCTTGAGATTGATGAAGTCACCACAGGCGACTTGAAGTCTACCGGAGTGTCTCCCCCACTGAATGAATATCGCCAGAAATCCTGAAATAAATTCAGAAAAATGAGAGCACCAGTGTCATGACTAGAACTTCAACTCTAGTGGTCTGATTCTACCACAAGAAACTTAACCAGCTGAGCTGCCCTCAGTTCACATTCTTTTTGGGGAATTCCAGAACAAATTTTGAATTTTGAGAAGAATTTTGAATTTCTAGAACAATTGTTTAGTTTTTTTAAAATTTGAATCAGCACACATCTTTTTAATCAATGGATAGGTTCTTTTTTATATTTGGGATAAACTGGAATTCATGAACAATTTTGAATTTGTATTTTTTATCAGTGAACATTTTTAGTTAATTCAGGGGAAATTGAAATTCTTGAACATTTTTTGAATCGACAGAAATTTCTTGGCAAAATACACAATGGACCATCAGTTAATCTTGTGGTTGCTTCAAGTAGCGAGCATGCGGAAACTTTCAAAATACATACCAGATCATTGATTAATCTTGTGGTTGATTCCTTTTTTTTTGAAATTTGAGAACAATTTTGAATTTCTAGAAATTGTTGATTTTTTTCAAAAACTTGAATCAAAATTGGTTTTTTATTTTTGGGTGAAACTGAAATTCATGAACATTTTCGAATTCACATTTTTTTATCAATGAACATGTTTAGTAAATTCGGGAAAATTGAAATTCTTCCACATGTTTTAAATCGACAGACATTTGGGAAAAACTTCCAAAATTCCTGAGATTTTTTTCAATATGTTAACATTTTTTGAATCAATGAATACTTTTTGAAATTTGGGACTTTTGTTGAAATCCATGAATATATTTTTAATCAACAAGCATGTTTTAAAATGTAGGGAGAATTTGTGAAATTCGTGAATATTTTCTGAATTGACGAACATGTTTGGAACTCATGAACATTTTTTTGTAAATTAGCGAGCATTTTTCAAATTTACAACATTTAGAATTTTTATGTTTTTTTATTTGTGTACATTTTTTAAATTGCTAAAGCAGTGGTTCGTGGTAAAACAGACTCCTAACCAGTCTAGTTTTTTTGGTTGAATAGAAAATTCAATCTATTTGCCTCATTTCATGGCAGAAGAAAACACAACAAATCAGGTAAATGGCTCGCCCCACTAGCGTGTACCAGCCTGCGGTTTGCTCAATACCCATCGCGCTACACAATGTCCCAACAAATTGGAGAGCAACTAATCAGTGGGCGCCCTCTGTAACAGGCAACTCATGCACGCGGAAGTGTTCCCACCACACTACATGACGCGTGCTGGGGGCACCCCATGGGAGCATTGTTTTTCTCGTTTTCTGCCCTTGTTTTTGGATTTTTGTCTTATGGTTTTTTTTTTTGCTTTTGCCTGGCATCCCCTAGGTTTTAGTGGATTTTTAAATATATTTTTTGTGAAGCACAAACTATGCTTTCCCGAAAAAAGAAAAAAGCATCGTCCGTGCTTCCCCAAACAATGTGAAAACTGCAATAGTGCATCCGGGCTCTGGTTTTTTCTTCTTGTTTTTGTTTTTACGGTTTCTTTTTTTCTTCTTTTCCCGGTTTTTCGTGACAAAATGTACATTGAAACCCTTTATTATATAAATATCCTCCTCCTTTATTCAATCAACACAAGGGTTGTGTCGTTTACAAACAAAGGTATTACCTCAACAGGAGGTGATTTCAGCCAAACATTAGGAGGAGAGAATCTAGCTATTCTTGCTTCAGCAGTGATAGAATCAAGACATATTTCGTCGAAACATATTAACATGGGATCTAGTTTCGAAGATGCCGACGCGAGAAATCCAACGTGAAAACGGTTCGGTGTTAGGATACACGGTTTAATGAGATATTTTTTTGAATAAACGAATCTACAAAAAAATGAAAAACTCTCAGGTTACGACAAGTCTACAAACCATACATGGTGAGGAGTGACATGTGCAAAGGGTAACCCTTAACTCTTTGCTTAGTTGCGGGTAACCCTTAACTAGTGATTCGAACAAATTGGACTATGTTCTTCTGAATTGGGCCTAAATATACAAGACCAGTTAAGCCCGGACCCACTATGCTTACTTTACCTCGAAAAAGGAAAAAAAGAACTCACAACTTTATAAACTGATGACAAATCTTTTTTTTGTTCGCGAATAAACTGATGAATAACCTATATTGTCGGCCATTCTTCTTGAAATAAAAAATAATAATTTTCACCTAGGCCAGCCAGCTATACCTTCTCCAATTCCTGAAAAATAAAACAATGCCATCTTCAACCGCAACTGCGCTCGCCTATATCTGTAGTGCACTGGCCATTTATCGTCGGCCGGTTCGAATGAAGACCACTCGCAAAAAGAATTGTAATGAAGACAAAATACACAACATACCATCAATTAATCTTGTGGTTGCTTCAAGTAGCGAGCATGTGGAAACTTTCAAAATACACACCAGATCATCAATTAATCTTGTGGTTGATTCTCAATTTTTTTAAAATTTGAGAACAATTTTGACTTTCTAATAGAATTGTTGATTTTTAAAATTTTGAATCGCCAAACCTATTTTGAATCAATGAATAGGCTTTTTTTATTTGGGGGGGGGGGGACTTAAATTCGTGAATATCTTTTGAATTCATGATTTTTTATCAATGAGTATTTATAGTAAATTCAGGAAAAAATGAAATTCTTCAACATTTTTTTAATCGATAGACATTTTTTGGCATTTGGGGAAAACTTACAAAATTCCCAAGTGTTTTTTAATATGTTAAAAATTAATCAATGATTTTTTTAAATTTCTGGATTTTTGTTGGACTGCATGAATATGTTTTTAATTAACAAACATGTTTCAAAATTTAGGACGAATTTTTGAAATTCGTGAACATTTTTCAAATTTAGAACATTTTTTGTACTCATTTTTTTTGTAAATTCGTGAGCATTTTTAAAATTTAGAACATTTTAAAATTTTAAGTTTTTTAATTCGTGTACATTTTTTGAATTGCTATAGTAGTGGTTCTTGGTAAAATAGACTTCCACCTGGCCGTCGCTGTGGCCGTGATCGGTCCAACGAGGCTCCATTGCTCGTCCGACATGGCCGTCGTCCACACCTGCACTATCAGAATTATGAACTGGTACGTGCAGCGGCTGGCTTGCTCATGGTCGGTGTTTAGAGCATCTCCAGCCGTTGCCCCTCAGAAGGCATAAAAATCGCCGCTTGGGGGCCAGCCGGCGCTAAAATCGGCTTTGGGGCGATTGGATTCCCAGTCGCCGCCCCCAGGTGCCGATATCGGCCCATTTGCAGCGACAAATTGACCCGATATCGATGCAAATCAGCCCATATTCGCCGTGGTTTGGTGCAAATACAACAAAAGTATTTTCTTATCACATAGTTCATCACACAAAATCAATAGAAATCAAATAGTTCAACAAATAATTCAACAACAAATAGTTCAATACAAATTATATAGTTCAACAATAAAAACTCATATTTCATCATACGTCGAGCTAGGCGTTGCCCTTGAGCCTCCATAGGGGCTCCACCAGATCCTGTTGCAGTCGTTGATGCACCTATGGGTCTCGGACCTTCTGATACATGTTGAGGAAGGCAATCTAGGTTGCCGGTAGCTGGTGATCAACTTGCGCAAGAGGACCCTGCTTGTAATATGGTTCAGTGTCAAACACTGGCTCTTCCTGCCCGCTCTCAATGATCATGTTGTGCAAGATGACACAGCAAGTCATGATCTCCCACATTTGATCTTTCGACCAGGTCTAAGCAGGGGACCGGACAACAGCAAATCGAGATTGGAGCACACCAAATGCCCGCTCGACATCCTTCCTACAAGCCTCCTGAACCTTCGCAAAGTGGGACTTCTTGTCTCCCGGCACAGCGTTTGAGATACTCTTCACAAATGTAGACCATCTCGGATAGATGCCATCAGCTAGGTAGTACCCCTTGTTGTAGTGTCGCCCATTGACCTCGAAGTTCACCGGCAGAGAATGACCTTCAACAAGCTTGGCAAAGACAGGGAAGCACTGCAGCACGTTGATGTCATTGTGAATTACTGGCATACCAAAGAAGGAGTGCCAAATCCAGAGGTCCTGTGTGGCCACTGCCTCAAGTACCATACTACAACCGCCTTTGGCGCCTTTGTACATCCCCTACCAAGCAAATTGACAGTTTATCCATGTCCAATGCATGCAGTCGATGCTTCCAAGCATCTCAGGAAATGCTCTTACTGCATTCTGTGCTAGGATCCGATCAGTGTCTTCAGCACTGGGTGATCGCAAGTATTGCGGTCCCAACACTACCATCACTGCCCTGTAGAACTTGTAGAAACACTCAATGGTCGTGGACTCGGCCATGCGCCCATAGTCGTCGAGTGAATTACCGGGAGCTCCGTATGCAAGCATTCTCATAGCTGTCGTGCACTTCTCGATCGAGGTGAATCCAAGTTTGCCGGTGCAATCCTTCTTGCACTTGAAGTAGCTGTCGAACTCCTGAATGGAATTCACAATCCTGAGAAAAAGCTTTCGGCTCATCCGATAATGGCGTCGAAATACTTTGTCGCCGTGGAGTGGAGCGTCGGTGAAGTAGTCGGAGTAGAGCATGCAATAGCCTTCCAAACGATGCCGGTTCTTTGCTTTCAGCCGCCCCGGCGCCGAGCCACCTCGTCACGGCTTTTCATTGCTCGTGAGCAGGCCGGCGAGGACCATGACATGTTCCTTTTCCTGGACGTTGGCATCGGCTTCCTACTCTAGCAGCTGTTGGAAATATGCCCTAGAGGCAATAATAAAAGTGTTATTATTATATTTTTTTGTTCATGATAATAGTCTTTTATTCATGCTATAACTGTATTATCCGGAAATCGTAATACACGTGTGAATACATAGACCACAATATGTCCCTAGTGAGCCTCTAGTTGACTAGCTCGTTGTGATTAACAGATAGTCATGGTTTCCTGGCTATGGACATTGGATGTCGTTGATAACAGGATCACATCATTAGGAGAATGATGTGATGGACAAGACCCAATCCTAAGCATAGCACTAAGATCGTGTAGTTCGTTTGCTAGAGCTTTGCCAATGTCAAGTATCTCTTCCTTAGACCATGAGATCGTGTAACTCCCGGATACCGTAGGAATGCTTTGGGTGTATCAAACGTCACAACGTAACTGGGTGATTATAAAGGTGCACTACAGGTATCTCCGAAAGTGTCTGTTGGGTTGACACGGATCGAGACTGGGATTTGTCACTCCGTGTAAACGGAGAGGTATCTCTGGGCCCACTCGGTAGGACATCATCATAATGCGCACAATGTGACCAAGGGGTTGATCACGGGATGATGTGTTACGGAACGAGTAAAGAGACTTGCCGGTAACGAGATTGAACAAGGTATCGGTATACCGATGATCGAATATTGGGCAAGTACAATACCACTAGACAAAGGGAATTGTATACGGGATCGATTGAGTCCTTGACATCGTGGTTCATCCGATGAGATCATCGTGGAACATGTGGGAGCCAACATGGGTATCCAGATCCCGCTGTTGGTTATTTACCGGAGAACGTCTCGGTCATGTCTGCATGTCTCCCGAACCCATAGGGTCTACACACTTAAGGTTCGATGACGCTAGGGTTATAAAGGAAGTTTGTATGTGGTTACCGAATGTTGTTCGGAGTCTCGTATGAGATCCCGGACGTCACGAGGAGTTCCGGAATGGTCCGGAGGTAAAGATTCATATATGGGAAGTCCTGTTTTGGTCACCGGAAAAGTTTCGGGCGATATCGGTAATGTACCGGGACCACCGGGAGGGTCCCGGGGGTCCACCAAGTGGGGCCACCTGCCCCAAAAGGCTGCGTGGGCCAAGTGTGGGAGGGGACCAGCCCCTAGGTGGGCTGGTGCGCCCCCCACAAGGGGTCCAAGGCGCAAGGGAGAGTGGGAGGGGGCAAACCCTAGTCCAGATGGGCCTTAAGGCCCACCTAGTGGGCGCCTCCCCTCTCTCCCCCTCTTGGCCGCCTCCCCAAGTCCCATCTAGGGCTGGCCGCACCCCTTGGGGTGGGAAACCCTAAAGGGGGCGCAGCCCCCTTCTCCCCTATATAAATAGAGGCCTGGGGCTGCCCATAACACATGAGAACTTCTCCCTCTCTTGGTGCAGCCCTGCCTCTCCTCCTCCTCCTCTCCCGTGGTGCTTGGCGAAGCCCTGCTGGATTGCCACGCTCCTCCATCACCACCACACCGTTGTGCTGCTGTTGGATGGAGTCTTCCTCAACCTCTCCCTCTCTCCTTGCTGGATCAAGGCGTGGGAGACGTCACCGGGCTGTACGTGTGTTGAACGCGGAGGTGTCGTCCGTTCGGCACTAGGATCTCCGGTGATTTGAATCACGACGAGTACGACTCCTTCAACCCCGTTCTCTTGAACGCTTCCGCTTAGCGATCTACAAGGGTATGTAGATGCACTCTCCTTCCCCTCGTTGCTGGTTTCTCCATAGATAGATCTTGGTGACACGTAGGAAAATTTTGAATTTCTGCTACGTTCCTCAACAGTGGCATCATGAGCTAGGTCTATTGCGTAGTTTCTTTGCACGAGTAGAACACAAAGTAGTTGTGGGCGTTGATTTTGTTCAATATGCTTACCGTTACTAGTCCAATCTTGTTTCGACGGTATTGTGGGATGAAGCGGCCCGGACCGACCTTACACGTACTCTTACGTGAGACAGGTTCCACCGATTGACATGCACTTGGTGCATAAGGTGGCTAGCGGGTGCCAGTCTCTCCCACTTTAGTCGGAACGGATTCGATGAAAAGGGTCCTTATGAAGGGTAAATAGCAATTGGCATATCACGTTGTGGTTTTGCGTAGGTAAGAAACGTTCTTGCTAGAAACCCATAGCAGCCACGTAAAACATGCAAACAACAATTAGAGGACGTCTAACTTGTTTTTGCAGGGTATGCTATGTGATGTGATATGGCCAAGAAGAATGTGATGAATGATATGTGATGTATGAGATTGATCATGTTCTTGTAATAGGATTCACGACTTGCATGTCGATGAGTATGACAACCGGCAGGAGCCATAGGAGTTGTCTTAATTTATTGTATGACCTGCGTGTCATTGAACAACGCCATGTAACTTACTTTACTTTATTGCTAAATGCGTTAGCCATAGAAGTAGAAGTAGTCGTTGGCGTGACAACTTCATGAAGACACGATGATGGAGATCATGGTGTCAAGCCGGTGACAAGATGATCATGGAGCCCCGAAGATGAAGATCAATGGAGCTATATGATATTGGCCATATCATGTCACAACTATATAATTGCATGTGATGTTTATTATGATTATGCATCTTGTTTACTTAGGACGACGGTAGTAAATAAGATGATCCCTTACAAAATTTCAAGAAGTGTTCTCCCCTAACTGTGCACCGTTGCTACAGTTCGTCGCTTCTAAGCACCACATGATGATCGGGTGTGATGGATTCTTACGTTCACATACAATGGGTGTAAGACAGTTTTACACAGCGAAAACACTTAGGGTTAACTTGACGAGCCTAGCATGTACAGACATGGCCTCGGAACACGGAGACCGAAAGGTCGAGCATGAGTCGTATAGTAGATACGATCAACATGAAGATGTTCACCGATGATGACTAGTCCGTCTCACGTGATGATCGGACACGGCCTAGTTGACTCGGATCATGTAATCACTTAGATGACCAGAGGGATGTCTATCTGAGTGGGAGTTCATAAGATGAACTTAATTATCCTGAACATAGTCAAAAGACCTTTTGCAAATTATGTCTTAAGCTCGCGCTTTAGTTCCACTGTTTAGATATGTTCCTAGAGAAAATATAGTTGAAAGTTGAAAGTAGCGATTATGCGGACAGTAGAAAGCTTATGTCCTTAATGCACCGCTCAGTGTGCTGAACCCCAAACGTCGTTTGTGGATGTTACGAACATCGGACATACACGTTTTGATAACTACGTGATAGTTCAGTTAAATGGTTTAGAGTTGAGGCACTAAAGACGTTTTCGAAACATCGCGGAACATATGAGATGTTTCAAGGGCTGAAATTGGGATTTCAGGCTCGTGCCCACGTCAAGAGGTATGAGACCTCCGATGATTTTCTTAGCCTGCAAACTAAGGGAGAAAAGCTCAATCGTTGAGCTTGTGCTCAGATTGTCTGAGTGCAACAATCACTTGAATCGAGTGGGAGTTGATCTTCCAGATGAGATAGTGATGTTTCCCCAAAGTCATTGCCACCAAGCTGCTAGAGCTTCGTGATGAACTATAACATATCAGGGATAGATATGATGATCCTTGAGGTATTCGTGATGTTTGACACCGCGAAAGTAGAAATCAAGAAGGAGCATCAATTGTTGATGGTTGGTGAAACCACTAGTTTCAAGAAGGGCAAGGGCAAGAAGGGATACTTCATGAAACGGCAAATCAGCTGCTGCTCTAGTGAAGAAACCCAAGGTTGAACCCAAACCCGAGACTAAGTGCTTCTGTAATAAGGGGAACAACCACTGGAGCAGGATTACCCTAGATACTTGGTAGATGAGAAGGCTGGCAAGGTCGATAGAAGTATATAGGATATACATTATGTTAATGTGTACTTTACTAGTACTCCTAGTAGCACCAGGGTATTGGATACCGGTTCGGTTGCTAAGTGTTAGTAACTCGAAATAAAAGCTACGGAATAAACGGAGACTAGCTGAAGGTGAGCTGACGATAAGTGTTGGAAGTGTTTCCAAGTTTGATGTGATCAAACATCGCACGCTCCCTCTACCATCAAGATTAGTGTTAAACCTGAATAATTGTCATTTGGTGTTTGCGTTGAACATAGACATAATTGGATTATGTCTATCGCAATACGGTTATTCATTTAAAGAGAATAATGGTTACTCTATTTATTTGAATAATACGTTCAATGGTCTTGCACCTAAAGGAATGGTTTATTGAATCTCGATCGTAGTGATACACATTTTCATGCCAAAAGACAAAAGATAGTAATGATAGTACCACCTACTTGTGGCACTGCCACGTAAGTCATATCGGTATAAAATGCATGAAGAAGCTCCATGTTGATGGATCTTTGGACTCACTCATTTTTGAAAAGTTTGAGACATGCGAACCATGTCTATTGGTGTATATGCATGAAGAAACTGCATGCAAATGGATCGTTTGGACTCACTTGATTTTGAATCACTTGAGATATGCAAATCATACCACATGGGCAAGATGACTGAAAAGCCTCGGTTTCAGTAAGATGGAACAAGATAGCAACTTGTTGGAAGTAACACATTTTGATGTGTCCAGTCCAATGAGTGCTGAGGCATGCAGTGAATATCGTTATGTTCTTACTTCACAGATGATTCGAGTAGATGTTGAGAATATTTTCTTGATGAAACACAAGTCTGAATTATTGAATGGTTCAAGTAATTTCAGAGCGAAGTAGAAGATCATTGTGACAAGAGGATAAAATGTCTATGATATGATCATAGAGATGAATATCTGAGTTACGAGTTTTGGCACACAATTAAGACATTGTGGAAATTGTTTCACAATTAATACCGCCTGGAACACCATAGTGTGATGGTGTGTCCGAACATCATAGTTGCACCCTATTGGATATGATGCGTACCATGATTTCTCTTATCGAATTACCACTATCGTTCATGGGTTAGGCATTAGAGACAACCACACTCATTTTAATAGGGTACCACGTAATTCCGTTGAGATGACACCGGTTTAGAGAAACCTATGCTGTCATTTCTTAAAGGTTTGGGGCTGCAACGCTTATGTGAAAAAGTTTCAGGATTGATAAGCTCGAACCCAAAGCGGATAAAATGCATCTTCATAGGACACCCAAAACAGTTGGGTATACCTCCTAATTCAGATCCGAAAGCAATATGGATTGTTTCTTGAATCGGGTCCTTTCTCGAGGAAAAGTTTGTCTCGGAAAGTTGAGTGGGAGGATGGTGGAGACTTGATGAGGTTATTGAACCGTCACTTCAACTAGTGTGTAGTAGGGCAGAGGAAGTTGTTCCTGTGGCACCTACACCAACTGAAGTAGAAGCTTATGATAGTGATCATGAAATTTCGGATCAAGTCACTACCGTACCTCGTAGGGTGACAAGGATACGTACTACTTCAGAGTGGTACAGTAATCCTGTCTTGAAGGTCATGTTGCTAGACAACAATGAACCTACGAGCTATGGAGAAGCGATGGTGGGCCCAAATTCCGACAAATGGTTAGAAGCCATGAAATCCGAGATAGGATCCATGTATCAGAACAAAGCAAGGACTTTGGTGGACTTGCCCGATGATCGGCAAGCCATTGAGATAAATGGATCTTTAAGAAGAAGACGGACGTGGATGGTAATGTCACCATCTATGAAGCTCGACTTGTGGCGAAGTGTTTTTTCACAAGTTCAAGGAGTTGACTACGATGAGATTTTCTCATCTGTAGCGATGCTTAAAGTCCGTCGGAATCATGTTAGCATTAGCTGCATTTATGAAATCTGGCAGATGGATGTCAAAACGAGTTTCCTTATCAGTTTTCGTAAGGAAAGGTTGTATGTGATACAATCAGAATGGTTTTGGCAATCCTAAGGATGCTAAAAGGTATGCAAAGCTCCAGCAATCCTTCTAAGGACTGGAGTAAGCATCTCGGAGTTGGAATGTGCACTTTGATAAGATGATCAAAGATTTTGGGTTTATACAAAGTTTATGAGAAACTTGTATTTCCAAAGAAGTGAGTGGGAGCACTATAGAATTTCTGATGAATATATGTTGTCGACATATCATAGATCAGAGATGACGTAGATTTTCTAGAAAGCATATAGGGTTATTTGAAAGGTGTTTTTCAATAGAAAACCTGGATTAAGCTACTTGAACATTGAACATCAAGATCTATAAGGATAGATCAAAATGCTTAATAATACTTTCAAATGAGCACATACCTTGACATGATCTTGAAGGTGTTCAAGATGGATCAGTCAAAGAAGAAGTTCTTGCCTGAGTTGTAAGGTACGAAGTTAAGACTTAAAGCTCGACCTCGGCAGAAAAGAGAGAAAGGACGAAGGTCGTCCCCTATGCTTTAGACGTAGGCTCTACAGTATGCTATGCTGTGTACCGCACCTGAAGTGTACCTTGCCATGAGTCAGTCAAGGGGTACAAGAGTGATCCAAGAATAGATCACAGTACAACGGTCAAAGTTATCCTTAGTAACTAGTGGACTAAGGAATTTTCTCGGTTATGGAGGTGATAAAGAGTTCGACGTAAAGAGTTACGACGATGCAAGCTTAACACCTATCCGGATAGCTCTGAGTAGAGATACCGGATACGTATAATGGAGAAACAATTTAGAATAGCTCCAAGTAGAACAGTTATTTGGAATAGCTCCAAATAGAACGTGGTAGCTACATCTAGGAGATGACATAGAGATTTGTAAAGCACACACGGATCTGAAGGGTTCAGACCCGTTGACTAAAAACCTCTCTCACAAGCAACATGATCAAACCCAAAACTCTTTGGATGTTGGTCACATGGTGATGTGACCTGTCAGTGTTAATCACATGGTGATGTGAACTAGATTATTGACTCTAGTGCAAGTGGGAGACTGTTGGAAATATGCCCTAGAGGCAATAATAAAAGTGTTATTATTATATTTCTTTGTTCATGATAATAGTCTTTTATTCATGCTATAACTGTATTATCCGGAAATCGTAATACACGTGTGAATACATAGACCACAATATGTCCCTAGTGAGCCTCTAGTTGACTAGCTCGTTGTGATTAACAGATAGTCATGGTTTCCTGGCTATGGACATTGGATGTCGTTGATAACGGGATCACATCATTAGGAGAATGATGTGATGGACAAGACCCAATCCTAAGCATAGCACTAAGATCGTGTAGTTCGTTTGCTAGAGCTTTGCCAATGTCAAGTATCTCTTCCTTAGACCATGAGATCGTGTAACTCCCGGATACCGTAGGAATGCTTTGGGTGTATCAAATGTCACAATGTAACTGGGTGATTATAAAGGTGCACTACAGGTATCTCCGAAAGTGTCTGTTGGGTTGACACGGATCGAGACTGGGATTTGTCACTCCGTGTAAACGGAGAGGTATCTCTGGGCCCACTCGGTAGGACATCATCATAATGCGCACAATGTGACCAAGGGGTTGATCACGGGATGATGTGTTACGGAACGAGTAAAGAGACTTGCCGGTAACGAGATTGAACAAGGTATCGGTATACCGACGATCGAATATTGGGCAAGTACAATACCGCTAGACAAAGGGAATTGTATACGGGATCGATTGAGTCCTTGACATCGTGGTTCATCCGATGAGATCATCGTGGAACATGTGGCAGCCAACATGGGTATCCAGATCCCGCTGTTGGTTATTTAACGGAGAACGTCTCGGTCATGTCTGCATGTCTCCCGAACCCGTAGGGTCTACACACTTAAGGTTCGATGACGCTAGGGTTATAAAGGAAGTTTGTATGTGGTTACCGAATGTTGTTCGGAGTCTCGTATGAGATCCCGGACGTCACGAGGAGTTCCGGAATGGTCCGGAGGTAAAGATTTATATATGGGAAGTCCTGTTTTGGTCACCGGAAAAGTTTCGGGGGATATCGGTAATGTACCGGGACCACCGGGAGGGTCCCGGGGGTCCACCAAGTGGGGCCACCTGCCCCAGAAGGCTGCGTGGGCCAAGTGTGGGAGGGGACCAGCCCCTAGGTGGGCTGGTGCGCCCCTCACAAGGGGTCCAAGGCGCAAGGGAGAGTGGGAGGGGGCAAACCCTAGTCCAGATGGGCCTTAAGGCCCACCTAGTGGGCGCCCCCCTCTCTCCCCCTCTTGGCCGCCTCCCCAAGTCCCATCTAGGGCTGGACGCACCCCTTGGGTGGGAAACCCTAAAGGGGGCGCAGCCCCCTTCTCCCCTATATAAATAGAGGCCTGGGGCTGCCCATAACACATGAGAACTTCTCCCTCTCTTGGTGCAGCCCTGCCTCTCCTCCTCCTCCTCTCCCGTGGTGCTTGGCGAAGCCCTGCTGGATTGCCACGCTCCTCCATCACCACCACGCCGTTGTGCTGCTGTTGGATGGAGTCTTCCTCAACCTCTCCCTCTCTCCTTGCTGGATCAAGGCGTGGGAGACGTCACCGGGCTGTACGTGTGTTGAACGCGGAGGTGTCGTCCGTTCGGCACTAGGATCTCCGGTGATTTGAATCACGACGAGTACGACTCCTTCAACCCCGTTCTCTTGAACGCTTCCGCTTAGCGATCTACAAGGATATGTAGATGCACTCTCCTTCCCCTCGTTGCTGGTTTCTCCATAGATAGATCTTGGTGACACGTAGGAAAATTTTGAATTTCTGCTACGTTCCCCAACAGCAGCGCGGCGAGCGCCTCCTCGTCGTCCGAGTCCATTACCGGGCAGACAAATCGCCGAACACTTGGCGGGCGTGGTGGGCGCACAGCCGCCGGTATACAGCCCTGCGCGTCCAGAGCGCCGGAAAACTCGCCCAGATGGTAGTGGAGAGGCTGCCGCGGCGAAACCTTCTCTCTTTTCCGGCGGGGAGTAGCCTATCTAGCGGTGCTGGGGTGGTGGGCGGCGCCGGGATCGGCAGGGTGGTGGCCGAGCGCGCAGGGTGGGGGCGAATCTGAACGATTGCCTTGACTTTTCGCCTGAAAGTGTGGCCCATGCGTGTTTTCCCCTTTCGCCGGAGCCCCCGAGCGCCCGCAATGCGCTGGGTTCGGCCTGCGATCGCCGGGCCCAAAAACGGGCCGAGCCAGCAGATTTCGGCGTCTTGGGGCTGCGACTGGGTGGTTTTTCGGTGCCGACACGAAAAAAGGCGCCCTGGGGGGCCTATTGGGGGTGCGGCTGCAGATACTCTTATACACGTGGCGGCAATGGCGGTTCCTCCTTTCCTGACCTTGCTTGTGCGTGTCACTCGATGATGAAGGTGAGGTGAAAATGGTGTGACATTGCATATGGGGGCACGATGACACAAATGCATATTGATTCATGAGCAACTGCACGCTTCAATCGGAGACGACGATCAGTGGGGTGGCAGTGGCATTCACACTTTCGCAGGCCATGTCAATGGCACGCATGGGCTTGCTGCTTGGGTTCGTCAGGAATTCTGTTACGGACATTTCATGACGTTCTCACAGAATCTTGTCTTCCAGCCTTAGAGTCTCAGACGTAGGAGATGTAAATTACGGGCGGAAAGCTTTGCCGCTTTCTCATAGTAATCATATGCTCCCTTTGTTCCTAAATATAAGTTTTTTTGAGACTTTAATATAGACTACATGCGGAACAAAATGAATGAATCCACATTATATCTATATAGATCTGTATGTAGTTCGTATTGAAATCTCTAAAAAGACTTATATTTAGAAACAAAGGGAGTAATTTTTTAGGCGTGTCTAGGTCTCAGTCGACTGAGAGTTAACCAAGTCTAAGCCAAGTGATATAACATGCACGAAAGAAAATAAAAAACTATCAAGAAAAATTTGCATGGATATCAACGTAAGATCCTACAAATATAGCATCGACTGAGACTTGGTTATCCCTTTTTTTATATATTTTAGGATGAGAACTAAAAAAATCATGAAATCAAGCTTTAATAGTTCATCCGAAATCATGAAATCGAGCTCTGCAAAGCTGACCTACCCTTTTCAGAAAAAAAATACAAGGTCACCTCTAATGCATGGTGAGACTGCTCCCACATATATTTTTCCAAGTAATTTAGAACTTAAATATAAGGTCACCCCTTTTTTTGTACTGTTTTGAGAGTGGATATTGGTTATGAAAGGATCGATATAGTTGACTAGAGGGGGGGGGGGTGAATAGGCAACTAACTATTTTTAGCTTTTCTTTACCAATTTAAACTTTGCATCAAAGTAGGTTGTCTAGATATGCAACTAGGTGAGCAACCTATATGATCCAACAACAACAAGTACACAAGCAAGCAAGGGACACAACACAATGTAAGCTTGCACAAGTAAAGGTAAGAGATAACCAAGAGTGGAGCCGGTGGAGACGAGGGTGTGTTACCGAAGTTCCTTCCCTTTGAGAGGAAGTACGTCTCCGTTGGAACGGTGTGGAGGCACAATGCTCGCCAAGAAGACACTAGGGCCACCTTATTCTCCTCACGCCCTCACACAATGCAAGATGCCGTGATTCCACTATTGGTGCCCTTGGAGGCGGCGACCGAACCTTTACAAACAAGGTTGGGGCAATCTCCGCAACTTAATTTGAGGCTCCCAACGACACCACGAAGCTTCACCACAATGGAATATGGCTCCGTGGTGACCTCAACCGTCTAGGGTGCTCAAACACCCAAGAGTAACAAGATCCGCAAGAGATTAGTGAGGCAAATAAAATTTCTCTTGGTGGAAGTGTAGATCGGGGCCTCCTCAACCAATCCCTAGAAAATCAACAAGTTTGATTGGCTAGGGAGAGGGATCAGGCGAAAACGGAGCTTTGAGCAACATTGGAGCTTGGGGGGGGGGAAGAGGTGGTCAACTTGGGTAAGAAGACCCCCCTTATATAGTGTGAGGAAAAATCCAACCGTTACCCACCTACTCAGCCCGCGACATGCGGTACTACTGCTCATACCCACGGTACTACCGTAGAGGTATGCGGTAGTACCACCGGGAAGTGTGGTACTACCGCTCGTGCGGTAGGAGCCAGGTGAGGTCCCGTTGCACAAGGCAACGAGCGGTAAAACCGCCGGAGCGGTACTACCGCAAGGCAGGGTTCCATCCGAGTTGGGAAGGCACAGACTAATAAAATTACATCCATGGCTGAGTTTCGGTCTGTGAAAAAATCCGGCACAATACTACAGCTCACAGGGAGCGGTACTACCGCGTAGGGTGCGGAAGTAAAAAATTACTTCCGCCCCTACTTCCGCGCATGTCACCGTTCTGGGCTAGAGGCCATGCTACTACCGCGCTCTAGGAGCGGTACTACCACACGACACGGTACTACCGCTCCACAGAACAATAGCACTTGGAAGCCTTCATCTTTGCACTGACAAGGGAAACGATTAGTGCTCCAAAGAAGCGAAGGAAAGGTGGTGCAAAGGAACATATGTGTACGTGTTGATTCCACCCTAACCTTTCCGAAGCGGACCCCTTCTTAATAGTACGGCTTTCCTATGACTCAATTCCACCGAAAAGAAACATAGAGAAATGTCGTCTTCGATAAGCTCCGAGGGGCACCAAATCATCTTGTGCCTAGACATGAGATATTTGAAATGCTCAATGCACACGATTAGTCCGCAAATGCATTGTCATCAATCACCAAAACCACTTAGGGAGAAATATGCCCTTACAATCTCCCCTTTTTTGGTGGATTGATGACAATACGAGATTTGCACGTAGGGATATAAAATGAACATATGCAAAACCAACATTTATAAAATATAGACAGGCTCCCCCTAGATCTGTGCACTCTTAGAGAAGTGCTTTGGACTGCACGACACACATACTAGGATCAACACTCCCCCTATATTTTATAAACAAGGCAATCCTTGCAACAAAATGAATGACATTAAGCATGGAGGCAAGGTAATGAGCATGAAGTAAAGGGCACAAGATAGTATAAGCTCACAATCTACTCAACATACTAGATAATACGGTAAGACAAGAAGATAAGCTGAGGACATATGTCTTACTCCATATGATAGTCTCAAGGTCTCACATGAACACAACCACAAACCAACAAACAAAGCAAACGAAGGTTCAACAGAACGAAGGCAAATCAAAACAAGACTCGACACAAGACTCGCAAATCCTACGCCCTCTCCCCCTTTGGCATCGAGACACCAAAAAGGCAGAGAGGACACCTACGACCCAGGTGGAGGTAGAACTCCACGGCATCACCAGTCATGTTCCTCCTCCTCGGACTCCTCAGCAGCACAATATGTAGATGGAACTCCAGTCTCCTCCTCTGACTCACTCCACCGGCAGTGCTGTCATTGCTCTCTGACTATAGCGCCAGCAAAGCTCCTGTCTGCTAGGACTACGCCGGTATTTCCCCAAAGAGGAAGGGATGATGCAGCACAGCGACGGTAGGTATTTCCCTCAGTGAAGAAACCAAGGTTATCGAACCAGTAGGAGAACCAAGCAACACAACACAAACAACACCTGCACACAAATAACAACACTTCGCAACCCGACGTGGTAAAGGGGTTGTCAATCCCTTTTGGGTAATGATGCCAGAAAATTGTAGTAGATTGAAATAATAGATCGCAAATAAAATGAAGTGCAGCAAAGTATTTTTGTATTTTTGGTTTAATAGATCTGAATAAAAATGCACATGAAAAGTAGACCGCAAGCAAATATATGAGGAAGAAGACCCGGGGCTGTAGGTTTCACTAGTGGCTTCTCTCGAGAAAAGATAGGAAACGGTGGGTAAACAAATTACTGTTGGGCAATTGATAGAACCTCAAATAATTATGACGATATCCAGGCAATAATCATTACATAGGCATCACGTCCAAGATTAGTAGGCCGACTCTTGCCCGCATCTACTACTATTACTCCACACATCGACCGCTATCCAGCATGCATCTAGTGTATTAAGTTCATGGAAAAATGGAGTAATGAATAAGAATGATGACATGATGTAGACAAGATCCGTTTATCTATTGCATAGATATAGATCCCATCTTCTTATCCTTAGTAGCAATGACACATACGTGTCGGTTCCCTTTTCTGTCACTCGGATCAAGCACCGTAAGATCGAACCCACTACCGGGCACCTCTTCCCATTGCAAGATAAATAAATCAAGTTGGCCAAACAAAACCCAAATATCGGAGAAGAAATACGAGGCTATAAGAGATCATGCATATAAGAGATCAAAGAAACTCAAATAACTTTCATGGATATAAAAAGATATGACTGATCATAAACTCAAAGTTCATCAGATCCCAACAAACACACCGCAAAAAGAGTTACATCATATGGATATCCAAGAGACCATTGTATTGAGAATCAAGAGAGAGAGATGAAGCCATCTAGCTACTAACTACGGACCCGAAGGTCTACAAAGAAATACTCACGCATCATCGGAGAGGCACCAATGGAGGTGGTGAACCCCATCCGAGATGGTGTCTAGATTGGATCTTGTGGTTCTGGACTCTGCGGCGGCTGGATGAATATTTTGTCAACTCCCCTAGGGTTTTGGGAATATTTGGGTATTTATAGAGCAAAGAGGCGGTCCGGGGGGCACCCGAGGTGGGCACAACCCACCAGGGCGCGTCTGGGCCTCCTGGCATGCCCTGGTAGGTTGTCCCCTCCTCGGGACTCCCGCCAGGTGCTACCAGGGCCCAACATGTTCCTTCTGGTCCATAAAAAATCTCCATAAAGTTTCGTGGCATTTGGACTCCGTTTGATATTGATTTTCTGTGATGTAAAAAACATGAAAAAATAGGAACTCGAACTTGGCACTATGTCAATAGGTTAGTACCAAAGAGTGATATAAAATGATTATAAAATGATTATAAAACATCCAAGATTGATAATATAACAACATGGAACAATAAAAAATTATAGATACATTGGAGACGTATCAGCATCCCCAAGCTTAACTCCTACTCGTCCTCGAGTAGGGAAGTGATAAAAACATAATTTTTGATGTGGAATGCTGCCTATCATGTCATATCACATTTCTTTATTTATAGCATGGACATTTGGACTTTTATATTGTTCAAAGCAATAGTTTTGTTTTGACATGATAATTTAAATACTCAAGCATATCAACAAGCAACCATGTCTTTCAAAATATCAATGCTAAAATAAGCTATCCCCAGCCCATCATGCTCAACCATTGATCCATTCATGAAACACACTCGCATATTAGCTATGCTCAATACTCAAGTACGATCATATTGCCTCTTAGTTGGTGCTTTTATAAGAGAAGATGGAGACTCAAATTCAAAATAAAAATTGCATAAAGTAAAAGCAAGGCCCTTCGCAGAGGGATGTAGGGATTTGTAGAGGTGCCAGAGCTCAAAACGAAAAACTTAGAGATAAAAACATTTTGGGAGGTGTATCCATCCCATCAACGAAAACAACTTAGAGTTCCCAATACTTTCCATGCATAGATATATCATAGGTGGTTCCCAAATAGAAAATAAAGTTTATTCCTTTTCCACCATACTTTCACTTTCCATGGCTAACCGTATCCACGGGTGCCCTCCATACCAACACTTTCCAAGGAATTTATTATTTGACAACATAAAGTAAATTCATTTTTGCATTTCGGGACTGGGAATCCCTAATACCTTTGCCTTACTCTCGTGCAATGACAAGTGAATAAACACTCATCTTGAGAATAACACATCTAGCATGGAAAATATTAGCCACCCCTCACCGCTCCGCGAGCGAAACAAACACACAAAAGAGAAGTTTATTTTTGAAAATTAGAGATGGCACATGCAAATTTGCTTAGAACGGCAAAAGAATACCGCATATAGGTAGATATAGTGGACTCATGTGGCAAAACTGGGTTAAAGGTTTTTGGATGCACAAGTAGTGATCATACTTAGTGCAAAATGAAGGCTAGCAAAAGATTGGGGAGCGACCAACTAAGAAACGAATAATCTCATAAGCGAGCATTAAGCATAACTAACACCGAATAATGCACCATAAGTAGGATATAATTTCATTGCATAACTATTAACTTTCATGCTTGCATAGGGAATCACAAACCTTAACACCAATATTCTTACTAAAGCATAATTACTCATCAAGATGACTCACATATCACATCATCATATCTCAAAACTATTACTAAGAATCAAGTTTATTTTGTCCAATGATCTTCATGAAAGTTTTTATTATATCCTTCTTGGATATCTATCACTTTGGGACTAATTTTCATGTGTTGCTTTTCATAAGCTCAAACAAATATAAGTGAGAATCATGAGCATAACAAATTTTCTTTCTCTCAAAATATTTAAGTGAAGCAAGAGAGAATTTCTTCAAAATTTTACTAACTCTCAAATAAATTTAAGTGAAGCAATATAGCATTTCTTCAAAGATACTATGCACACTGTGCTAAAAAAGATATAAGTGAAGCACTAGAGCAAGTCCTAGCTCATAAAAGATTTAAGTGAAGCATAGAGAGCAATTCTAACAAGTCATGACATAATTTTGTCTCCCTCAAATAAGTGTGTCCGACAAGGATTGATAACTTAAAACACAAAATAAAACAAGCAAATACACATATCATACAAGACGCTCCAAGCAAAACACATATCATGTGACGAATAAAAATATAGTCTCGAGTAAAATACCGATAGTTGCTGGAAGAAAGCGGGGATGCCATTCGGGGCATCCCCAAGCTTAGTTGGTTGCTCATTTTTGGATAGTAGCTTGGGATGCCGGGGCATCCCCAAGCTTAGTCTCTTACACCCTTCCTTCACCCATCGTAAGATAACCCAAAACTTGAAAACTTCAATCACACAAAACTCAACAAAACCTCCGTGAGATCCGTTAGTATAAGAATAATAAACCACTACTATAAGTGCTGTATCAAACCAATTCACATTTTGTTTTTGTATTATATCTACTGTATTCCAACTTTTCTATGGCAAAAACTCATCAAATAAAACCATAGAGCCATCAAAATAAGCACACAACACAAAGAAAACAGAATCTGTCAAAACAGAACAGTATGTAGCAATATGACTATTTCGAATACTTTTGTAACTACAAAAATTCTGAAACATTAGGACGGCCTGAGAAATTTTTATATTTATCTACTGCAAGTGGAATGGGTATTTTATCGCTCTCTGGTAGAAAATGAAAATTAATTCATGAGCGTAAAAGTTTCTATTTTTTCAGCAAGATCAAACAACTATCACCCAAGAAGATCCTAAAGGCTTTACTTGGCACAAACACTAATTAAAACATAAAAAACACAATCATAACAGTAGCATAATTGTGCTAACACACTAGAACATGAAGAAAAAGCGAAAATAAATTTTATTCATTGGGTTGCCTCCCAACAAGCGCTATAGTTTTATGCCCTTAGCTAGGCATAAAGCAGGGATCTAAATTTTGTCATCTTTGTTTCGAGATCCATAAGATGCCCTCATGATTGATTCATAGGGTGGCTTAATTCTAGTTCTATGAAAGTGTTCCATACCCTTCCTCGATGTAAATTGGAACTTAATGTTGCCTTCTTTCATATCAATCACGACACCAATAGTGCGTAAAAACAGTCTACCAAGAATAATTCGACAAGACAGATTGCAATCAATATCAAGAACAATAAATTCTATGGGCACATAATTCCTATTTGCAATAATAAGAACATCATTAATTTTTCCCATAGGCTTTTAATAGTAGAATCCGCCAAGTACAAATTTAAAGAGCATTCTTCAAGATTAGTAAGACCAAGCACATCACATAAAGATTTCAGAATTGTAGAAACACTAGCACCCAAGTTACACAAAGCAAAACACTCATAATTTTTAACTTGAATTTGATAGTAGGTTCCCATTCATCATGTAATTTTCTAGGAATTGAAACTTCTAATTCCAATTTTTCTTCAAGAGCTTTCATCATAGCATCTACAATATGGTTAGTAAAACCTTTATTTTGTTCATAGGCATGGGGTGAATTTATCATGGATTGCAACAAAGAAATATAACCAATCAAAGAGCAACTATCATAATTAAAGTCTTTGTAATCCAAAAGAGTGGGCATATCACTAGTTAAAGTTTTGACCTCTTCAAACCCACTTTCATCAATTTTCTCAACAAGATTTTCACCCTCCGAAATATTGGGAGGCCTTCTACCTAAAGTTGACTCTTATCCAGTCCCTTTTTCATCAGTATTAACTTTACTAAACAAGGAATCAATATAAGAAACACCAATCATTTTAAGATCTTCATCACTTTTGCGAAAGAAATCACTAGAAAACGCCTTTTCTAAAAATTCTCTTTTAGCTCTAAGCATAGATGTTCTTTTCTTACTTTCATCCATAGAAACATAAAGAGCTTTAATTGATTCATGTACTTTAGGCAAAAAAATTCATCTTGAGATTTTCCACATCATGAGCAATTCTATCAATGTTGAAATTATTTCTAGAAATGAAAGTCACATCAATGGCATCACTATTTTTCTCAATCAAAGTAGACAAAGGCATATCATTAAGATCAATAGGAGCACTTCTACTAGCAACCAATTTCACAAGAGCATCAACTTTTTCACTATTTCTTCAACCGAATTAACTTTTTTACTAGTAGGAGCCCTTTCGGTATGCCATTGCGAATAATTTTCCATGATATTGTCAAGCAATTTGGTGGCTTCACCCAAGGTAATTTCCATAAAAGTATCACCCACGGCGGAGTCCAAAAGATTACGAGAAACGAAATTCAACGCCGCATAATTTTTTTGTATGATCATCCAAAGATTTAACGCAAGTTGGGAATTCCTTAGCATCATTTTCATCCTTTCCCAAGATTGTGCAACATGCTCATGTTCAAGTTGCTTGAAATTCATTATCTGGGTTCTAAGGGAAATAATTTTTGTGGGAGGAAAATACTTAGTGATAAAAGCATCTTTGCATTTACTCCAAGAATCGATACTATTGCGAGGCAAAGAAGAAACCAATTTTTTGCAGAATCACGCAAAGAGAACGGAAATAATTTCATCTTGACCACATCATTGTCCACATATTTTTTCTTTTGAATATCACATAATTCCACAAAGGTATTAAGATGGGACACGACATCCTCATTAGGTGTACCAGAAAATTGGTCTTTCATAACAAGATTCAGCAAAGCAGTATTAATATCACAAGTCTACGCACTAGTGGCGGGAGGAGCAAGCGGAGTGCCAATAAAATCATTGTTGTTGGTATTTGAGAAATCGCATAACTTGGTGTTCTCTTGAGTCATGATGACCACACAACAAGATTGCACTCAAAAACAGATCCGGCAAGAAAACGGCGAACGGAAAAAAGAGAGGCGAATAAAACAACAATTTTTTG
>NC_041380.1:587362858-587470523 GCF_002162155.2 Triticum dicoccoides
GGGGGGAGGGGGTGGAAAACGAGAGGCAAATGGTAAATAATGTAAATTGCAAGGAGATGAGATTTGTGATTAGGAACCTGGTTATGAAGAAGATCCTCCCCGACAACGGTGCTAGAAATTCCTTCTGATTGCTCTCTGACTATAGCGCCAGAAAAGTTCCTGTCTGCTAGGACTACGTCTGTATTTCCCCAAAGAGGAAGGGATGATGCAGCACAACGACGGTAGGTATTTCCCTCAGTGAAGAAACCAAGGTTATCTAACCAGTAGGAGAACCAAGCAACACAACGTAAACAACACCTGCATATAAATAACAACACCTCGCAACCCGATGTGTTAAAGGGGTTGTCAATCCCTTTCGGGTAACGATGCCAGAAAATTGTAGTAGATTTAAATAATAGATCACAAATAAAATAAAGTGCAGTAAAGTATTTTTGTATTTTTGGTTTAATATATCTGAATAAAAATGCAAAGGAAAAGTAGACCGCAAGCAAATATATAAGGAAGAAGACCCAGGGGCCCTAGGTTTCACCAGTGGATTCTCTCGAGAAAAGATAGCAAACGGTGGGTAAACAAATTACTGTTGGGCAATTGATAGAACCTCAAATAATTAAGACGATATCCAGGCAATGATCATTACATAGGCATCACGTCCAAGATTAGTAGACCGACTCCTGCCTGCATCTACTACTATTACTCCACACATCGACCGCTATCCAGCATGCACCTAGTGTATTAAGTTCATGGAAAAACGGAGTAATGCAATAAGAACGATGACATGATGTAGACAAGATCTGTTTATCTATTGCATAGATATAGATCCCATCTTTTTATCCTTAGTAGCAACGATACATACGTGTCGGTTCCCTTTTCTGTCACTATAAGATCGAACCCACTACCGGGCACCTCTTCTATTGCAAGATAAATAGATCAAGTTGGCCAAACAAAATCCAAATATCGGAGAAGAAATACGAGGCTATAAGAGATCATGCATATAAGAGATCAAAGAAACTCAAATCACTTTCATGGATGTAAAAAGATATGACTTGTCATAAACTCAAAGTTCATTAGATCCCAACAAACACACCGCAAAAAGAGTTACATCATATGGATCTCCAAGAGACCATTGTATTGAGAATCAAGAGAGAGAGAGAGAGAGAGAGAGAGAGAGAGATGAAGCCATCTAGCTACTAATTACGGAACCGAAGGTCTACAAACAACTACCCACGCATCATTGGAGAGGCACCAATGGAGGTAGTGAACCCCATCCGAGATGGTGTCTAGATTGGATCTGGTGGTTCTGGACTCTACGGCGGCTGGATGAATATTTCGTCGACTCCCCTAGGGTTTTGGGAATATTTGGGTATTTATAGAGCAAAGAGGCGGTCCGGGGGGCACCCCAGGTGGGCACAACCCACCAGGGCGTGCCAGGTGTCCCCTCCTGGGGACTCCCCCCAGGTGCTACCAGGGCCCAACATGTTTCTTCTGGTCCATAAAAAGTCTCTGTAAAGTTTCGTGGCATTTGGACTCCGTTTGATATTGATTTTTTGCGATGTAAAAAACACGGAAAAAATAGGAACTGGCACTTGGCACTATGTCAATAGGTTAGTACCAAAAAATGATATAAAATGATTATAAAACATCCAAGATTGATAATATAACAACATGGAACAATCAAAAATTATAGATACGTTGGAGACGTATCATGCTGTCTGGTCCACTGCTCCTCATCTGTGATCCTCTCCTCAGAGCCATCCTGCACCTCAAGGCCAACCTGCCTCATAATAGCCTTGTCGTGACGGCGAGCCATCTTGGCCTTCACATGAGCCTGGTACTGAACCTTGGCCTGCATGCAGAAAAGAGCATTCATCTTGGCCTTGAGCTTCTTGGCCCAAATTGGCTCAAAAGAGGGAAGAGTGTATCCCTCAAAACTGTCCTCAGCCGCCTCCTCCTCCTCAAACTCATCCTCATCCACATCCATCCTAGCAGCCTCTGCCTCAGCCCGGGTAGTGGTGTTAGCCCACTTGGTCTTGATGCATAGCTTGATACGCTCATGGCGAGTCCAGTCAGGAGCATGAAATTCTTCACCCGGAAAAAGCTTCTCCCAAGTCTTCGAGATCAAGAGAAACAAGTAAGGTCCATACGTGGGCACCTTATGGTTGAACACAGCAAACTGCAGCTCGCACCACATGATATGAGAGACATCAAGTTTATCCGTCTGTTGGAGACGCGCCTTCTCACAGATGAGCATCATATCTACAAGATAGGCATGGACCTTGTCCTTGTCGCCTATACGAGGAAAGAGGGTGTTACGGAAGATCCGGTGCATGATGTCAAGGAATGGGTTCAACACCCAAGTCTTCTTGTCATTGTCAAGCTTCTTCTCAACGAGGTAGGGTTGAAGCTTGTTCTTGTTGGCTGACTCGGCATTGGCATGTGGGCGGACACTAACGGGCACATTGAGCCCCTCATCATGAACGCTCAACAAGTCCATGAACTCCTTCCACTTAGAATACATCCTCTTCCCATTAGTCATCCAAATCATTGTCCGTTGCTCATCCGTGTGGAAGTGGATGGTGATAACCCACAAGTATAGGGGATCGTTTGTAGCCTTTTTGATAAATAAGAGTGTCGAACCCAATGAGGAGCTAAAGGCAGAACAAATATTCCCTCAAGTTCTATCGACCACCGATATAACTCTATGCACACTTGACGTTTGCTTTATCGAAAACAGGTATGAAACTATTTTGTAGGTGTGATGCTAGAACTACTTTGCAAGAATAAAACTAGAAGTACTTTGCAAGATAATAAAAGTTAGGTGTTTAGAAAAAGGGTTTGTGTCAATAAGAAAGTTATTTGTCCCTAGGCAATTGATAGCAAGTACCGGTAATCATTCTTGTAATTTTATATGAGGGAGAGGCATGAGCTAACATACTTTCTCTACTTAGATCATAAGCACTTATTTTTGGAACTCTAGCAAGCATCTGCAACTACTAAAGATCATTAAGGTTGTGAGACCCAACCATAGCATTAAGTATCAAGTCCTCTTTACTCCCATACGTCATACCCCACCTACTCGGGTTTAAGTTTCTGTCACTCTCACAACCCACCGTAAGCGAACAATGAACATATTGCAATAGCCTACAGCGGGGCCCCTCACGTTTGCGCAAGAATGGAGGGCACGGTAGGACAACACCATAAATAAAATATACAATCATACCAACTAAGATCACGATTAACCCACAGGACAAAACAGATCTACTCAAACATCATAGGATAACCATAGATCATTGGGAAATAATATATGGAGTTGAGCACCATGTTTAAGTAGAGATTACAGTGGGGGGAAGGGGTGTTACACCGCTGCATAGAGGGGGAGAGAGTTGGTGTTGACGGTAGCAAGATTGTTGATGTAGATCGCCGTCCCGATCGTTGCCCCGGCGGCACTCCGGCGCCACCGGGAGAGAGGGGAGAGAGCCCCCTCCTTATTCTTCTTCCTTGGCCTCCCCCTAGATGGGAGGGGAGTTCCCCCTCTGGTCCATGGCCTCCATGACCGCGGAGGGGCGGGAGCCTCTCCGAGATTGGATCTCCCTCTCTGTTCTCTTCTGTCTCGCGTTCTGCAGATCTGGCCGAAAACCGTTTCTTATATTCCGGGAGATCCGTAACTCCAATTGCGCTGAGATTTTAACACGATATTTTTCCGGATATAAGCTTCCTTGTGCCTGAAGTATAGCCTCAACCGACATACAAGTTAAGCAAAACCCACCACGACACGCCTGGCTCCTCTAGCGAGCCCTGGTGGGTTGTGCCCACCACGGGCGTCCATTTGCGGTGATTCCCACTCCCAAAAATCACATATATTCCAAAATAATTCTCTGTGAAATTTTATTGCATTTGGACTTCGTTTGATATGGATACTCTGCGATACAAAAAACATGCAGAAAACAGGAACTGTCACTTGGCACTGGATCAATAGGTTAGTCCAATAAATCATATATAAAGTTGCCAAAAGTATGTAAAACTTGTATAATATTGGCGTGAAACAATAAAAAATTATAGATACGACGGAGACATATCAGCATCCCCAAGCTTAATTCATGCTCGTCCTCTAGCAGGTAAATGATAAAAAAAGATAATTTTTGATGTGGAATGCTACCTAGCATAAACTTGATCATATATCTAATCATGGCATGAATATTAAGACATGAGTGATTCAAAGGAATAGTCTATAATTTGACATAAAGATATCAATACTCAGGCATCCCAACAAACAATCATGTCTTTCAAAATATCAATGCTAATGGAAGCTATCTCTACAAAATCATATAGTCTTGTCATGTTATGTCTTCTTAACACAGAGTATTTATCATGCACAACCCCGATGACAAGCCAAGCAATTGGTTCATACTTTTTAACGCACTTCAACTTTTTCAACCCTCACGCAATACATGAGCGCAAGCCATGGATATAGCACTACAGGTGGAATAGAGTATGTTGATAGGGGTAAATATAGAGAAGACAAAAAGTCAGAAAGTCTCATATCGACGCAGCTAACCAATGGGCTATGGAGAAGCCCATCAATCGATATCAATGCAAGGAGTAGGGATTGCCATGCAACGAATGCACTAAGAGCTATAAGTGTATGAAAGCTCAATATGAAAACTAAGTGGGTGTGCATCTAATCCTACAATGAAAAATTTCCACTAGTATATGAAAGTGACAACATAGAAGACTCTCCATATGAAAAACATGGTGCTACTTTGAAGCACAAGTGTGGTAAAGGATACTAACAATGCCCCTTCTCTCTTTGTTTATTTTTTTATTTTCCTTTTTTTCTCTCATTGTCCGGAGTCTCATCCCGACTTGTGGGGGGATCCTAGTGTCCATCATCCTTTCCTCACTGGGGCACTGCTCTAAAAATGAATAATGATGATCATCACACTTATATTTACTTATAACTCAAAAGAAATAAAAATTACAACTCGATACCTATGACAAAGTATGACTCTATATGAGTGCCTCTGGCATGTACCAGGATGTGCAATGATCTAGCGTAACATGTATGAAAAATGATGAACGGTGGCTGAGCCACACCTACTATGTCAGCTATATGATCATGCAAAGCAATATGACAATGAATGCTCAAGTCATCAAACAGAAGCGGTGGAAGTTGCATGGAAATATATCTCGGAATGGCCATGGAAAAGCCATAATAGGTAGGTATGGTGGCTGTTTTGAGGAAGGTATAATAAGGCTTATGTGTGATAGAGTGTATCATATCACGGGGTTTGGATGCACCTGCGAAGTTTGCACCATGTCTCGATGTGAGAAAGGGCAATGCACGGTGCTGTAGAGGCTAGCAAATTGCGGAAAGGTAAGAGTGCGTATAATCCATGGACTCACATTAGTCATAAAGAACTCATATACTTATTGCAAAAGTGTATTAGCCCTCGAAGCAAAGTACTACTGCACATGCCCCTAGGGGGATAGATTGGTAGGAAAAGACCATCGCTCATCCCCGACCGCCATTCATAAGGAAGATAATCAATAATAAATCATGCTCCAACATCATAGCATAACGAGAGACTATACGTGCATGCTTCAGGAATCACAAACCTTAACACAAATATTCTTACTAAACACAACCATTTACTAGTACCTCCCACATATTCCATCTCTATATCGCAAAACTATTGCAAGGAATCAAACATATCATATTCAGTGATCCATAAGTTTTATGTAGGATTTTATGACTAACCATGCAATTGACCAATTCCTATTAGCTCTCTAAATAGATATAAGTGAAGCATGAGAGTTTAATTATTTCTACAAAAGACAATGCTCTAATAAATATAAGTGAAGCAAAATAACATTCTTCAAACAACGGTTTTCTATGTGAAGAGAAACAGGCAATCCAAACTTCAAATGATATAAGTGAAGCACATGAAGCATTCTATAAAGCCACACTCAAAAGATATAAGTGAAGTGCAATGAGAATTCTATAAATCAACCATGGACTATCTCATACTAGCATGGTTCATAAAAGAAAAATGAAAACCAAATGCAAAATACGCTCCAAGATTTGCACATATCACATGAACGAAACGAAATCGAAAACATACCGATACTTGTTGAAGAAAGATGGGATGCCTTCCGGGGCATCCCCAAGCTTAGACGCTTGATTCTCCTTGAATATTTACTTGGGGTACCTTGGGCATCCCCAAGCTTGAGCTCTTTCCTCTCCTCCTTCTCCTCATATCGAAACCTCCTCGACCTTTGATCACTTCATCCACACAAAACTCAACAGAAGGTTCGGTAAGATCCGTTAGTATAATAAAGCAAATTACTACTCTAAGTACTGTTGCAAACCAATTCATATTTTGTTTTTGCATTGTATCTACTGTAATATAACTTTTACATAGCTTATACTAACTACTGATAAAAATCGATAGTTTCATCAAAACGAGCAAAAAATGCATCAAAAACAGAATCTGTCTTAAACAGGACAGTGTGTAGTAATATGAACATTCACCATATCTCTGGTACTCCAAAAATTCTGAATTTTTTTAGGAAAACTAAAAATTTTGTATAGCAAGAAAGTGCAAAAGGTTTCAGAACCATTTTACATTCCAGTAAAAAAATGTAAAATCGAGCACTACAGCCAAAGTTTCTGTTTTGCACCACACAAACCAACAAGCAATCTAATCATCCTAAAGGAGCACATTATTTTTATATTACAATGGAATTGTACAAGGGGATAATTATTTTTGTGAGAATCTTCATGAAAAATTCTACATTGTTTCCATGAGCATGAACACAAGTGTTCAAGGTCGACCCTCACTTCTCCAATGCATAACTTCAAATCGCTTCTCTTTTGTGAAAAGGTTTTTAAGTTCCCCTCTATATTTTTTGTTTTTAAACTTTATAAAATCACTCAATAGAAATAAATGACTCTCTAAACATTCCAGGTGTTTTCCTGGCAGCGCTTTCTTTAAAGCCATTAAGCTAGGCATAAAGTGCTCAAGTAATGAATCCACCTGGATCCCAAGGTATATCAAAGCCAATTTTAATTAACAATGATTTGGCATTTAGTAGTTAGCACAAGGCAACATATATCATGCAATGACGAAGTCTAACTCTCTTCCTATGCATTGGCATGCCATACAAGAACAATTCATGCACATCAAGTAAAGACCAATACATAGCATAAGGAGTTTCTTGCAATTCTATCGTGTTGGAATCATAAAGAGGCGGAGATGTAGTTCCTCTCTCATAATAATTGCAAGTAGGAGCAGCAAGGACATGCATATTATATTCATCAAAATCATCATGTGTAATGGTAGAATGCAACCCATCAATGTAATCCTTAATAAGTGCAACTTTCTCCGATATAGTGTAGTTTGGAGAATTCAAAAAGATAATAGGACTATCATGTGTGGGTGCAATAGCAACAATTTCATTCTTAACATAAGGAACTATAGCAAGTTCATCTCCATAAGCATAATTTAAATTGGCATCATGGCCACAAGCATAGCAAGCATCATCAAAAAGGGATATTTCAAACGAATCAATGGGATCATAGCAATTATCATGGCATTCATCCTTCGGTAAGAACGAAGGAAAATTAAACAATGTATAGTTGAAGAGTTACTATCACTAGAAGGTGGGCACGGGTGATCAATCCGGTCTTCCTCCATTTGTTCTTCGCTCTCCTCGTCATCTTTTTCATCCAATGAGCTCGCAGTTTCATCAATTTCTTCTTCCATAGACTCCTGCAAAATATTAGTATTTTCTTGGACAACGGAGTTATTCTCAATAAATACATAAATATCATAATTGTATTTATAATTAGCATAGCAATATTTAAGGATAGCAAGATTTTCAGGTCTAAAAACTGAATCATCAAAATCTTCAAACTTTTCAAACAAAGATTCAATTTCATATGCAACCTTAAAAGCAACAAATTCTTCTATTCGTTCCACATCATAATAATCATATATACCTATAGCATAAGAAGTCAAGGTTTCATTATCATTAAATTCGCATGAATAGGGAAGGTGTGGAACCTCAATCTTAGAGCAACAAGTATAATCATATCTCAAGCATAGATTCCAGGCATACCATTGCAACATGTCAATTTTATCCAATAAAAGTTTTCCCTTTTGAGTCAAGCGATAATCCCTAAAGTATTCACGTTGATCCAACTTTACTCCCATTATCAAGTTGAATGGGGTTTTCTCAGGATTATCAAAGTAGTGCATAATATTTTTCACATAACGAGCATCGAGGGTTTTAGGAGGTTCCCCATCTCCATGAGTAGCAAGTACCACTAATTTTTTTGGTGTTTCATGTTCCATATCCATAACTAAAGATAGAGAACAACTTAGAACAGGAAATAAAAACTACTTAGTGATAAAGCAAACAAGCACACACGAGAATATTCACCCCACGCTATAACTCCCCGGCAACTGCGCCAGGAAAAAGTCTTGATAACCCACAAGTATAGGGGGTCGTTTGTAGCCTTTTTCGATAAATAAGAGTGTCAAACCCAACGAGGAGCTAAAGGCAGAACAAGTATTTCCTCAAGTTCTATCGACCACCTATATAACTCTACACACACTTGACGTTTGCTTTATCGGAAACATGTATGCAACTATTTTGTAGGTGTGATGCTAGAACTACTTTGCAAGAATAAAACTAGAAGTACTTTGCAAGATAATAAAAGTTAGGTGTTTATAAAAAAGGTTTGTGTCAACAAGAAAGTTATTTGTCCCTAGGAAATCAATAACAAGTACCGGTAATCATTCTTGTAATTTTATATGAGGGAGAGGCATGAGCTAACATACTTTCTCTACTTGGATCACATGCACTTATGATTGGAACTCTAGCAAGCATCCGCAACTACTAAAGATCATTAAGGTTGTGAAACCCAACCATAGCATTAAGTACCAAGTCCTCTTTACTCACATACGTCATACCCCACCTTCTCGGGTTTAAGTTTCTGTCACTCTCGCAACCCACCGTAAGCAAACCATGAACATATTGCAACACCCTACAGAAGGGCCCCTCACATTTGCGCGAGAACTAAGGGCATGGTAGGATAGAACCATAAATAAAATATACAATCATACCAACCAAGATCAATATTAACCCACAGGACAAAACAAATCTACTCAAACATCATAGGATAACCATAGATCATTGGGAAATAATATATGGAGTTGAGCACCATGTTTAACTAGAGATTACAATGGGGTGAATAGGTGTTACACCACTGCATAGAGTGGGAGAGAGTTGGTGTTGACGGTAGCAATATTGTTGATGTCGATCCTCGTCCCGATCGTTGCCCTAGCGGCACTCCGGCGCCACCGGGAGAGAGGGGGAGAGAGCCCCCCTCCTTCTTCTTCTTCCTTGGCCTCCCCCTAGATGGGAGGAGAGTTCCCCCTCTGGTCCATGGCCTCCATGGCCACGGAGGGGTGGGATACCCTCCGAGATTGGATCTCCCTCTCTGTTCTCTTCTATTTCGCATTCTGAAGATTTGGCGGAAAACCGTTTCTTATATTCCGGGAGTGTCACAACCCTAGCTTAGTCTTGCCTATCCTTGCATAACCTCCATGCATCATGTTTACTTTTTCTCAGAAACTTGAAATGGGGATGTTCAAACCCTAGCACCACATGGATTTCAAATAGGCTCAACTAAAGTCATTTTCAATGAACCCAAAAATGCCCTTTGAAAATGTTCATGATTTCTGATAAGGGTGAAAACCTCTGCCAAAAATGATGAACATATTTCTAGGTCATTCCTGGATTTTTGAATTAATTCATATTGTGTTTGACTTTGGGCATTTAAATACTATACATAAATTAAATGCTCATATAATGCTTAAATTAAATGTGGGCCACTAGAATAATCTAGAGAGTGTCCACAAATTATTCCAGGATTTTACAAAATGCTTTAGTATTTTTAATAAAGCCAAAACAGTAGCAAAACAAATAGAAAAGCAAAAACAAAAAAAAACTACCTGGACTTACCTGGCGGCCCAGTGGACAGCCAGCCCATGAGGCCCACGCGCCAGTCACCCCTAACCTCCTGGCAGTAGGCAGGAGGGCGTGTGGCCGCGGCGCGCGCGCACGCGCTCGGCCAGCTCCTGGTTGCCGCTGTTGCTGGAGTCGTCCCCGAGTGCCACACACTTTCCCTCGACTGCCTGCACCTCTCCTCTCTCCCCCTCGAGCACTCTTCCCTCCTCTGCCTCTTCCCCACGCGACCACCGAGCATTGTCGTCGCCGCCGACGAGCGCAACCGCAGCCATCGCCTCCCCCTCGCTTCTCTGTGCTATCCAGAGGCTCCGCCTCGATGCCACAGAGCCCCAAGACGAAGCACGTGCCTCGCGGATGCCCGGAAGCGTCACCATCAAGCTTGTCCCCGCCGCCTCTGCCCGGAGATTGCCGCCGTCGTTCCGTCGTCACCAAGCCGTCCCCGAGCCCACTTAGCGTCTCATCCGACTCCTCGTGAGCTCCTCTTCCCCTCCCCTCACTCCGTGCACTCGATTTCGTCCCCTAGCTAGCTGCCCCGCCGGACCCGAGAGCTCACCACCGACGGACCTCACGCGGCCGTGGCCAGAGCCCATTTCTGTCGCTCTTGAGTACGCGGGCGTGCTCCTAGCATCTCTAGGGAGCTAACCCGCAACCCATCCTGCTCCCTAGCGCACCTCAGCACCGCGCCCGCACGCACCCGAGCTCCGGCCGCCGCCCGGCTCATCACCGCCGCCTTTGCACGCCGCCCCAGCACCCGCAGCTGCCACCGTCCGACGCGCCTCGTCGCGCTAGTCCCGCAGAACCCATCCGCACGACCTCTCGTCGCCGGAAACGGCTAGACGAGGACCTCCGCCGTGTCCTGCTTAGCGCCAGCGGCTAATCGCCGGTTAGCCGACGTGGACGTCATTGGATTAGGGGCTAACTAACCCTATTAGTTTAACACTAGACACTGATAGTGGGACCCGCTTTGTTAGTTTACTGGATAACAAAAATAATTAGATTACTTAATAAAACCAGCGGGACCCACACGTCAGAATTGACCTGCTAACGTGGCCGTTGACCAGGCCCACATGTCAGCAACTCTAACCAGTCTTGTGTCACTGACTAGTGGGCTCCACTGGTCAGGTTTGACCTGGACAACCCTGTTGACCTGCTGACGCTAGCATGACGCAATGCTGACGTAGTTAATCATTTTCTGGAATTAAAATAATTTAGAAATTCAAGAAAAGGCCCAAAACTTCTAAAAATCATAGAAATTCAACCGTAACTCCAAATGAAATAAATTATATATGAAAATTATCAGAAAAATTCAAGGAATCCATCTGTACCATTTTCATGCATGTTAGAACAACTTAAGGCCACTGTTTAGGACAAATCATATGAATGGTATTTAAATAACCACATGTGGAGTTTGAATGTGAACTTTGGGTTCAAACCAACTTCATTTAATTGTGTTGCTAGTTGCATTAGCTCAATCAACAACATATTGCCATGTCATTATCATGCATCATGTTGTGCATTGCATTGATTGTGTTCCTTCTCTGTTGCCGGTGGTTGTCCCCTCTCGATAGACGTTGTACCGACGCTGTGATCGTTGACACTGATGAAGACCCAATGATATCTTCAGAAGTGCTAGGCAAGCAAAATCCCCTTGTTCATTCCGATACAGCCCACTCTCTCGCTCCTGCTCTCTTTTACCGCATTAGGACAACAACGATTCATTTGTTACTTGTTGCGGTAGTTGAACCCCTTATCCTCTGCATGACCTGTCATTGCCACAATAAATAGATGAAACCCACTAGCATGAGTAGGAGTTGTTTGAGCCCTGATGTGCCTACTCATTCATGCTTGTTTTTCATGCCTGCTATTGCATAGAGTTGCGTCAGGTCTGATTCATTGGGAATGAATCGGAGGTGTGTGAACATGTCCTACTGTGTGTGAGCTAAGTGTGTGAACACGTTTTTGGTAAAGGTAGCAGTGAGAGGCCATGTAGGAGTACATGGTGGGTTGTCTCATTGCAGCCGTCCTCAGGAACTGAGTTCTGTGTCTGTGATCCATGAACAGCTACTACCACTCATTGGGATCCTTAATTGACCCTCTCGGCTTCTTAGTCACCCTAGTACTCTGTCCAGGAGTTGCAACTAGTTTCTGGTGTTTGTAGGTTATGTGTTGGCGGCCGTGCGTAGCGCTGACCCTAGGGGTGGGCTATGTTGCAGTAGATACACCATGGCCGGGCATGCCGGGCGCCCGTTTGGTGTCTCGGAACCCTGTACACATCGTCCAGGGCCGTATGTGGAAACCTCGGCCGGACTCCCTACGGATGGAACCTGGATAGGCGATAAACCTGGACTAGAGACTTGAGTGTTTAGGTAGGCCGTGGCCGACACCCTCGTTGGGCTTCCGCTTGAAGGTTGCCGAGTACATGTCGTGTAAACGGCGGTAAGTGGTGAGAGCGTGTGTGAAGAAGTACACCCCTGCAGGGTTAACATCATCTATTGGAATAGCCGTGTCCGCGGTAATGGACTTCTGGATTGCCTATAACAGTTCATAGACAAGTGAAAGTGGATACTCTAAAACTCGCAAGATAAGTGTGAGTGCTATGGATGGCCTTCTCGTACAGAGACGGGAGCGGATCCATAGTGGTGTATTGAATGGTGAATATGTGGACTCGTGTGCGCCACCTCAAAAGAGTTGCTTGCAGTCGTCGTTCAGGTCAACCACTAAGTCAAAGCTGGCTTGCTGCAGTTAAACTCCACCACCCCCCTTGTTGATACCGATGCATATGTAGCTAGTTCTGATGTAAGTCTTGCTGAGTACCTTTGTACTCACGTTTTCTTAATTTATGTTTTGCAGAGAGATTTCAGTCTCGCTAGTAGTTCCGCGTGGCCTTCGACGTTTAGCCTGATACCTCAGCTACGATCTTGTGCCCTCGGCAGGATCTGGTAGATAGTTAGGCTTCTTAGCCTTTTTCCATTTGTAGATGTCTGTACTCAGACATGTTAAGCTTCCGCATGTGCTTGATTTGTATGCTGTGATTGTTGGGTCATGAGACCCATGTTTGTAATATCTCGCTCCTTGGAGCCTAAGGAATAAATACTTGAGTTGTAGAGTTATGTTGTGATGCCATGTTGTATTTACACATATCGAGCATATTGTGTGTATGATTGAAATGCTTGGTATGTGTGGGATCAGACAATCTAGTTGTTTGTCCTTGGCAGCCTCTCTTATGGGGAAATGTAGTCTAGTGCTTCCATGAGCCATAGTAGTCCGCTACAGCCCGGTTCACCGGAGTCCTGCTAGCCCAGCACTACTGCTCAGGACACTTGACTGGCCGGCATGTGTTTCACTTTGTTCCTGTGTCTGTCCCTTCGGGGAAATGTCACGCGGTGACATCCGGAGTCCTACCTAGCCTGCTACAGCCCAGGTTCCCGGAGTCCTGTTAGCCTAGTGCTACAGTCCGGATTCACACGCTGCTGACCGACATGCTTGATGTGATTCATGTATGCCTGTCCCCATAGGTTAGTGCCGCTTTGGGTTCACGACTAGCCATGTCGGCCCGGGTTCTCTGTCATATGGATGCTAGCAACACTATCATATACGTGAGCCAAAAGGCGCAAACGGTCCCGGGCCATGGTAAGGCGACACCCGTGGAATACCGTGCGTGAGGCCGCAAAGTGATATGAGGTGTTACCGGCTAGATCGATGTGACTTGGAATCGGGGTCCTGACAAGGAGATTCGTAACTCCGATTGTGCTGAGATTTTAACATGAATTTTTTCCGGATATAAACTTCCTTGCACCCGAATTACATCCCCAACCGACGTACGAGGTGAGCACAACCCACCACGGCACGCCTGGCTCCTCTGGCGCGCCCTGGTGGGTTGTGCCCACCACGGGCCTCCGTTTGCGGTGATTCCGACTCCCAAAAATCACATATATTCCAAAATAATTCTTCATGAAATTTTATTGCATTTGGACTTCGTTTGATATGGATACTCTGCGATACAAAAAACATGCAGAAAACATGAACTAGCACTTGGCACTGGATCAATAGGTTAGTCCAATAAATCATATAAAAGGTTGCCAAAAGTATGTAAAACTTGTATAATATTGGCATGAAACAATCAAAAATTATAGATACGACAGAGACGTATCAGATGGAAGCAAAGAACTGAGCCACAATCTCTGGGTCAAAGTCCATGTGAAAGGTGATGAACTCCTCAATACCAAATTGCTCCACCAAGTCCAAAGGCTCACCAAAATATGCCCGGTTGCTTTCCTTCTTCATATGATGCATGTCAATCCATTGCACTGGCACATAGATGTTCTGCTTGGGCTTGATCACATCAAGGTAGATGAGATTCCGCTGCTTGGTCCAAAACAAATTGTTGCCCCTTGTGACCTTCCTCGGGTTGACCTAGGGGTTGAGCCTCCTACGAAGCAGAAACTCCCCTTGAGGCATTTCATCCATGCTAACATTGGGCTCCTTGACTTTTTCGCTAAGGTCTTGACGTGGCGTTGAGGAGCACTGGAGCCCTCAGGTGTGTCTTGATTGCGAAGCCACTTGGAGCTCGTGTCACAACTGGGATTTGAGCAACGGACATTGGAGCCACCACCTAAGACACACAACTCAAACACATGGAAAGAATGAGAAGGATCATTGCAAAGAACAAGGCAAAACAAATGAAACAAGCAGAAATGTGATTGAGAGGACAAAACAATGTAATTGATAACTCTATGGTAGTAATGGACTAGGGGGCAGAAGTAAAAATTTATAGCCGCTCTAGCCGTGGTAGTACTGTGCCGGGGTGGCACAGTAGTACCGCGCTTGGAGCGGAAGTAAAATTTTACTTCCACGCCCAGCGGAGCGGTAGTACCGCACGAGGACGGTTCTCGGGCGAGCGAGCGGTAGTACCACTCTAGGAGGAGCGGTAGTACCGCACGGATTCAAATCCCTCAAGATCTACATCTCTGGATCTAGAAATATCCGCAAAAATAGATCGGTACTACCATTGATCAAAACTACACTGTTGTATCACACCAAATAGCATATCTACTGCACTACCACTCTCCTACAATCTCCTCTTGCAAAGATTTAGCCGAAAATCACACGAACTACACATGCATCTCCCCAAGACCTAGAAGCACAAGAACGGAACAAAAAGAGAGGGACTAGGGGAGATACCGGGGTCCATGGCAAGAGGGCGAGGTGGGGAACGATCCCACCGATCGGAGTGCGAGGAGAGCGGTTGGAGAAGGAGTTCCGGCGAGGTCCTCCGGCGCCGTTCTTGGGAAGGAGAGAGAGAGACGGAGTGGGGAAAAGAGATGAATGGGTATGGGGGAGTTGGAACTCCCGCTGTCCCGCTCTTAACCCGCACACGCTCACGATGGTGCGGTAGTATCGCGGGTCCTCACGGTAGTACCGCCCGGGCGGAAGTACCGCTCGTAGGGCGGTAGTACCGCTATTCCAGCGGCAGTAAAAAATTACTGCCGTGATGGAAGCGGTAGTACCGTGCTTGGGATGCAGCTGTGCCCGCACAGGGCAACCCATCTCCTACTGTAGTATCGTGGCTTGCCACGGTAGTACCGTAACCCCAAGAAAGTGCAAGTTTCGACAAGAAGAGAAGAACACGGCCTTTGCAACGCAACCTTCAAGCAACCGGACATGCAAGAGGGCACACACACGAGGCAACTCATCAAGCGCGGGACAAAAGAAAGGAAAAAGACAATGAGGACCAAACACGACACACAATCTCTCTAAAGAGAGGACGGTGGCCAAAGCCACCTATGTTTGAGTCAATTGGTATGGCACCACGAAGAATTATCCTTGGGCCCATGACCAAAACTCGTCTTTGAAGCACAAGTACCATCAAGAATGGATAATGTGAAAGAGTTGATCAATTTATGCATAATGGGGGAGGGAAAGTTCATTGAGACAACAACACCCCCCCTATGTCCATGCCTACACCTAAACAAGACATCAAGATGAGTATGGTGGGGTGTGCATGGGTTCAAGCCACATTGCTCGAATCAATTAAATATTTAGCTCATGCCTTAACTCGCGAAGTCTTGCTTCATCCAAGGGCTTCGTGAAGATATCTGCAAGGTTATCATGAGTATTGATATAGTTGAGCTCGATCTCCCCTCACCTAATATGATCCCGGATAAAGTGATACCGAATCTCAATATGCGTCGTCTTGAAGTGTTGCACCGCATTGAGAGAGATCTTGATGACACTTTCATTGTCACACCAAAGAGGCACTTTGTCACAAATGACACCGTAATCCTTTAAAGTTTGCCTCATCCAAAGAAGTTGAGCACAACAACTACCGGCGGCCACATACTCCGCTTCGGTGGACGAGAGAGATACACAACTTTGCTTCTTAGAAGACCAACTTACCAAAGAGCAACCAAGAAATTGGCACCCTCCGAAAGTTGACTTCCTATCCACTTTTTCTCCCGCCCAATCCGAGTCAGAAAAGCCCACAAGGTTGAAGTTATTTCCTCTTGGGTACCATAAGCCAAAGTTTGGGGTATGAGCCAAATATCGAAAGATTCGCTTGACCGCCACATAGTGGCTTTCCTTAGGTGCGGCTTGAAACCGTGCACAAATTCCCACACTCAACATGATATCTGGTCTAGATGCACAAAGGTAAAGAAGGAGCCAATCATGGAGCGATATACCTTTTGATCCACCGCTTTACCATTGGGATCTATGTCAAGTTGGCATTTGACGGGCATTGGAGTGGAAGCCGGCTTGACATCACTTAGCTTGATTCTCTTGAGCATGTCTTGAGTGTATTTGGCTTGATTAATGAAGGTCCCTTCTCTTCTTTGCTTGATTTTGAACCCGAGAAAGAACTTCAACTCTCCCATCATGGACATCTTGAACTTCAAGGTCATGAGAGCGGCAAACTCCTCATTGAAAGCTTTGTTAGGGGAACCAAAGATAATATCATCAACATATAGTTGGCATACAAACAACTCCCCTTTGACCTTCTTTGTAAAAAGAGTGGGGTCGATTTTCCCAATTTCAAACCCACGATGCAACAACTCGGTAAGGTGCTCATACCACACACGTGGGGCTTGTTTAAGGCCATATAATGCCTTATCGAGTTGGTACACATGATTGGGGAACTCGGGATCCTCAAACCCCGGGGGTTGTTTGACATACACCAACTCACTAATAGGACCATTAAGAAAAACACTCTTCACATCCATTTGTTGCAACTTGAAGTTATGGTGAAAATCATATGAAATTAACAAACGAATAGATTCAAGGCGAGCAACAGGAGCGAAGGTTTCACCGTAGTCGATACCCTCGATTTAGGAGTAGCCTTCTGCTACCAAATGATCCTTGTTGCGAACGATAATCCCATTAGCATCTTGCTTGTTCTTGAATATCCACTTAGTTCCAATGACATTATGGTTCTCGGTTGGCCTTGGCACCAATCTCCACACCTTGCTGTGCTCGAAGTTGTTGAGTTATTCGTGCATGGCATTAAGCCAATCTGGGTCCTCGAGCACCTCATAGACCTTTTGGGGTTCAACACAAGAAACAAATGCGTGATGTTCACAATAGTTTGCTAATTTTCTACGAGTGCTTACTCCCTTTCTTATGCTTCCAAGCAAATTCGTCATGAGATGATCTTTGGTAGTGAGCTTGGATCCAATCTTGGCGGCACGACGCTCCAATTCCTCCTCAGGAGAGAGTTGAGGAGCAGTAACTTGATCATCTTGAGCATCGTCTTGAGCTTGTTCTTGATCTTGAACTTGCTCTTGATCTTGAACTTGCTCGGTGGTGAGAACTTGACTTTGGGCATCACTTGGTGGTTCACCACCAACTTGAGGTTGATCTTGCCCTTGATCTTGTTCATTTGGTTGAGGGCCTTCACTTTGTTCTTCGGAAAAGTGTGGGTCTTGGGTTGGTCATGGTTCCACTTGAGTGAAACATTGTCCTTCTCCTTTGGCCACAAGGGGTTCCTCAATGGGTAGGATATGACCAACACCTAATCCTCTTATGGCTTGGGGAGGAATTTCATCACCTACATCACAAGTACCACTTTGCTCCACTTGGGAGCCGTTATTCCCATCAAACTCCATGTTACACGTCTCCTCAATGAGACTGGTGGACTTGTTGAGGACACGGTAAGCATGAGAGTTTGTATCATAACCAACAAATATGCCCTCATGAGCTCTAGCCTCAAATTTAGACAAACGAACACCTTTCTTGAGAATGAAACACTTACACCCGAACACCCGGAAGTACTTGAGGTTGGGCTTGTTACCGGTGAGTATCTCATATGGAGTCTTGTTCAAGCCTTTGCAGAGGTAGAGCCAATTGGATGCATGACACGCGGTGTTGATGGTTTTGGCCCAAAAGTTGTATGGAGACTTTAACTCCGCCATCATGGTCCTTGTCGCATCCATCAACGTCCGGTTCTTCCTCTTCGCGACACCGTTTTGTTGAGGGGTGTAAGGTTCGGAATATTGATGCTTGATCCCCTCATCACTAAGAAACTCATCCAAGGTGTGGTTCTTTAACTCGGTGTTGTTGTCACTTCTTATTGTCAAGATATTTGCATTGTGTTGACGTTGAGCTTCATTTGCAAAGTCGATGACGGTTCGTTGGGTCTCACTCTTTCTCTTGAAGAAATATACCCAAGTGTATCTTGAATAATCATACATAATCACCAAGCAATACTTTCTACCCCCAAGACTATCAAAGGATGGAGGTACAAAGATATCCAAGTGAAGGAGCTCCAAGGGCCTCTTTGAGTAGATGATAGTAGTGGGAGGGTGAGCCTTCTCATGTAGCTTTCCTTCGATACAAGCACTCCAAGCACGATCTTTGGCAAAACTAACATTTGTTAGTCCACAGACATTGTCCCCCTTGAGAAGACATTGCAAAGATCTCATATTGACATGGGCTAAACGGCGGTGCCAAAGCCATCCCACATTAACTTTAGCCATTATAGGCATGTCGCGGTCTTAGTGGGTCGCTCCGTAAAGTTAATCACATAAGGACTGTTCTTGACATGCCCAACAAAGGCAACTTTAAGAGTCTTGCTCCACAAGAGGGACACAATATCAATATCAAAGAAAGTGGCAAACCCCATGAGTGCAAGTTGACGAACGGAAAGTAAATTGTATGCAAGGGACTGAACAAGCATGACTTTCTCGATCATGAGATCATGAGAAATGAAAACCTTGTCAAGACCCTATACCTTAGAATACGAGGCATCACACCACTCGACATTGGTGGGCATAGATGAAATCTTGTGCACGTCCACCACCAAGTCCTTGCTTCCGGTCATATGATTTGTGGCTCCACTGTCGAGCAACCATGATCCTCCACCGGAAGCAAACACCTACAAGAGATCAATGCTTAGTTTTAGGTACCCATTTTGTAATGGGTCCTTTGATGTTAGTAACAAGGGTCTTAGGAACCCAAAATAGACCATTCAATGTACTCATAAGGAGAACCAACAAATTTAGCATAAACATGCCCATCACTAGCACAACATAACACATAAGAAGGGTTAAAGTCGCCGGCTTTGTTGGAAGGGGTGGCATTGCCCTTCTTGACACCACCAACCTTCTCATTGTTCTTCTTCTCCTTAGAAGCACCATCTCCCTCCTTCACAAAAGTTTGCTTGAGAGGAGGAGGTCGTTTGGCCTTGTCATTCTTCTTCTTGTTCTAGGGCTTGGGTGCAAACCCAATTCCCTCCTTACCCACAACTTTCTTTTGATTGCTCAAAAGGTATTTGAGGTTCTTCTCACCTTGTATGCAAGACACAAGGCCTTTCTCAAGTTGCTCCTTCAACTTTGCATTCTCCTCCACAAGATGCACATGCTCACAACAAGGGTTAGTAGCATTTGCATTATCAATTAAAACCATATGAGGAAAAGTGGCTTTTTCCTTGGTTAGCTTCTCTTGGAGTTGATCATGAGACTCCTTGAGGCTAGCATGAGCACCCTTCAAGGCCTTGTGAGCCTTGTCAAGTATATCAAACTCCTCCTTGAGTCTAGCAAGATCAACCCCAAGTTTGGCCTTCTCGGAATTGAGCACACAAGATACAACAAGAGCACGATCAAGATCTTTCTTTAATTTAGCATGATCATCGTTTTGTGACTCCTCAAGAGCCAAACGATGACCACGCTCTTCCTCAAGCTCATTAGAGAGATCTGATATCTCATCGTCATAGTCACGACTATGCCCCTCCATCTTAGCAATGGTGTCTTCGTGAGCCTCGATCATGTCATTGGCTTCACCAAGTTGTTCCAAGAGAGCAACAAAGTGCTTCTTGGATTTACCCTTGAGCTTACTCATAAAAGACTCAAATTAATTTTCTTCCTCATTAGACCCCTCACTTTCAGCAATACAATCCGTTAAAGAGGGATTAGTAGTGATGGTGGTTTTGATGTTGGGGGTTACCTTGTTGGTGGCTTTGGCCATGAGGCACTTGGCGGTGATGTTCTCGTTGGGTGAGTCGAAGAGGGACACCCATGGAGTTGTTGCAATGGCAACAGAGGCCATGGCAACCATTTCACCGTCTTCATCACCGTCATCATCCTCATTGTACTCTTCTTGTGCCACCATCCCCTTGGGAGGAGTCTTCTTGGTGAAGTTGTTCTTGTTGGGGAAGGACTTGGCCTTGTCTTTTCGGATGAGCTTGCCACCATTGTCTTCCCTCTTCTCATATGGGCACTCCTCAACAAAGTGGCTCACATTGCCACAATTATAGCATGTCCTTACATGTTGCTTGCCCTTGGAGCCACTTGAGTTGTTCTTGTTGAAGTTGGGCCTTGAGTTCTTCTTGCTCCAAAATTGCCTTGAAGCGAGAGCCATGTGCTCATGATAAGCATATTTTGTATCTTCGGGGTTACTCTCCTATTCTTCCTCTTCATCCTCGTCTTCCACACTAGCCTTGGCCTTTAAGGCAAGGTTGGGCTTATTTGCGCGTTGAGAACGCAACACCACATTGTTGGCAGTCTGTCCAAGATCCTCATTGCCACAAAATCATCAAACACTTCACTTGAGGACAAGGTGTGGAAGTCCGGCCTTTGACGGATAACGGAGGACATGGCCATATGGTAAGGCATCATGGCCTTGAGAAACTTGCGCTTGATCCAATTGTCATCTGTATCCTTGCTCCCATGATCTCGAAGTGAGACCACGAGAGTGGTTAATATCCGATAAAGCTCACGAGGTTCTTCATCTTCAATCATTGCAAACTCATCGGCTTCTTCTTGCACCACTTCATAGTTGGAGCATTGAACGCTTGCGATTACCTTGTAAATGGAAACAACATGTTGCCGTCCTTCCTTGGCCACGGTGAAAGGTCGGAGATGCGCAATATCTTCGGAAGGAATTGCATCTTGGATGATGAAGAGAGCGGACTCGTTGAATTGATTATCCGCGGCTTCTCTAGGGGTGAAGTTGCTTGGGTCATGCGGGTAGAAACCTTGCTCAATAATTCTCCAAAGATTAGTATTACTATGATTTAAATGACATTTAAAGCGATAGACCCAAGAGGCAAAATCCTCATTTTTCACAAACTTAGGAGGAGGACCAACATGATTCAAACCATAAGTAAGGGGTGGTTCAACATGGGCAAAGATGTCGTTTCCACTTCTACCACTAGACAAAGGAACTTTATCATTAGTAGCTTCCCCCTTGTCGGAGTTAGCATTCGTCACCTTGTTAGTGGGATCGGCCACTTCCAATGGCGCGGTGGATAATTTAAGACCATTGATAACCCACAAGTATAGGGGATCACAACAATTTTCGAGGGTAGAGTATTAAACCCAAATTTATAGATTTGACACAAGGGGAGCCAAAGAATATTTGAAGGTATTGGCGGTTGAGTTGTCAATTCAACCACACCTGAAGATTAATTATCTACAACAAAGTGATCAGTAGCAAAGTATTTTGATAGTAGTGATAACAGCAATGGTAACAGTAACGGTGATAGCAGTAATTTTGTAGCAAGTGTAACCGTGATGATAGCAGTAGTAACTTGGCAGAAACAATAATGAAAAGTTATTAGCTAGATCGGTGACTTGTTGGATGATATTCATCATGTGACAGTTGTTGGGGAACGCAGTATTTCAAAAAAATCCTACGCACACGCAAGATCTATCTAGGTGATGCATAGCAACGAGATGGAAGAGTGTTGTCCATGTATCCTCGTAGACCGTAAGCGGAAGCGTTATGACAGCGCGTTGATGTAGTCGTACATCTTCACGATCCGACCGATCCTAGTACCGAAAGTACGGCACCTCCGCGATCTGCACACGTTCAGCTCGGTGATGTCCCACGAACTCTCGATCCAGCTGAGTGTCGAGAGAGAGCTTCGTCAGCATGACGGCGTGATGACGGTGATGATGAAGCTATCGGCGCAGGGCTTCACCTAAGCACTACGTCGATATGACTGAGGTGGATTATGGTGGAGGGGGGCACCGCACATGGCTAAGACAATGATCAACTTGTGTGTTCTAGGGTGCCCCTGCCCCCATATATAAAGGAGAAAGGGGGGAGGCCGGCCGGCCCTAGGGGCGCACCAAGGGAGGAGGAACCCTCCTCCTAGTAGGAGTAGGATTCCTCCTTTCCTAGTCCTACTAGGAAGAGAAGGGGAAAGAGGGAAAGGAAAGGAAGAGGAGAAGGAAAGGGGCTCCCTATAGGGATGGGGTGCGCCTGCCCCTTGTGGTTTGCCTCCCCTCTTCCCTATGGCCCATGTAGGACCAATCTTTCCCTGGGGGGATTCCGGTAACCCTCCGGCACTCCGGTTTTCTCCAAAATCACCCGAAACACTTCCGGTGTCTGAATATAGTCATCGAATATATCAATCTTTATGTCTCGACAATTTCCAGACTCCTCACCATGTCCGTGATCTCATCTGGGACTCTGAACAACCTTCGGTACATCAAATCACATAACTCATAATACCAATCGTCATCGAACGTTAAGCGTGTGGACCCTATGGGTTCGAGAACTATGTAGACATGACCGAGGCTCATCTCCAGTCAATAACCAATAGTGGAACCTGGATTCTCATATTGGTTCCTACATATTCTACGAAGATCTTTATCGGTCAAACCGCATAACAATATACGTTGTTCCCTTTGTCATCGGTATGTTACTTGCCCGAGATTCGATCGTCGGTATCATCATACCTAGTTCAATATCGTTACCGGCAAGTCTCTTTACTCATTCCGTAATGCAACATCCCACAACTAACTCATTAGTCACATTGCTTGCAAGGCTTATTGTGATGTGCATTACCAAGAGGGCCCAGAGATACCTCTCCGACAATCAGAGTGACAAATCCTAATCTCGATCTATGCCAACTCAACAAACACCATCGGAGACACCTGTAGAGCATCTTTATAATCACCCAGTTACATTGTGACATTTGATATCTACTACCTCTTGAGCATGCGTTGGTTTTCCCTTGAAGAGGAAAGGGTGATGCAGCATAGTAGCGTAAGTATTTCCCTCAGTTTTGAGAACCAAGGTATCAATCCAGTAGGAGGTAACATACAAGTCACCTAGTACCTGCACAAACAAACAAGAACCTCGCAACCAACGCAATAAAGGGGTTGTCAATCCCTTCACGGTCACTTACGAAAGTGAGATCTGATAGAGATAATAAGGTAAATATTTTTGGTATTTTATGATATAGATTGGAAAATAAATATTGCAAAATAAACAGTAATAGAAATAGCAAATTGATATGAAAATAATATTATGGAAGATAGACCCGGGGGCCATAGGTTTCACTAGTGGCTTCTCTCAAGATAGCAAATTCTATGGTGGGTGAACAAATTACCATCGAGCAATTGATAGAAAAGCAAATACTTATGAGAATATCTAGGCATGATCATGTATATAGGCATCACGTCCGCGACAAGTAGACTGAAACGATTCTGCATCTACTAATATTACTCCACACATTGACATCTATCCAGCATGCATCTAGAGTATTAAGTTCATAAGAACAGAGTAACGCATCAGGCAAGATGACATGATGTAGAGGGATAAACTCAAGCAATATGATATAAACCCCATATTTTTATCCTCGATGGCAACAATACAATACATGCCTTGCTGCCCCTGCTGTCACTGGGAAAGGACACCTCAAGATTGAACCCAAAGCTAAGCACTTCTCCCATTGCAAGAAAGATTAATCCAGTAGGCCAAACCAAACCGATAATTCGAAGAGACTTGCAAAGATATTTAAATCATGCATAAAAGATTTCAGAGAAGAATCAAATATTGTTCATAGATAATCCTGATCATAAACCCACAATTCATTGGATCTCGACAAACACACCGCAAAAAGAATTACATCGAATAGATCTCCAAGAGAATCGAGGAGAACTTTGTATTGAGATCCAAAGAGAGAGAAGAAGCCATCTAGCTAATAACTATGGACCCGAAGGTCTATGGTAAACTACTCACACATATGGTGTTGATTTAGAAGCCCTCGTGATCGATTCCCCCTCTGGTGGAGTGCTAGAAAAGGCCCCAAGATGGGATCTCATGGGTACAGAAGGTTGCGGCGGTGGAAATAGGGTTTCGTGGTGCTCCTAGATGTTTTTGGGGTATATGGGTATATGTAGGAGGAAGATGTACGTCGGTGGAGCTGCGAGGGGCCCACGAGGGTGGGGGGGGGCGCCTACCCCCCTAGGCGCGCCCTCCTGCCTCATGGCCTCCTGCTTCTTTCTTCATGTCCACTCCAAGTCTCCTGGATCATGTTTGTTCCAAAAATAACTCTCCTGAAGGTCTCATTCCGTTTGATATTCCTTTTCTGCGAAACACTGAAATAGGCAAAAAAACAGCAATTTGCACTGGGCCTTTGGTTAGTAGGTTAGTGCCAAAAATAATATAAAAAGGTAAATTAAAGCCCATTAAACATCCAAAACAGATAATATAATAGCATGGAACAATAAAAAATTATAGATACATTAGAGACGTATCAATAGCACACTAAGTGTTCCTCCGGTATTCGGGAGTTGCATGATCTCATAGTCATAGGAACATGTATAAGTTATGGAGAAAGCAATAGCAACAAACTAAACGATCATCGTGTTAAGATAATGGATGGGTCAAGTCAATCACATCATTCTATAATGATGTGATCCCGTTGATACGTCTCCAACGTATCTATAATTTTTGATTGCTCCATGCTATTATATATTCTGTTTTGGATGTTTAATGGGCCTATTTATACACTTTTATATTATTTTTGGGACTAACCTATTAACCGGAGGCCCAACCCAAATTGCTGTTTTTGCCTATTTCAGTGTTTCGAAGAAAAAGAATATCAAACGGAGTCCAAACGGAATGAAACCTTCGGGAGCGTGATTTTTGGAACAAACGTGATCCATAGGACTTGGAGTGGACGTCAAGCAACCAACGAGGAGGCCACGAGGCAGGGGGCGCGCCTACCCCCCTGGGCGTGCCCTCCACCCTCGTGGGCCCCTCGTGGCTCCACCGACCTACTTCTTTCTCACGTACCCTGAAAACATCGGGGAGCACCACGAAAACCTAATTCCACCGCCGCAACCTTCTGTACCCGTGAGATCCCATCTTGGGGCCTTTTCCAACGCTCCGCCGGAGGGGGCATTGATCACGGAGGGCTTCTACATCAACACCATAGCCTCTCCGATGATGTGTGAGTAGTTTACGTCAAACCTTCGGGTCCATAGTTATTAGCTAGATGGCTTATTCTCTCTCTCTCTTTGGATCTCAATACAAAGTTCTCCTCGATTCTCTTGGAGATCTATTCGATGTAATCTTCTTTTGCGGTGTGTTTGTCGAGATCTGATTAATTGTGGGTTTATGATCAAGATTATCTATGAACAATATTTGAATCTTCTCCGAATTCTTTTATGTATGATTAGTTATCTTTGCAAGTCTCTTCGAATTTTCAGTTTGGTTTGGCCTACTAGATTGATCTTTCTTGCAATGGGAGAAGTGCTTAGCTTTGGGTTCAATCTTGCGGTGCTCGATCCCAGTGACAGTAGGGGAAACGACACGTATTGTATTGTTGCCATCAAGGATAAAAAGATGGGGTTTATATCATATTGCATGAGTTTATCCCTCTACATCATGTCATCTTGCTTAAAGCGTTACTCTGTTCTTATGAACTTAATACTCTAGATGCATGCTGGATAGCGGTCGATGTGTGGAGTAATAGTAGTAGATGCAGGCAGGAGTCGGTCTACTTGTCACAGACGTGATGCCTATATACATGATCATACCTATATATTCTCATAACTATGCTCGATGCTATCAATTGCTCAACAGTAATTTGTTCACCCACCGTAATACTTATGCTATCTTGAGAGAAGCCACTAGTGAAACCTATGGCCCCCGGGTCTATCTTCCATCAACTAGCTATTTCTGGCACTGTTTATTTTGCAATCTTTACTTTCAATCTATATCATAAAAATACCAAAAATATTTATGTTATTATTATTATCTCTATCAGATCTCACTCTTGCAAGTGGCCGTGAATGGAATGACAACTCCGTTATCGCGTTGGTTGCGAGGTTCTTATTTGTTTGTGTAGGTACGAGGTGACTCGTGCGTGGTCTCCTACTGGATTGATACCTTGGTTCTCAAAAACTGAGGGAAATACTTACGCAGCTTTGCTGCATCCCCCTTTCCTCTTCAAGGGAAAACCAACACATGCTCAAGAGATAGCACCCGTTAATCAAATGACAACTCATGTCCATGGTTAGGAAAAATAACCATCATCAATTCAACGAGCTAGTCAAGTAGAGGCATACTAGTGACACTCTGTTTGTCTATGTATTCACACATGTACTAAGTTTCCGGTTAATACAATTCTAGCATGAATAATAGACATTTATCATGATATAAGGAAGTATAAATAACAAATTTATTATTGCCTCTAGGGCATATTTCCTTCAGTCTCCCACTTGCACTAGAGTCAATAATCTAGATTACAATGTAATGATTCTAACACCCATGGATTCTTGGTGCTGATCATGTTTTGCTTGTAAGAGAGTCTTAGTCAACGGGTCTGCAACATTCAGATCCTTATGTATCTTGCAAATCTCTATGTCTCCCTCCTTGACTTGATCGCGGATGGAATTGAAGCGTCTCTTGATGTGCTTGGTTCTCTTGTGAAATCTGGATTCCTTTGCCAAGGCAATTGCACCAGTATTGTAACAAAAAAAATTCATTGGACCCGATGCACTAGGTATTACACCTAGATCGGATATGAACTCATTCATCCAGACTCCTTCATTTGTTGCTTCTGAAGCAGCTATGTACTCCGCTTCACACGTAGATCCCACCACGACACTCTGCTTGGAACTGCACCAACTGACAGCTCCACCATTTAATAAAAATATGTATCCGGTTTGTGACTTAGAGTCATCCGGATCAGTGTCAAAGCTTGCATCGACGTAACCATTTACGATGACCTCTTTGTCACCTCCATAAACGAGAAACATACCCTTAGTCCTTTTCAGGTATTTCAGGATGTTCTTGACCGCTGCCCAGTGATCCACTCCTGGATTACTTTGGTATTTCCCTGCTAAACTAACAGGAAGGCACACATCCAGTCTGGTACACAGCATTGCATACATGATAGAACCTATGGCCGAAGTATGGGGAATGACTTTCATTCTCTCTCTATCTTCTGCAGTGGTCGGGCATTGAGTCTGACTCAACTTCACACCTTGTAACACAGGCAAGAACCCTTTCTTTTCTTGATCCATTTTGAATTTCTTCAAAACTTTATCAAGGTATGTGCTTTGTGAAAGTCCAATCAAGCGTCTTGATCTATCTCTATAGATCTTGATGCCCAATATATAAGCAGCTTCACTGAGGTCTTTCATTGAAAAATTCTTATTCAAGTATCCTTTTATGCTATTCAGAAATTCAGTATCATTTCCGATCAACAATATGTCATCTACATATAATATCAGAAGTGCTACGGAGCTCCCACTCACTTTCTTATAAATACAGGCTTCTCCAAAAGTCTGTATAAAACCATATGCTTTGATCACACTATCAAAGCGTATATTCCAACTCTGAGAGGCTTGCACCAGTCCATAAATGGATCGCTGGAGCTTGCACACTTTGTTAGCACCTTTTGGATCAACAAAACCTTCTGGTTGCATCATATACAACTCTTCTTTTAGATATCCATTAAAGAATGCAGTTTTGACATCCATTTGCCAAATTTCATAATCATAAAATGCGGCAATTGCTAACATTATTCGGACGGAATTAAGCATCGCTATGGGTGAGAAGGTCTCATCGTAGTCAACTCCTTGAACTTGTCAAAAACCTTTTGCAACAAGTCGAGCTTTGTAGACAGTAACATTACCGTCAGCGCCAGTCTTCTTCTTGAAGATCCATTTATTCTCTATGGCCTGGCGATCATCGGGCAAGTCAACCAAGGTCCACACTTTGTTCTCATACATGGATCCCATCTCAGATTTCATGGCCTCAAGCCATTTTGTGGAATCTGGGCTCATCATCGCTTCCTCATAGTTCATAGCTTCGTCATGGTCAAGTAACATGACCTCCAGAACAGGATTATCATAGCACTCTGGTGCAGATCTTACTCCGGTTGACCTACGAGGTTCGGTAGTAACTTGATCAGAAGCTTCATGATCATCATCATTAGCTTCCTCACTTACTGGTGTAGGAATCACTGGAACTGATTTTAGTGATGAACTACTTTCCAATAAGGGAGCAGGTACAATTACCTCATCAACTTCTACTTTCCTCCCACTCACTTCTTTCGAGAGAAACACCTTCTGTAGAAAGGATCCATTCTTAGCAATGAATATCTTGCCTTCGGATCTGGGATAGAAGGTGTACCCAATAGTCTCCTTTGGGTATCCTATGAAGACACATTTCTTTGATTTGGGTTCGAGCTTACCAGGTTGAAGCTTTTTCACATAAGCATCGCAGTCCCAAACTTTAAGAAACGACAACTTAGGTTTCTTGCCAAACCACAGTTCATATGGTGTAATCACAACGGATTTAGATGGTGCCCTATTTAATGTGAATGCAGCCGTCTCGAAAGCATAACCCCAAAACGATAGCGGTAAATCAGTGAGAGACATCATAGATCGCACCATATCTAGTAAAGTACGATTACGACGTTCGGACACACCATTACGCTGTGGTGTTCTAGGTGGCGTGAGTTGCGAAACTATTCCGCATTGTTTCAAATGAAGTCCAAACTCATAACTCAAATATTCACCTCCACGATCAGATCACAGAAACTTTATTTTCTTGTTACGGTGATTTTCCACTTCACTCTGAAATTCTTTGAACTTTTCAAATGTTTCAGACTTATGTTTCATTAAGTAGATATACCCATATCTACTCAAATCATATATGAAGGTAAGAAAATAATGATATCCGCTGCGAGCCTCAATGTTCATTGGACCACATACGTCAGTATGTATGATTTCCAATAACTCTGTTGCTCGCTCCATTGTTCTGAAGAATGGAGTTTTAGTCATCTTGCCCATGAGGCATGGTTCGCATGTACCAAGTGATTCATAATCAAGTGGTTCCAGAAGTCCATCAGAATGGAGTCTCTTCATGTACTTTACACCAATATGACCCAAATGGCAGTGCCACAAATAAGTTGCACTATCATTATCAACTTTGCATATTTTGGCTTCAATACTATGAACATGTGTATCACTACTATCAAGATTTAGTAAAAATAGACCACTCATCTGAAGGAAATATGCCCTAGAGGCAATAATAAAGTTATTATTTATTTCCTTATATCATGATAAATGTTTATTATTCATGCTAGAATTGTATTAACCAGAAACAAATACATGTGTGAATACATAGACAAACAGAGTGTCACTAGTATGCCTCTACTTGACTAGCTCGTTGATCAAAGATGGTTATGTTTCCTAACCATAGACATGAGTTGTCATTTGATTAATGGGATCACATCATTAGGAGAATGATGTGATTGACTTGAACCATTTCATTAGCATAGCACTTGATCATTTAGTTTGTTGCTATTGCTTTCTTCATGACTTATACATGTTCCTATGACTATGAGATTATGCAACTCCCGTTTACCAGAGGAACACTTTGTGTGCCACCAAACGTCACAACGTAACTGGGTGATTATAAAGGTGCTCTACAGGTGTCTCCGAAGGTACTTGTTGGGTTGGCGTATTTCGAGATTAGGATTTGTCACTCCGATTGTCGGAGAGGTATCTCTGGGCCCTCTCGGTAATGCACATCACTTAAGCCTTGCAAGCATTGCAACTAATGATTTAGTTGCAGGATGATGTATTACGGAACGAGTAAAGAGACTTGCCGGTAACGAGATTGAACTAGGTATTGAGATACCGACGATTGAATCTCGGGCAAGTAACATACCGATGACAAAGGGAACAATGTATGTTGTTGTGCGGTCTGACCGATAAAGATCTTCGTAGAATATGTAGGAGCCAATATGAGCATCCAGGTTCCGCTATTGGTTATTGACCGGAGACGTGTCTCGGTCATGTCTACATTGTTCTCGAACCCGTAGGGTCCGCACGCTTAACGTTACGATGACAGTTTCATTATGAGTTTATATATTTTGATGTACCGAAGGTTGTCCGGAGTCTCGGATATGATCACGGACATGACGAGGAGTCTCAAAATGATCGATACATAAAGATCGATATATTGGACGGCTATATTCGGACACCGGAAGTGTTTCGGGTGATTTCGGAGAAAACGGGAGTGCCGGAAGGGTTACCGGAACCCCCCGGGGAAGTATTGGGCCTTAGTGGGCCTGAGGGGAGAGAGAGGGCAGCAGCCCAGGAGGTGGCGCGCCGCCTCCCATGGGGAGTCTGAATTGGACTAGGGGAGGGGGGCGCGGCCCCTCTTTCCCTCTCCTTCTCCCTCTCTTTCCTTCCCCCTTCTCTCTTCCTAGTTGGACTAGGAAAGGGGAGTCCTACTCCTACTAGGAGGAGGACTCCCCCCTCCTTGGCGCGCCCCAAGGGCCGGCCAGCCTCCCCCCTTGCTCCTTTATATACAGGGGCAGGGGGGCACCTCTAGACACACAAGTTGACCTTCGTGATCGTTCTCTTAGCCGTGTGCGGTGCCCCCCTCCACCATAATCCTCGATAATATTGTAGTGGTGCTTAGGCGAAGCCCTGCGATAGTAGAACATCAAGATCGTCACCACGCCGTCGTGCTGACGGAACTCTTCCCCGACACTTTGCTGGATCGGAGTTCGGGGATCGTCATCGAGCTGAACGTGTGCTAGAACTCGGAGGTGCCATAGTTTCGGTGCTTGATCGGACGGGCCGTGAAGACGTACGACTACATCAACCGCGTTGTGCTAACGCTTCCACTTCAGGTCTACGAGGGTACGTAGACAACACTCTCCCTGCTCGTTGCTATGCATCACCATGATCTTGCGTGTGCGTAAGAAATTTTTTGACATTACTACATTCCACAACAGTGGCACCAGAGCCAGGTTTTATGTGTTGATGTTATATGCATGAGTAAAACACAAGTGAGTTGTGGGCGATATAAGTCATACTGCTTACCAGCATGTCATACTTTGGTTCGGCGGTATTGTTGGATGAAGCGGCCCAGACCGACATTACGCGTACGCTTACGCGAGACTGGTTCTACCGACGTGCTTTGCACACAGGTGGTTGGCGGGTGTCAGTTTCTCCAACTTTAGTTGAACGAAGTGTGGCTACGCCCGGTCCTTGTGAAGGTTAAAACAACACCAACTTGACAAACTATCATTGTGGTTTTGATGCGTAGGTAAGATTGGTTCTTGCTTAAGCCCGTAGCAGCCACGTAAAACTTGCAACAAACAAAGTAGAGGACGTCTAACTTGTTTTTGCAGGGCATGTTGTGATGTGATATGGTCAAGACATGATGCTAAATTTTATTGTATGAGATGATCATGTTTTGTAACCGAGTTATCGGCAACTGGCAGGAGCCATATGGTTGTCGCTTTATTGTATGCAATGCAATCGCCCTATAATGCTTTACTTTATCACTAAGCGGTAGCGATAGTCGTAGAAGCATAAGTTCGGCGAGACGACAACGATGCTACGATGGAGACCAAGGTGTCGCACCGGTGACGATGGTGATCATGACGATGCTTCGGAGATGGAGATCACAAGCACAAGATGATGATGGCCATATCATATCACTTATATTCATTGCATGTAATGTTTATCTTTTATGCATCTTATCTTGCTTTGATTGACGGTAGCATTATAAGATGATCTCTCACTAAATTTCAAGATAAAAGTGTTCTCCCTGAGTATGCACCATTGCCGAAGTTCGTCGTGCCCAGACACCATGTGATGATCGGGTGTGATAAGCTCTACGTCCATCTACAACAGGTGCAAGCCAGTTTTGCACACGCAGAATACTCAGGTTAAACTTGACGAGCCTAGCATATGCAGATCTGGCCTCGGAACACTGAGACTGAAAGGTCGAGCATGAATCATATAGTAGATATGATCAACATAGTAATGTTCACCATTGAAAACTACTCCATTTCACGTGATGATCGGTTATGGTTTAGTTGATTTGGATCACGTGATCACTTAGATGATTAGAGGGATGTCTATCTAAGTGGGAGTTCTTAAGTAATATGATTAATTGAACTTTAATTTATCCTGAAACTTAGTCCTGGTAGTATTAGCATATCTATGTTGTAGATCAATAGCTAGCGTTTAGCTCCCCTGTTTTATTTTGATATGTTCCTAGAGAAAACTAAGTTGAAAAATGTTAGTAGCAATGATGCGGATTGGATCCGTGATCTGAGGTCTATCCTCATTGTTGCACAAAAGAATTATGTCCTTGATGCACCGCTAGGTGACAGACCTATTGCAGTAGCAGATGCAGACGTTATGAACGTTTGGATAGCTCAATATGATGACTACTTGATAGTTTAGTGCACCATGCTTAACGGCTTAGAATCGGGACTTCAAAGAAGTTATGAACGTCATGGACCATATGAGATGTTCCAGGAGTTGAAGTTAATATTTCAAGAAAATACCCGAGTTGAGAGATATGAAGTCTCCAACAAGTTCTATAGCTAATAGATGGAGGAGAATCGCTCAACTAGTGAGCATGTGCTCAGATTGTGTGGGTACTACAATCGCTTGAATCAAGTGGGAGTTAATCTTCCAGATAAAATAGTGATTCACAAAATTCTCTAGTCACCATCACCAAGTTAGTACAACTTTGTGATGAACTATGATATGCAAGGGATAAGGGAAACGATTCTCAAGCTCTTCGTAATGCTGAAATTGATGAAGGTAGAAATCGAGAAAAAACATCAAGTGTTGATGGTAGACAAGACCACTAGTTTCAAGAAGAGGGCAAAGGGAAAAAGGGGAACTTCAAGAAGAACAGCAAGCAAGTTGCTGCTCAATTGAAGAAGCCCAAGTCTGGTCCTAAGCCTGAGACTGAGTGCTTCTACTACAAAGGGACTGGTCACTGGAAGCGGAACTACCCCAAGTGATTGGCGGATAAGAAGGATGGCAAAGTGAACATAAGTATATTTGATATACATGTTATTGATGTGTACTTTACTAGTGTTTATAGCAACCCCTCAGTATTTGATACTAGTTCAGTTGCTAAGAGTAGTAACTCGAAACGAGAGTTGCAGAATGAACAGAGACTAGTTAAGGGTGAAGTGATGATGTGTGTTGGAAGTAGTTCCAAGATTGATATGATCATCATCGCACACTCCCTATACTTCGGGATTAGTGTTGAACCTAAATAAGTGTTATTTGGTGTTTGCGTTGAGCATGAATATGATTTGATCATGTTTATTGCAATACGGTTATTCATTTAAGTAAGAGAATAAATTGTTGTTCTGTTTACATGAATAAAACCTTATATGGTTACACACCCAATGAAAATGGTTCGTTGGATCTCGATTGTAGTGATACACATATTCATAATATTAAAACCAAAAGATGCAAAGTTAATAATGATAGTGCAACTTATTTGTGGCACTGCCATTTAGGTCATATTGGTGTAAAGCGCATGAAGAAATTCCATGCTGATGGGATTTTGGAATCACTTGATTATGAATCACTTGATGCTTGCGAACCATGCCTCATGGGCAAGATGACTGAAACTCCGTTCTCCGGAACAATGGAGCGAGCAATTGACTTATTGGAAATAATACATACGGATGTATGTGATCCGATGAGTGTTAAGGCTCGCGGCGGGTATCGTTATTTTCTGACCTTCACAGATGATTTTAGCAGATATGGGTATATCTACTTGATGAAACACAAGTCTGAAACATTTGAAAAGTTCAAAGAATTTCAGAGTGAAGTGGAGAATCTTCGTAACAATAATAAAAGTTTCTACGATACGATCGCAGAAGTAAAATATTTGAGTTATGAGTTTGGCCTTTAGTTAAAAACAATGTGAAATAGTTTCACTACTCACGCCACCTGGAACACCGCAGCATAATGGTGTGTCAGAACGTCATAACCGTACTTTATTAGATATGGTGTGATCTATGATGTCTCTTACCGATCTACCACTATCGTTTTTGGGGTTATGCATTAGAGACAACTGCATTCACGTTAAATAGGGCACCATCTAAATCCGTTGAGACGACACCGTATGAATTATGGTTTGGCAAGAAACCTAAGCTATCATTTCTTAAAGTTTGAGGTTGCAATGCTTATGTGAAAAAGTTTCATCCTGATAAGCTCTAACCCAAATCGGAGAAGTGCGTCTTCGTAGGATACCCAAAAGAAAATGTTGGGTACACCTTCTATCACAGATCCGAAGGCAAGTTATTCATTGCTGAGAATGGATCCTTTCTAGAAAAGGAGTTTCTCTCGAAAGAAGTGAGTGGGAGGAAAGTAGAACTTGATGAGGTAACTGTACATTCTCCCTTATTGGAAAGTAGTTCATCACAGAAATCTGTTCCTGTGACTACTACACCGATTAGTGAGGAAGCTAATGATGATGATCATGTAACTTCAAATCAAGTTACTATCGAACCTTGTAGGTAAACCAGAGTGAGATCCGCACCAGAGTGGTACGGTAATCCTGTTCTGGAGGTCATGTTACTTGACCATGACGAGCCTACGAACTATGAGGAAGCGATGATGAGCCCAGATTCCGCGAAATGGCTTGAGGCCATGAAATCTGAGATGAGATCCATGTATGAGAACAAAGTATGGACTTTGATTGACTTGCCCAATGATCGGTGAGCCATTGAGATTAAATGGATCTTCAAGAGGAAGATGGACGCTGATAGTAGTGTCACTATCTACAAAAGCTAGAATTGTCACAAAAAGGTTTTCGACAAGTTCAAGGTGTTGACTACGATGAGAGTTTCTCAGTCGTATCTATGCTTAAGTCTTTCTGAATCATTTTAGCAATTGCCGCATTTTATGAAATCTGGCAAGTGGATAAACAAAACTGCATTACTTATTAGATTTATTAAAGAAGAGTTGTATATGATGCAACAAGAAAGTTTTGTCAATCCTAAAGGTGCTAACAAAATATGCAAGCTCCAGCGATCCATCTTTGGACTGGTGTAAGCATCTCGGAGTTGGAATATACGCTTTGATAAGTTGATCAAAGCATATAGTTTTATACAGACTTGTAGTGAAGCCTGTATTTACAAGAAAGTGAGTGGGAGCACTACAACATTTCTGATAAGTATATGTGAATAACATATTGTTGATCGAAGATAATGTAGAATTATTCTACAAAGCATAAAGGAGTGTTTGAAAGGAGTTTTTCAAAGAAAGACCTCGGTGAAGTTGCTTACATATTGAGCATCAAGATCTATAGAGATAGAGCAAGACGCTTGATAAGTTTTTCAATGAGTACATACCTTGACAAGATTTTGAAGTAGTTCAAAATGGAACAGTCAAAGAAAGAGTTCTTGCCTGTGTTACAAGGTGTGAAGTTGAGTAAGACTCAAAACCCGACCACGGTAGAAGATAGAGAGAGAATGAAAGTCATTCCCTATGCCTTGGCCATAGGTTCTATAAAATATGCCATGCTGTGTACCAGATCTATTGTATACCCTACACTGTTTTTGGCAAGGGAGTACAATAGTGATCTAGGAGTAAATCACTGGATAGCGGTCAAATTATCCTTAGTGAAATAAGGATATGTTTCTCAATTATGGAGATGACAAAAAGGTTCGTCGTAAAGGGTTACGTTGATGCAAATTTTGACACTGGTCCAGATGACTCTAAATCTCAATCTGGATACATATTGAAAGTGGGAGCAATTAGCTAGAATAGCTCCGTGCAGAGCATTGTTGACATAGAAATTTGCAAAATACTTACGGATCTGAATGTGGCAGACCCGTTGACTAAACTTCTCTCACAAGCAAAACATGATCACACCTTAGTACTCTTTAGGTGTTAATCACATAGCGATGTGAACTAGATTATTGACTCTAGTAAACCCTTAGGGTGTTGGTCACATGACGATGTGAACTATTGGTGTTAAATCACATGGCGATGTGAACTAGATTATTGACTCTAGTGCAAGTGGGAGACTGAAGGAAATATGCCCTAGAGGCAATAATAAAGTTATTATTTATTTCCTTATATCATGATAAATGTTTATTATTCATGCTAGAATTGTATTAACCGGAAACATAATACATGCGTGAATACATAGACAAACAGAGTGTCACTAGTATGCCTCTACTTGACTAGCTCGTTGATCAAGATGGTTATGTTTCCTAACCATAGACATGAGTTGTCATTTGATTAACGGGATCACATCATTATGAGAATGATGTGATTCACTTGACCCATTCCGTTAGCATAGCACTTGATCGTTTAGTTTGTTGCTATAGCTTTCTTCATGACTTATACATGTTCCTATGACTATGAGATTATGCAACTCCCGTTTACCGGAGGAACACTTTGTGTGCCACCAAATGTCACAACGTAACTGGGTGATTATAAAGGTGCTCTATAGGTGTCTCCGAAGGTACTTGTTGGGTTGCCGTATTTCGAGATTAGGATTTTTCACTCCGATTGTCGGAGAGGTATATCTGGGCCCTCTCGGTAATGCACATCACTTAAGCCTTGCAAGCATTGCAACTAATGAGTTAGTTGCAGGATGATGTATTACGGAACGAGTAAAGAGACTTGTTGGTAACGAGATTGAACTAGGTATTGAGATACCGATGATCGAATCTCGGGCAAGTATCATACCGATGACAAAGGGAACAACGTATGTTGTTGTGCGGTCTGACCGATAAAGATCTTCGTAGAATATGTAGGAGCCAATATGAGCATCCAGGTTCCGCTATTGGTTATTGACCAGAGACGTGTCTCGGTCATGTCTACATTGTTCTCGAACCCGTAGGGTCCGCACGCTTAACGTTACGATGACAATTTCATTATGAGTTTATATATTTTGATGTACCAAAGGTTGTTCGAAGTCTCGGATATGATCACGGACATGACGAGGAGTCTCGAAATGATTGAGACATAAAGATTGATATATTGGACGGCTATATTCGGACACCGGAAATGTTTCGGGTGATTTCGGAGAAAACCGGAGTGCCGGAAGGGTTACCGGAACCCCCCAGGGAAGTATTGGGCCTTAGTGGGCCTGAGGAGAGAGAGAGGGCACCAGCCCAGGAGGCGGCGCGCCCCCTCCCATGGGGAGTCCGAATTAGACTAGGGGAGGAGGCGCGCCCCTCTTTCCCTCTCCCTCTCCCTCTCTTTCCTTCCCCCTTCTCTCTTCCTAGTTGGACTAGGAAAGGGGAGTCCTACTCCTACTAGGAGGAGGACTCCCCCCTCCTTGGCGCGCCCCAAGGGCCGGCCGGCCTCCCCCCTTGCTCCTCTATATACAGGGGCAGGGGGCACCTCTAGACACACAAGTTGATCTTCGTGATCGTTCTCTTAGCCGTGTGCGGTGCCCCCTCCACCATAATCCTCGATAATATTGTAGTGGTGCTTAGGCAAAGCCCTGCGACAGTAGAACATCAAGATCGTCACCACGCCGTCGTGCTGACGGAACTCTTCCCCGACACTTTGCTGGATCGGAGTCTGGGGATCGTCATCGAGCTGAACGTGTGCTAGAACTCGGAGGTGCCGTAGTTTCGGTGCATGATCGGTCGGGCCGTGAAGACGTACAACTACATCAACCGCGTTGTGCTAACGCTTCCACTTCCGGTCTATGAGGGTACGTAGACAACACTCTCCCCTCTCGTTGCTATGCATCACCATGATCTTGCATGTGCATAGGAATTTTTTTGAAATTACTACGTTCCCCAACATCATCAAGGGTGCATGACCATAAAAGATATTACTCATATAAATAGAATAACCATTATTCTCTGATTTAAATGAATAACCATCTCGCATCAAACAAGATTCAGATATAATGTTCATGGTCAACGCTGGAATCAAATAACAATTATTTAGGTCTAATACTAATCCCGAAGGTAGATGTAGAGGTAGCATGCCGACGGTGATTACGTCGACTTTGGAACGATTTCCCACGCGCATCGTCACCTCGTCCTTAGCCAATCTTCGCTTAATCCGTAGCCCCTGTTTCGAGTTGCAAATATTAGCAACAAAACCAGTATGAAATACCCAGGCGCTACTGCGAGCATTAGTAAGGTACACATCAATAACATGTATATCAAATATACCTTTCACTTTGCCATCCTTCTTCTCCGCCAAATACTTGGGCCAGTTCCGCTTCCAGCGACCAGTCCCTTTGCAGTAGAAGCACTCAGTTTCAGGCTTAGGTCCAGACTTGGGTTTCTTCACTTGAGCAGCAACTGGCTTGCTGTTCTTCTTGAAGTTCCCCTTCTTCCCTTTACCCTTTTTCTTGAAACTGGTGGTCTTGTTGACCATCAACACTTGATGCTCCTTCTTGATTTCTACCTCCGCGACCTTTAGCATTGCGAAGAGCTCGGGAATAGTCTTATCCATCCCCTGCATATTATAGTTCATCACGAAGCTCTTGTAACTTGGTGGCAGTGATTGAAGAACTCTGTCAATGACACTATCATCAGGAAGATTAACTCCCAGCTGAGTCAAGTGGTTGTGGTACCCAGACATTCTGAGTATATGTTCACTAACATAACTATTCTCCTCCATTTTGCAACTGTAGAACTTATTGGAGACTTCATATCTCTCAATCCGGGCATTTGCTTGAAATATTAACTTCAACTCCTGGAACATCTCATATACTCCATGAAGTTCAAAATATTGTTGAAGTCCCGGTTCTAAGCTGTAAAGCATGGCACACTGAACTATCAAGTAGTCATCAGCTTTGCTCTGTCAGGTGTTCATAACATCTGGCATTGCTCCTACAGCAGGTTTGTCACCTAGCGGTGCTTCCAGGACGTAATTCTTATGTGTAGCAATGAGGATAATCCACAAGTTACGGACCCAGTCTGTGTAATTGCTACCATCATCTTTCAACTTAGCTTTCTCTAGGAACGCATTAAAATTTAATAGAACAACAACACAGGCCATCTATATACAACAACATAGACATGCAAAATACTATCCGGTACTAAGTTCATGATACATTAAAGTTCAATTAATCAAATTACTTAAGAACTCCCACTTAGATAGACACCCCTCTAATCATCCAAGTGATCACGTGATCCATATCAACTAAACCATGTCTGACCATCACGTGAGATGGAGTAGTTTTCAATGGTGAACATAACTATGTTGATCATATCTACTATATGATTCACGCTCGACCTTTCGGTCTCAGTGTTCCGAGGCCATATCTGCATATGCTAGGCTCGTCAAGTTTAACCCGACTATTCCGCGTGTGCAAAACTGGCTTGCACCCATTGTATGTGAACATGGAGCTTATCACACCCGAACATCACGTGGTGTCTCGGCACGACGAACTATAGCAACGGTGCATACTCAGGGAGAACACTTGTACCTTGAAATTTAGTGAGAGATCATCTTATAGTGCTACCGCCGAACTAAGCAAAATAAGATGCATAAAGGATAAACATCACATCCAATCAATTTAAGTGATATGATATGGCTATCATCATCTTGTGCCTTTGATCTCCATCTCCAAAGCACCGTCATGATCACCATCGTCACCGGCTTGACACCTTCATCTCCATCGAAGCTCATTGTTGTCTCTCCAACTATTGCTTCTACGACTATCGCTACCGCTTAGTGATAAAGTAAAGCAATTACATGGCGATTGCATTTCATACAATAAAGCGACAACCATATGGCTCCTGCCAGTTGCTGATAACTCTGTTACAAAACATGATCATCTCATACAATAAAATTTAGCATCATGTCTTGACCATATCACATCACAACATGCCCTGCAAAAACAAGTTATACGTCCTTTACTTTGTTGTTGCAAGTTTTACGTGGCTGCTACGGGCTGAGCAAGAACCGTTCTTACCTATGCATCAGAAACCACAACGCGGTATAGTGATTGCTTTTTGATCTTCAGAAAGAACCCTGTTCATTGAATCCGATTCAACTAAAGTTGGAGAAACTGACACCCACTAGCCACCTGTGTGCGAAGCACGTCGGTAGAACCAGTCTCGCGTAAGAGTATGCGTAATGTCAGTCTGAGCCGCTTCATCCAACAATACCACTGAATCAAGAATCAACTAGTGACGGCAAGCAATATGTATATACCCACGCCCACAACTCCATTGTGTTCTACTCGTGCATATAACATCTACGCATAGACCTAGCTCGGATGCCACTGTTGGGGAACGTGGTATTCCAAATAAATTCCTACACACATGCAAGATCTATCTAGGTGATGCATAGCAACGAGTGGGAAGAGTGTTGTCCACGTACCCTCGTAGACTGTAAGCAGAAGCGCTATGACAACGCTATTGATGTAGTCGTATGTCTTCATGATCCGACCGATCCTAGAACCGAAAGTACGACACCTCCACAATCTGCACACGTTCAACTCTATGATGTCCCACGAACTCTCGATCCAGGTATGACTATTTACGAAATACATGCCTACATTATATCGATGATGTCAGGGTTGAGGTATGCGGGTACAACCCACCTGGGCGCGCCAGGAGAGGGGGCGCGCCCTGGTGGGTTGTGCCCACCCAGGGGCCCCTCTCCGGTAGGTCTTGGCTCCAGAAATTCTTATATATTATATAAAAATTCCTCGCAAAGTTTCGTTACATTCCGAGAACTTTTATTTCTGCATACAAACAACACCATGGTAGTTCTGCTGAAAACAGCGTACGGGGTTAGTTTCATTCAAATCATGCAAGTTAGAGTCCAAAACAAGAGAAAAAGCGTGAGAAAACATAGATACGTTGGAGACGTATCAACTCCCCCAAGCTTAAACCTTCGCTTGTACTCAAGCAATTCAGTTGATAAACTGAAAGTGAGAAAGAAAAACTTTTACGAACTCTTTTGCTCTTGTTTGCATAAATAAGCTTAAACAGCACCCAAGTTTTCAGCCAACATTATAACTAACCATGTCGACAATAACTCTTAAATATTATAATGATTCATATCAATGACATAATCATATAGCGAGCAATAATAAGATATCTCAAACGGCAACATGTTGTCAAAACAACCATGATATAATATAACAATAATGGTATCTCGCTAGCCTTTCTGAGACCGCAAAACATAAATGCAGAGCACCTCCAAAGTTCAAGCAGCGACTAAACATTGTAATTCATGGTAGAAAAGATCCAGTCATGATGCACCCAACATTAGCTACATACAATGCATAAATCATGACCGTTGTGCTCTGCTCAGTTTCTGGCGCTTGTTTTAGAAGGTGGTGACACAACATAAAAGTAAATGGATAGTCCCTTCACAGAGGGAAGCAGTGATTTGCAGAGGTGCTAGAGCTAGATTTTTAAAACAGAGATAAATGATATTTTGAGACATGCACCTTTCTCATTCACTTTACGACCATCAGTTATCAACATCTTCCATGCTAAGCACGCTAGTGGCGGTTCCCAAGCAATAAAAGTAAAGGTGTACTCCCCCTCCACCAATAATCACACTCCATGGCTTGTCCGAAACAATGGGTGTCGTCCATACCAACATCAGTCCCGGGGGAGTTTTGTTTAATTATTTGCATTTTTGAGTTCGGGACTGGGAATCCCTATTACCGCCCATTTTCTCGTGCGATTGCGAGTGAATAAACACTCGACCTGAGAATAACCCGCTTAGCATGGAAGATATCGACCACCTCCTATTGTTCCATGAACGATCCAGGTGCACAAAACGGATAGGTAGGTATGGTGGCGATTGCGAGTGAATTTTTAAAAGGTTTTAGAGGTGGCACGTGCAAATTTACTTAGGACGGCGGGGTAATACCGTATATAGGTAGGTATGGTGGACTCATCTGGAATAACTTTGGGTTCAAGGCTTTTGATGTACAAGCAGAATCCCCAATTAGTATAGGCGAAGGCTAACAATTTAGATTGAGAAGCGGCCAGCTAGAGAGCAACAACGATCATAACCATGCATTATGCGTGAGTAACATTGGACACTAGCATGAGTAGGATATGAACACCATGAACATAAACATTATAGAGGCTATGTTGGTTTTGATTCAACTACATGCATGACTATGTACTAAGTCAAGCCACTTGAACATTCAGAGGAGGATACCATATCATCATACTACATCACAATCATCTTAACGCTATGTTGATATCCAAGATAAATCATTATTAACTCCCAGCTACTTATGCATGGAATGAAAAACTATAATCTCTAATTGTCATTGCAAACATGTTTAATCATAATGGGCTGAAGCATGGATACTAGGTTAAACATATTTACACAAACAGAACAAGTCGAGTTCATACCAGTTTCTCTTTGCCACGACCAGTTCATCGATTGTCGTCATTATTGCCTTTCACTTGCATGACCGAATGATATGAAAATAATAATAGTGCAAGAGTGCCATGGACTAAGATGGAATCTGCAAACATTTTATTCAATAGGAGAAGACAAGGTAAAATGGGCTCTTTGTTAGTTCAACAATTATTCATATGAGAGCCACTCAACATTTTCATCGTGGTCTTCTCCTCGGTACAACTCGAATAAAAAGAAAAGAAATTTAGAGAAACACACTGAAATATTTTTGGAGTTTTTGGTTTTCTTTAGCAAGCAAACAAAAGGGAAAAGCAAAAAACGAGAAAAACTATTTACACGGGAAAGCTCCCAACAAGCATAAGAAGAGAAAGGAAATCTTTTTGGATTTTATTTTTTGTACTACTACTAAGAATGCATAGAAAGTAAATTAAATACAACTATTTTTTGGGGGGGGGGGTTCTAAAGTTTTTAAACACACAAGAAGAAAGCAGGAAAATAAATCTAAGCATGGATGATACAAAGAAAGAGTGTGAACACCGACAAACGGAATAAGTGGACATGAATGTAATCTCGGTGATAGACACGTACTCCCCCAATGTTGAGGATATCACTACTGGGCGTAAACCGTCCTATCTGGGCCGGGTTAACTTCTTCAGTAGTTAACTATGTTGAAACCCAAGAAGGCAGATGAGGGCTCAAGGCCCATAGTCGGTTCAAGGCCTGTAGCCGTAAACCAGCGTTGGTAAGTAACTTGTATTGTAAGTTAGGAATAAGTAGAGACCAAACAGGACACATCTATGAGCCGGTATTGGAAATCCGTGAACCGACGGGCGTCACCCGTGTATATAAGGGGACGACCCGGCGGCTGTTCAAGGACAATAGACAACAACTCGAGACTTAGGCGAAGCTTGTTTGCTCCCTAGTCATCGAAACCCCATCAATTCCATCACAACTAGATGTAGGCTTTTACCTTTATCGAAGGGGCCGAACTAGTATAAATTCTCTTGCGTCCCTGTGTCCGCTTTAACCCCTTCAAGCTAACCCGTCGCGATGGCTCCACGACTAAGTCCTTTCTCTAGGACATCTACCGTGACAAAACCACGATAGTTGGCGCCCACCGAGGGGCTATCGCATGATGGTTTCAAGTTCTTGGAGGGCCGCTTTGAAGGACTCAAGGGCTACGCTGTGGGCCGGATGACTAAGAGTCGTCACGGCAAGCTCTACATCGATGATGCAGGCTGGGGCCCCGAGGCCGGCTCAGTTGAGTACGGGTACTGGGTCCCCTTTGGTGGCATACACGTTTTCATCGGCGAGATCGGAGAACTGGGCCCTGAGCCGGACATTGGCACCGACCTCGTCGAAATGGCTCAGCGTGCGCGATCCACCCGGGTTAAACCGGCCATGAAGCGTGCCTTCGTGGGAGTCATCCATGGAGGAAGTTATGAGGATGGATCAGAATCTCGCAGCGAGACCGTCGTTTATTCCAGCGACGAGTCATCAACCGGAGAAATCGAATCTCTATATCAGCTACAAGATGGCCGGATTGGGGGCTGTTCCGATGGCGACAGTATTCCGGACCCCTCTGATCAACCCAACCGAGTTGGAATATTCATGACTGGCACACAAGCAGCGCTTCATTCTTCGACCGCTGCGCCAATAACCTCCGGTTCACTAGCAGCGACAGCTGCCAGGGCAGGAAGCTCTGCACGCCCGCCGGCTCAAGTTCTATCAGATCTATTTGATGCATTGGCTGCGCTTATGGCAGAAGCTAATCCGACGGATCAGGAAGTCCATTACGCGGAGATTGCAAAGGTGAAGGAACAGATCACCCAGGCCAAGGCGGACTTGGCAGCTGAGAATGCCAGGATGACCACAAAGCGGGCCGCTTTAGATGCACAAGCCTACAGGCTCATCTTGGACCAGAATGCGTCGCATGAAGTCATGAGGAGGAAGTACCGATCCCGTTTGCCTTCGGTTTTCGAGGCCAGAGACCTTTTCAACACCCTAGGAGCAGGAACCAGCAATCCACTGGAGGGAAACCAGTCGGAAGCTCTGGGGACCGGTGCGCCGGTTCAGCCCCGTCCGATGAATAAGCCTCGTCAAAACACTGTTATACCTCAGGCTTTTTCAACACCTCCGGGTCACTACTCCAACCCAATGGACAATCTCGTTGCCGCTGCTGCACGGCTGGAGGCCATTCCAATTGAAGGTGACTCGCCGCAGGCAGTAGAGACACGACGGGTCAAGGAGCTTCTTAGGACAGCTTTGGTCCAACAGGAAGCATACTCCTATAGCCGTGACCGGATCCACTCGACCCCTCGTCCAAGCCGGAGCTATAGCAGGCGTATGGATGAACCAGCAGTGTCAAGTAATGAACGACGTGGAGCACCCCGCGGCAACAACCCGGCGGGTGGTGCTGATAACGCTCAGGAAGTGGTGGACCGGGCCCGAGCGCGCAAAGAGGCCGAGTTAGCCGCACAGTATCAGGCTCGGCAGCTTACGCCGGTTCGTCCAACTATTTCGATCGAACCCGGTGTTACTTCTAGCTCTTTGGGGGTGCCTTGCCTTGTCCCCGCTTTATGCAATGTGCGCCTGCCCAAGGATTTCAAGGGCCCGCGCAAGGTACCAAATTACACGGTGGATCAACCCCCAGAGACATGGGTGGAGAGCTATGAGATGGCCATGGAGATGCTTGATGTGGATGATGCAGCATGTGTGAAATACTTCACCATGATGCTTGAAGGAACGGCCCGCACCTGGTTAAAAAGCTTACCGACCAACTCTATCAGTTCATGGGCCCAATTACGAGCCCGGTTTATCAGTAATTTCAAGGATACATGTAAGCAGCCTATGTCGATAGTGGACTTAGCTGCCTGTGTCCAGGAGGAAGGAGAATCGACGACTCATTGGGTGCGCCGGGTATCACAAGTGTTGCATTCATCAGACCGCATCAACACTGACACTGCAGTCTTAACCCTAGAAGGCAACTGCCGGTTTGGGCCCCTAAAGCTGAAGTTGGGACGGATGAAGCGCCATTGCACTGACATGGGGACCCTCATGGCTGCTTTGGCAAAGTATGTTGATTCTGATAGTACCAAGGATCCCGAATCTGATGATGACAAGGCAGGGAAGGGAAAGAGGAACAGCAACTCCAAAGGTCAGCAGCATCACTTGGCAGGCAATGGTGGTGGAGGCAAGCGTAAAGCGGATGGTAACATGGACTTTGTGGCTAACACCAACGCGCGGGACAAGGGCCAGCGACGCAGGGGTAAAACGCCAAATCGCAATGGAGCACCCAACCCTAACCCGGGCCGCCTAAATTATCTATTGAGCCAGCCTTGTCCAAGACATGGAACGAAGGAGGTGCCAGCAAACCACCTTTGGAAGGATTGCTTCATTATGCAGGAGTTCAAGAATTCTAATGCTTTCCAGTATGATCACGGCTCCGGCGGTGGCTCGGGATCCGGGCCGGGTTACGGTGGAGGAAATTCCAGTTCAGGATTTAATGGTAATCTGGGTGGACATAATAATCAAAATAATCAGAACAACCAGGGTGGTTACAACCAACAGCAGCAACAGTCAGGTTACCAGAGCAACCCAAAGCAGTTGAATAGTGGACAGTACCATGTTTTCACCACTAGCTTGGACAAGCGAGACCGGAAGGTTCAAAGGCGGGCAATCAACTCTGTTGAACCGGCCGTGCCCCGTTATCTATGCTGGTCTGAACAGCCAATCATATGGAGCAGAGAGGATCACCCTCCCCAGGTTGATAATCTGGGTCAGTTGGCTCTGGTGGTGGCGCCTCAGGTGGGAGGTTACAAGTTCACCAAGGTGCTCATGGATGGAGGGAGCAACATTAATATCTTGTACTATGAGACCTTCCATCGTATGGGACTAACAGATAAAAATCTCAAACCGTCTAATACGGTGTTCCATGGTGTGGTACCTGGCAAGTCAGCATATCCTGTTGGTAAGATAGCTCTGGAAGTGGCCTTTGGAGATGATCATGATTCCAGGTCGGAGACATTGACGTTTGAAGTGGTGAAAATCCAAAGTCCATATCACGCCCTGTTTGGGCGACCGGCCTACGCCAAGTTTATGGCACGACCCTGTTATGTGTATTTGCAGCTCAAGATGCAGGGTCACAAGGGGACAATAACGGTTCACGGAAGCCGTAAAATCGCTTTGGAGTGCGAGGAAGGAGATGCGGCCTACGCAGAGTCGGTTTGTGCCACCGAGGAGCTGAAGTATTATACGGACAATGTTGATCCGGCGGACATAACTCCATTAAAGAAGCCAACTACGGAGCATGACCCGACCCTGAAGTTCAAATCGGCGGCAGAAACTAAGCTTGTTGACTTCGTACCTGACGATTCGTCCAAGCAGTTCAGCATCAGTGCCAACTTGGATCCGAAATAGGAAAGCGCGCTCATCGAGTTCATCCGTGAGAATCGGGACATTTTTGCATGGAAACCCTCTGACATGCCGGGTGTACCGAGGCAACTCACTGAGCACACCCTTAATGTGGATCCTAAATATAAACCGGTGAAACAGTTCCTCCGTCGGTTTAACGAAGAAAGACGCAAGGTGATTGGAGAAGAGGTAACCAGGCTCTTAGCTGCTGGCTTTATTGTTGAAGTTTTTCACCCTGAGTGGCTTGCCAATCCAGTGCTGGTCCTTAAGAAAAATGGCACCTGGCGCATGTGTGTGGATTATACAGATCTTAATAAGGCTTGTTCAGCAGATCCCTTTGCTCTCCCCCGTATTGATCAAATTATTGATGCTACGGCGGGTTGCGAGCGTTTAAGTTTTTTGGATGCATATTCTGGCTATCATCAGATCAAAATGGCAGTTAAGAACTAGGAGAAGATGGCATTCATAACTCCCTTTGGAGCCTTCTGTTATGTGTCTATGCCCTTTGGGCTCAAGAGTGCCCAGGCAACTTATCAACGGTGTATACAAAATTGTCTTCACAAGCAAATTGGTCGTAATGTACATGCTTACGTGGATGATATCGTGGTTAAGTCCAGGGAGAAGGAGACTCTGGTTGACGATTTGAAGGAAACCTTTGATAACCTGAGGACATACAAGATGATGCTTAATCCGGCCAAGTGTGTCTTTGGTGTACCGGCAGGCAAGTTATTGGGTTTTCTGGTGTCCAACAGGGGAATTGAGGCTAATCCGGAGAAGATCACAACCATCACCTCCCCGGCTAAACCGAAGTGTATCAATGATGTTCAACGCCTGGCAGGCCGGATTGCCGCGTTAAGCCGGTTTATCAGCCGCCTTGGTGAGAAGGCAATCCCTTTGTATCAGATGTTGAAGAAGACAGATCAGTTCGTCTGGAGTTCCACTGCTGATGAAGCATTTGAGGACTTAAAGCGGCAATTGGCCAATCCGCCTGTGCTCGTCGCTCCCATTGACAAGGAGCCGTTACTGCTATATGTTGCTGCAAATGCTCGTGCGGTCAGCGTGGCTATTGTGGTGGAGCGAAAGGAAGCAGGGAAGGAGCATCCGGTTCAACGTCCGGTCTATTATATCAGTGAGGTACTCATTGAGTCCAAGCAAAGGTATCCGCATTGGCAGAAGCTGGTGTACGGAGTTTTTATGGCAAGCCGGAAGCTTAAGCAATACTTCCAAGGGCACCCAATTACGGTGGTCAGTTCTACTCCTTTGGGGGATATCATCCAGAACCGGGAAGCGACTGGCCGGATTGCCAAGTGGGCTATAGAGCTTGGGCCACACGGATTGAAGTATGTGCCTCGGACGGCGGTTAAGTCTCAAGCACTTGTTGATTTCATCAATGATTGGACGGAAATGCAAGCACCTGAAGAAAAGCCGGATCACACATATTGGACCATCCATTTTGGCGGATCCAGGCAATTGGAAGGCTCGGGGGCTGGAGTCGTATTAAATTCCCCACGAGGTGATAAGTTTTGTTACGTTCTCTGCTTAATGTTCCCTTGTACTAACAATGCAGCTGAGTATGAAGCTTTGCTCCCTGGTCTCCGGATGGCTAAGGAGATGAACCTAAGTCGAGTTAAGTGCTTCGGTGACTCGGACCTCGTGGCTCAACAAGTATCTGGCACTTGGGACTCCAAGGACCCACTCATGGCAGCATATCGTCATGAGGTGGATATTGTTGCAGGTCACTTTAAAGGCTATTAGGTGGACCACGTGGACCGACGGAAGAATGAAGCGGCGGACGCTTTAAGCCGGCTGGGCTCTCAGCGCAAACTGGTCCCGCCCAAAGTTTTTCTGATTGTGCTGCACAACCCGTCGGTCAAGCTCCCTAGTGAAGCGGATTTGGCTATTCCTGATCCGGAGGCTCAATTGGTGGCAGCTCTTCATGTCATTCCGGATTGGACGCTTCCTTACCTGGCGTACATGAACCGGGGCGAGTTACCAGAGGATGAGATTCTGGCCCGACAGATAATCTGGTGGTCCAAGTCCATGACTATTGTCAATGGCGAGTTGCATCATTGCAGTGTATTAGGGGCGTTTCAACGCTGTGTGTCTCCTGAAGAAGGCTGTGAAATTTTGTGTGAGATCCACGAAGGAGAATGTGGTCACCACGCCGGTTCAAAATCTTTGGTAGCTAAAGTGTTTCGCCATGGCTTCTATTGGTTAACTGCTCATGCTGATGCGGAGGATCTGGTCAGACGATGTGACGGTTGCCAAAAGTTTTCAAGACGTGCTCATGTGCCGGCTCAAGAATTGAGAATGATTCTAATTACTTCGCCGTTTGCGACTTGGGGGCTGGACATGGTTGGGCCTTTCAAAAGGTCCAAAGATAAGAAGACCCACCTCCTGGTGGCGGTTGACAAGTTTACAAAGTGGATGGAGGCAGAACCTGTTAGCAAGTGTGGTGCGGCCACGGCGGTTCAGTTCATCAAAAAAGTGATTTTCCGGTTTGGCTTTCCACACAGTATCATCACAGATAATGGTACCAATTTGTCCAAGGGTGCCATGAAGGAGTTCTGCGAACGGGAGCACATCCGGCTTGACGTTTCATCAGTGGCACACCCACAGTCCAATGGTCAAGCAGAAAGGGCTAATCAAGAGATCTTGAAAGGCATCAAGCCCCGGCTTATGGTTCCTTTGCAGAGAACACCAGGTTGTTAGGTAGAAGAGTTACCATCTGTGTTATCGAGCATCAATACTACACCCAACAGATCAATAGGATACATACCGTTCTTCATGGTTTACGGAGCGGAGGCGGTTCTCCCCAGTGATATCCGTCATGACTCACCTCGTGTGGCGGCTTATGTTGAAGCGGACAATGAGACAACACGGCAAGACGCTTTGGACCTGTTGGATGAAGAACGTGACATAGCAGCCGCCCGCTCGGCGATTTACCAACAGGATCTTCGTCGTTATCACAGTCGCCGAGTCAGAACCAGAACCTTTCAGGAAGGAGATTTGGTGCTTCGGCTCATCCAAGATCACACTGATATGCATAAGCTATCCCCACCTTGGGAGGGGTCTTTCGTGGTCAGCAAGAATCTGCACAACGGGTCATACTATCTGATCGATATTCGAGAGGAGGAGACCAACAGGCCATGGAACATAGCTCATCTTCGGCCTTACTATACCTGAGCCATTGGCTCTACTTATGTACATATTACGATGATGTATATATTATGATTAAAAATAATAAACCGGAACCTCAGCTAAAGCGGGGTATCTGTTCTTTTACATCATGTGTGGTTACACGGAGTTGTTCTAAAGCGGCCTCCGGTTTACCCATTGAGTTAGCTTTTCAAAGCATCATGTTATATCACTTGGGGGCTTGGTCGTGTCCGAACCAATGCAACACCTCTTGATAGGCGAAAGCCACCAGATCACTTGGGGACTTGGTCACGTCTGAACCAGTCACACCTCTTGATCGGCCTAAGGCCACAAAATCACTTGGGGGCTTGGTCGAACCCGAACCATTGCCACGCCTCTTGATCGGCGTAAATGCCACGGTTTCATTTGGGGACCTGGCTGACTCGAACCATAGCTACACCTATCGGGAGCTTGGTCGTGTCCGACCATGGTAACGCCATCTGATCAGCTCAAATAAGCCTCTTTTTGCAAACGTTTTATCATTGACTTTGCTTCACAATTTTCTTTGATAGATATTTCTTTCTTTTTGGTGCGTTTTTAAACCAACAAAATTTTAAACCAGTTCACACTGTCAATTGACGGAACACGGTCCATTTTTAATCCGGAGGCTATTTTCCCGGTTTGATTTTTTGTTAACATCCTATTACGGAGTAACACGGTGTTTTATAACCCGGCACGGTTTACATGGTAAACCAGCATTATATATATACAGGAGCTGCTATCTCCTCCAACAGTGTGGGTTTATGAAACCTCCGCTTCAAGATTGGCTAAGCCAACTTCATGCCCAACGATGGCAGGTATTATGTATCTCAAAGATTTGATCGTATGCTTAAATTTCAGATATTTTGATTTTATATATGCAGACATCACACTCCGCCCGACGGTACAACCGCGGTGGCACTTTAAGATTTTTATGTTGCAAAAAATACTTTGGAAAGTTCATCACCCAAAGAAAGCACAAGTTGCAGTGGTTATGCACGAAGGCATATTAAGATCAAGAGTATCAGCTAGCCTATTACAAGGCAACACGGTGCCCAAAACAAGATCATTCTTTTTCAAAGGAGAAGCAGTTTAAACCGGCTGCCAGTTCATGCTTGGTCACCAGACTGGCCTGATGGTTGTGGGTCATCCCGTGCCGCTTCAACTTCAGTTTCTCTACCCAGCGGCTGGAAATCAACAGTTGTCCAGTCGATTCCCATTAATGCTTGAAACACAGCTTCATCATGGATCATCAACGACGGTTCAATATCGGGAGCGTAAGTATGCTTACGGATTGGAGGGATAAGATTTTCCGCTTCATGAATTGGTGCAGCTACTCGCGTGTTTTGATTGTCATATTGGGCTTGATAATGAGACAAGTCTGCTTCTTTAGCCAATTGACAAGCTAGCGGACGCACCTCTCGGTTTATTGCTCGCAGATCCGCTTCACTAAACTCTGACCCATCTTTCTTCAAGCTGGGATAGCCCTGAGCCGCTTCAATAGGATCAAAATCTGGCACCCAAGCTTTTGCCCGGATTAAGGCATTGATCGCACCGGTTCGAGCAACAGATTTCTTCAGCTCTTCAACCCGGGCAGGAAGCACCGACAGTTTCTGCAGAGTGTCCTGAATCAAAGTGGGCGCCGACTTGTTGTGAGATGCAGTACAGATGATCCGCTGTGCACCAGTGTACAGTTGTTCGATCAACGTATAGGCGGCTTTCAATTTCTTCCGCACATCTGACCCCAAATGACCAATGCGTGTCCCTGAAATATCACAAAGGGTTAACAAACCGGCAGCTCTGTAAGACGACAGAATCAATTCAGAAATCAAACCGGCTTACCAAAGATAGCAGCGGTCATGGCATACACGTGCCGTTTTATGCTGGTCAGCTCATCCACCACCGGTTTTAGTCCAGCCTCGGCGTCTTCTGCTCGTTTGGTTAAAGCGGATTTTTCAGTAGCCCAATCCGCCCGCTCCTTCTTGAAATCCTTCTTAAGCTGTTCCATGACGCTTAAGGCGCTGGTCAACTCCTCTTTTGCTTTTGAGGTTTCAGTCTGTTGGGACTTCAGATTTTCTTGGAGATCGACGATTTGGGTCTCTTTTGTCTTCAGCTCAGCCTGCATACAGACAGTTATATGATTAAGCAAGCAGTGCAAGAATTGAAGCACCAACCACATAACAAGTTATGCACTTGGCGCTTGGGGGCTAATGCCTATTTGATCTTCATATTTCACTTGATTATAAAGTCCCAAGCTCAATACAAGTATTCAACTTGGCACTTGAGAGCTAATGGCTATTTGTTCAAATAAGTTCTGATGCGGCGATATTAATTACTTAAGTCCCGGTTTAACTACACTAAGTTGAACCGCCCCTTGGGGGCTACGTACATCAGCGAATTTCGAGGCTTTAAGATTTATATTACTAAGTCCCGGTTTGAAAGAAGATTACAAACTGATCCTTGGGGGCTAGGCGAGTCAGCAAGAATTGAAGCATACAAGCAGGAAAGAGCATATGGAAGTTACCTCATATTTATCTTTCATCATGTTAACCAGACTGGCTTCATAGTCATGACTGGTATACAGCCGGTTCAGATAGCCGGAATGGATGTCTTGGGCATTTAGAGCAGCATAAGTCGCTAGATCAACATTCCACTTGCCCTTGCCAAAGGCAGCAAATTCTTCCTTGGCAGTATGTTTAGACAAAGCGATAGGATTGCTTGGTTCTATATGGCCAATGCCAGTAATAACAACTTCATCATCCCTGGCGTCGCCGGTTTGCATTGGGGCCGTTAGTTTATTAGTAGACTTGGATGGACTAGTGGATTTCTCAATCCGGATGGGGCTTCTGGGCTGGTCAACAGGACCGGAGGTATCAACATGTCTCTCTTTAGTAATAAAATCATCATCTTGTGATGGTGGGTCGTTTGGCACATCCTCATGGATGGCCGCTTCAGGGTTGAGTACTCTGTCCGGTTCAGGAATAGCATCTTCTTCAGCCGCTTTATCTAGGCGAGCCTTCTTGCTTGGCTTAGGCTTGGCCCTGAAAGGAGTAACAAAGGTCAGCACAGTATATGCTACAAAGTAATACACCAGAAGCATTATGATAAGTATGGCTTACCCAAGCACCGTTTTGAGTGGCGGTAGCTGGTAGCTGATGACTCGCCAGATGATGAATGGGAAGTGACCTGATAATCGGAGTCAGACGGATTAAGAGGTTGACGAAAACAGCCCATTTTAGGACAAGTACTGACAGGCAAATTGGAGACCTCTGAATGGCGTTTCCGAACCGGACTATTCGGTAAACCGACGGAGGTAACTACCTGGCCACTATGCCGGGTCGTGCGGCGAGCTTCGTGTTGTTGGGTCTTCATAAGAAATTTGGGATCCAAGTAAGCAAGAGGATGAGAAAATTTAACCTTCCGATTTGCCTGACGGATTTTTAGTGAAGGCAAAGGATCTGAATCGGAGGAAAGAATAATTACCTCTGCAACATCAGCATGACTGGCTTCGGCATTATCCTGACAAATATCATCATCAATAAGGCGCGTGAAAAATAAGCCAAGTGAATCAAGTTCTACCCCAAGGTCCGGGTTACCCACATCGTCATCAGCGGCCGGATCAGAGGATGCAGTGGTTCTTTTCCTGTGGGTAGTCCTCTTCACAGCTTTAGTCTTTTGCTGGATTGATCTTTCCGGTTTGTCTGGTTTTTATGGTTTCTCCTGCGGCAGTTTCTTGCTCCAAAACGGATCATTGCCCTGTTTAAACAGGCATTGATATTAAACAATGACCAGATATATCAATAACAGGTTCAGAAAAAAGAACAATCAAACTCTTACAGCTGGCGGTTTGTTGGTGGCACAGAAGGGAAGTAGGCCGGTTCGAGCACAGACGTGTTCCGGTTCATTCAGCATTTTATTCACAGCCTCTGTGATTTCTTCATCGGTAAGCTGGATGTTAGCATGTCGCAGTGGGTCATCAACACTGCCAGTATACTCGCACATCAAACCGAAGCGCTGACTAGGGGCAGTATGCTCCACGATATCCAACAGCGAGCGAGATCAACTCCTGTTAAACCATTGGCCATGAAGGCTCTGAGCTTAGACAGTTAAGGAGAGTATTTGCTTCTCTCCTTGGCAGTCAATCTTTGCGGAAAGGGGTGTGTATTGCTAAGCCGCTCCGGATGAAAACCAGGCAAAGGATTTTCACCAGCAGGGGAGGTGTCTTTGCAATAGAACCATGTTTGATTCCACTCTTTGGGGTGGCTGTGTAGCTTGGCGTGAGGGTATGTGACCTCTTTCCTTTTCTGAATCACCACACCGCCCAATTCCGTATTGGAACCGTCAGAAAACTCAGTACGGCGGTTTAGATGGAAACAGTCTCTGAACAACTCTACTGTGGGCTCCTCTTGAAAGAACACCTCACAGAGCACTTAGAAGTGACACATGTTTGTAACAGAGTTGGGACCAGTGTCTTGTGGGTGGAGTTGAAAATCGGCTAAAACGTCCCAGTAAAATTTAGAACCGGGCGGCTTAAAGCTCCGGGCTAAGTGATCTACAAAAACGACGACCTCTCCTTCTTGAGGTGTGGGAGGGCATTCTTTGCCAGGAGCTCTCCAATGGATAGTGTTTTTGCTGCCTAAAGCGTCGATCAGGACTAAATTATTCAGTTGAGTCTCTGTGACGCGAGAAGGAACCCAGTTGCACTCATATACTTGCTTGGCCATGATGAAATCTACAAGATAGGTAATTCCGGTTCAAGAATGCATTTATTAAAGTGCACTGGTATGTACAATGTTAAACCAGAGACAGCTCTATCTAAACCAGAGTTTTATGAAGCAACAGCATCAGGCGGTTCAACAAGGGGACTAATGGTATATACCGGTTTGGCAATTTTTCTACAAAGTTAAACCGCCGGATCTAAGCATTGAAACAGTTGAGATTGCGGATAGACAAGTGTACAGAAATATATTTCACAAGATTTCTCTACAACGACGGATCTGAAGCAAGTTCAGAAAAGAAGGAAAATATTCAAGGTTCAAAAAAGAACAGTACCGAATCAGGGGCAGAGATACAGGTAGATCTATGGTCTTGAGGCATATAAGTAAAGGCGGATGCTAAGAACTACCGCTACACAGAGCAAAGGTTCACAGGTTCATCTAGGATCTATCATATGAGTACGAAGCAGACGATGAACACTGAAGAACTTGGAAACCCTAGAATGGATCTACGGAGGAAAAGGTGAAGAACTCACCGGAGCCGAGGAAGAAACAGAAGGTCGCCGTGATGCTCTGGTACAACCAGGGTGATGCAGCGGCCAAGGTTGGAGCAGAAGTCGTCGACGGCGACGGAGCTCCAAAGCTGGACGACGTGGGGAAGACGAAGCAGAAGGGCATGAAGGGGAAAAGGAAATGACCCTTCGGTCTTATTTATAAGGCAAGGGGCATGTGTCAGGCGCGAAAATCAAGGAACTGTGGGTCTGGAAACGGAGCTGTCACCTCGATTGTCGCAGACCTATTAAACAAAAGGTATCATGGATAAGTTTCTTTATAACAGGTGACGTCACGCCGGTATACAACGACCAGAGAAGGTGACATCACGGCGATTCAACAAACTATAAGAAGGTGTTGAAGATGAAGAATTTTGCTAAGGATTGACATGAACCTGTTCAAATCAATCTGGGGCCTAATGTTGAGGATATCACTACTGGGCGTAAACCGGCCTATCTGGGCCGGGTTAACTTCTTCAGTAGTTAACTATGTTGAAACCCAAGAAGGCAGATGAGGGCTCAAGGCCCATAGTCGGTTCAAGGCCTGTAGCCGTAAACCGGCGTTGGCATGTAACTTGTATTGTAAGTTAGGAATAAGTAGAGACCAAACCGGACACATCTATGAGCCGGTATTGGGAATCCGTGAACCGGCGGGCGTCACCCGTGTATATAAGGGGACGACCCGGCGGCGGTTCAAGGACAACAGACAACAACTCGAGACTTAGGCGAAGCTTGTTTGCTCCCTAGTCATAGAAACCCCATCAATTCCATCACAACTAGATGTAGGCTTTTACCTTCATCAAAGGGGCCGAACTAGTATAAATTCTCTTGCGTCCCTGTGTCCGCTTTAACCCCTTCAAGCTAACCCATCGCGATGGCTCCACGACTAAGTCCTTTCTCTAGGACATCTGCCGTGACAAAACCACGACACCCAAGATTAGGCTTTTGGCCTAACTTGGTAGTGAATCAGTAGCCTGGAGGGTAGTAGTCGTCGTGGTAGCTCACGGAGGCTCATGATGCGGATGGCTCAGCACATCGTGCTGCCACCACTACTGCGTTATGAGCTCGGGCCTCGCTCTCAAGAACAAAATATCTTCCCTTGCTGTTATAATCAAAAAGAGCAGGCGCAGGCAAATATGTGTCCACAATAGATTTTTGGTTATACATTAGATTGTAAGTGAAATTATCAACCTCTCCCTTAAGGATCTTGTGTTCTTTCAAAGTGTCAAAATCTAAATACCACGTGGGTAGGATAAGATCAAAGGGCAAAGGCGAAACACCCAGCTCTCGTGCTAAACGCGTGGCATAAATGCCACCATGTATTTTGCCCTGAGATTTATTAAGATGGAGGCGACGAGCCACGATAGCTCCCAAGCTATGCGTGTTGTAGCCCTCTAGTGCACGACGTAAAACATCAAGGTCTGGTGAATAAGTGCACCCATCTTCTCCCTAGCAAGCAAGCATTTGGTAATAAAAAGTGCAAAGTAACGAACAATGGGAAAATGTAAGCCAGCGGCAGTGATGGCTGACACTCCTCTCTCATCACCCACTGTCAGAGTGCGATCAAAGGCCTCAAACTCGGTCGACCTAGGCTCGGCCAAGCCCCCATCAGATGAGATCATGCATATGTCACAAAACTCAGTAAGTGGTATCTGATGGTTTTCAGCATATAAATTAAAGCTCACTTCAGGAGGATTATTTCTAGGCAAGAAAGTTAAGCTCTGAACAAAGATGTTTGTGAGGATGTGCTGCTGGTCACACTCATCTGCGATGAAGTCGGTGAGGCCGACATTAGCAATATATTGCATGAAGTCCTCAAGAATTCCGACCTCTTGCAGGAATGGGGTGTGCGGCCATTCGCACGGTCGTACTTCCGCCAACCTCCGAGGGTGGAGATCATTATCAGAAGACTCCCCAATAACACCCTTGGAGTTCTTAGAGCCAAACTTCCGGGAGATATTCATGTCAGCGTACAATTTTCTGGAAATAAAATTTTTGGAGTGACAAAAAATTGTCAACAAAACTTTGTAAGATTGATAGCAACTACTCATAGGGATACATAGAGACCATAGCAAGCATTCAAACTACTTAGAACACTAAGAATCCAACATGCAAGCACATCTACAGTAGCACCAAGAGTAGCTAATTATTCAAAGTATAATCCACTAAAACAAAAACTAATTGGACAAATGGTGGAGTCACATACCAAGCAACAATCCCCCGAAGCAGTTTCGGAAATGGAGCTTCGAGCAAAGAGATCGAAATCCACGGGTTTGAGCTCAAGAACACGGGAGGGAGAGCAATGGGGAATTTTTTCTGGAGGTAAGTGATGATGTGGGCTAAAGAGATAACTGAGGGGGCCCACGTGGGGACCACAACCCACCAGGGCGCGCCTGGGGGTGCTGGCGCGCCCAGGTGGGTTGTGCCCACCTGGTGCACCTCCCTCTGATGTTTATTGCACCAAAAATTCTCAAATATTCAGAAAACAATCGTATTAAATTTTCGAGGCATTCTGAGAACTTTAATTTTGGGTCATTTTTTTATTGCATGGGAAATTCAGAAAACAGACAAAACATGGCATTTTATTTTATTTAACTAATAAAAACAGAGAATAAAAAGTAGGGACAAAAAGTAGTGCTTACTAAATTCATCAACTTCATACTGTTCAAAAATGATTCATTAATAAGGTTGATCAAGTCTTATTAACAACCACTTTCTATTATCATGAAACCGAAGAACTTTCGTAAATCACTAAGTTACCTCAATGGGGATATGCATTTCCTGAAAAATAAGTATTTCATATTTCTTTTTGACAGGAGGTAGAGGTATCTGAAAACTTCCAATAGTGATTGTCGGAGATTTTTCAATAACATTAATACCATTCACTTGGAATTGTTTCTTCAGAAAGTGCACCGTATGCTCATTGCCATTAATATGAAAAGTGACCTTGCTTTTATTGCAATCAATAACAGCCCCTGCAGTATTCAAGAAGGGTCTACCAAGGATAATCGACATATTGTCATCCTCGAGCATCTCAAGTATAACAAAGTCAGTCAAAATAGTTACATTAGCAACAACAATGGGCACATCCTCACAGATACCGATAGGTATGGCAGTTGATTTGTCAGCCATTTGCAAATATATTTCAGTAGGTGTGAGTTTATTCAAGTCAAGTCTTTTATATAAAGAGAAAGGCATAACACTAACACCAGCTCCTAAATCACATAAAGTAGTTTTCACATAATTCTTTTTGATAGAGCAAGGTATAGTTGGTATTCCCGGATCTCCAAGTTTTTAGGTACTCCATCTTTAAAAGTATAATTAGCAAGCATAGTGGAGATTTCAGCTTCCGGTATTTTTCTCTTATTTGTGATGATGTCTTTCATATACTTTGCATAAGGAGGCATTTTCAAGATATCAGTCAAGCGAGTACGCAAAAAGACTGGCCTCAGCATTTCAGCAAAGCGTTCAAATTCTTCATCATCATTCTTTTTAGTTGACTTGGGTGGAAAAGGCATAGGTTTTTGAACCCACGGTTCTCTTTCTTTACCGTGTTTCCTAGCAACAAAGTCTCTTTTGTCATATCTTTTATTTTTAGCTTGTGGGTTATCAAGATCAACAGGTGGTTCTATCTCAACATCATTATCTGGTTCTTTATCATTGGTTGGTTGAGTGTCTTTATGAACCTCAACATTATCTTTTTCATTATCACTAGGTGAGTGTTCATTATGAAACTGAGTTAAAGCGTCAGAGATAGAGGTTTCATTATCATTAACAGGAGGTTTCTCTATTTCAGGTTCACTAGGAGCATGCAAAGTCCTATCATTCTTATTTTTCTTTTTCTTTCTAGAAGGACTAGGTGCACTAGTGTTAGCTCTTTGTGAATCTTGTTCAATTCTTTTAGGGTGCCCCTCAGGATAAAGTGGTTCTTGAGTCATTTTACCTCCTCTAGTTGCAACTCTAACAGCAAAGTCATGCATATTATTATTCATTTCATCAAGCAATTCTCTTTGAGATATAGCAACTTGTTCTAATTGAGTTTGAACCATAGAAGCATGCTTTCCAACACCCACTGGTGCGCGTCGGTCCTAAACAAACGGGTTTTTACCCCTTTTCGCGACGACATTTGGAACCGTCGCCAAGTGAGTGTGTGCGAGAGGGTGTCCTTCCCACACGACCTATAAATCATCGGGGATAGGCCCTCCTGGGACCCAGGCTGGGGTCGTGTGTGATCGGGGGAGGCATCGAAACCCAATCATTTCTGTAGGTATGTACATCCCACACGGTGAATCCCAGAAATCATTTCCGTAGGTATGTACATCCCACACGTTAATCCGAGAAAATCATTTCCGTAGGTATGTACATCCCACATGGTGAATCCCAGAAAAACATTTCCGTTCGTATGTATATCACACACAGTCAATCCAAGGAATACGTTTCCGTTCTTATGTACATCCCACACAGTCAATCCAGGGAAGACGTTTCTGTTCAGACGTAAATCCCACACAGTTTTATGTGGGCTCGTGTGTGAAAGGTGTAACTATCACACACGGTCTTCCTTGGTTAACTGTTTGCTTTTATCAACTATATCACACATGATTTGATGAAGAAAACTGTGTGGCATTGGGCTATCCATTGCAACCGCTTTTACTGCTAGAACCGTTTGCAAAGGTCCATGAAACATTTTTAGCAGGTTTATTAGTTTACAATTAATAATTCTAGTATTACGCAAATTCACATTTCATATCAAACAACTGTTTGCCAATTTCATATCAGGCACATAAATATATTATAACATCACAGTATGGTAGCTACATGAAAACAACACAGTACAACATATAGCTAGTTCAACTTCATAAGAACAATATATTCATTTCCCTAATTGAGATCATCGAGGCTTGTCTTATCCACCTCTGCTTTCAGTTCAGTATGAACCCGTTTTGCACGCGTCAACTAGGAAAGTGCCTCCTCCTTCGCCAACACCATCTTAGCAAAGTTTTTTTTAAATCTGAGCTCATTCTCCACCTTCAACTTTTTATCCCGCATCTTGAAATATGCTTCAGTGTTGACAAGACTTTCTCTAAGCCTAGCTGTGTTTACTTCCTCATACATGCTCCAGATCTTCGTTAGGCACATCTTCAAAGACTGTGGCCACTCTTGATCAACCCACTCCAAGTAAGAACACTTCCGTTCATCCTATAATATTTAAAACTAGATCAGTAACAATTGTAGGGGAAATGGGTTTATAGCAACATAGAAAACCACCAATGCTTACTTTGAAAAACTAAAGAAACATGTTAATTATGACATATCTTCTCAAAAAGATCAATGTGCAAATGAAATAATTGGTACTAAGACAACAACCAAATTCTGGAACATCAGAAGCTATAATTAACTACAATGACGCTACAAGTTCTTACTCATGTACAATAAATAACAAATTGAACATTTTATGGGGAAGGTAAATATAACTGCAACATCATAGCAACAGTGTTTGGATGACGGCAAATAGATACTAATAGGTGTGTACATGCACAAATTTAGTAACATAGAACTAATAGCACTAAGGCCATCCACTATGTATGCCAAAACTGGTGTAAATACAATTGTTGCTACATCTCGCACCGGTGCCCTGAACTGGCGAGCCGATGCAGCGGGAAAAAAATTAGGGACCCGGACTCCGGAGCACGTAGTTGCTCCGATGCCCAGTTCCTTCGTGCCATAAAGATTTAGTATTTTATTGCTTGGCTGCTCGGATGTGTGGACCAAAGTCGGCTGCACAACCTGCTGAAGCGGTGCCAAATAGTTTTCTAATGGCACCGCTGATGAGATGGCAACAATTTAAGATACTAGGTACAAACTGTGACACTGTGTTAGTATGCGTTTGGTTGAAGGTGTGGTATGAATGGGTTGGGACTGTGACAGTGTCTGAATCACATCTAACAAATGATTTGTAACAACGGAAGAGGGTCTAACCTTCTCTGCACATGCCAGAAACTTCCTCCCAGTGTCCATAGAATCAAACGCAAGTAGCTTCGTGCATGGAGATTGATGGTGACAACGAGCAGATAGATCTTCATCCACCCCGCTCCATTCGTTGCCACTAATGGTCGTAGGGAGCTACAAGAGGAAGAAACGACTCAAATCGACCTCCGGGTAAAAATCCTTCATTCCAAGGCATAGCCTGTCGTGGAATTGTCACGACAGATGTCCTCTTGCAAGGACTTAATCATGGAGCCATCGCAACTAGGAAGCTTGAAGGGGTTAATCGGGACAAAGGACACGTGTCGGTGTCAAAACCGGCGGATCTCGGGTAGGGGGTCCCGAACTGTGCGTCTAGGCGGATGGTAACAGGAGACAAGGGACACAATGTTTTACCCAGGTTCGGGCCCTCTTGATGGAGGTAAAACCCTACGTCCTGCTCGATTAATATTGATGATATGGGTAGTACAAGAGTAGATCTACCACGAGATCAAGGAGGCTAAACCCTAGAAGCTAGCTTATGGTATGATTGTTGTATATATTGTATATCTATCGACTAGCCTGGCCTCGGTTTATATAATGCACTGGAGGCCTAGGATAACAAGAGTCCTAGCCGAATACGCCGGTGGGGAGAAGTCCTTGTCTTGATCGCCAAGTCTTGTGGAATCTTCCTTGTATGCGGTACGGTAGCCGTCCGAACTGGCCCATGAGTATACGGCCACGGGGGTCCTCGGCCCAATCTAATAGATCGGGAGACATGTGGTGAGTACCCCCTAGTCCAGGACACCGTCAGTAGCCCCCTGAACCGGTCTTCAAGTTAGGGACGCTCCTCGATTCTTCCGAACTGTTCTTCATCTTCGGTTGCCGGTCTTGAAAACTGGTTCAACAAATCTTCTTTATCTTTGATCTTGAGGATCGCCGAAATGCATTCGACCAGTTTACACGTCGGGTATCCGAGGAGCCCCTTTAAGTTTCCGGCCTTTATCAATGCCTTGTTTATTTTTATGCCACACCTCGGGTTTGAAGTTGTTCCCGGGAGGCAGGGTCCTCTTGCGTCCGAGCTCCAACGCCGGACTACATTCGAGGTATCTTTTGCAGCCGAGCACCAATGCCGGACCGCTTCCCAGCTCTAGCGTCGGAATGTATCCGAGCTCCAACGCCGGACTATGTATCCGAGCTCCAACGCCAGACTGTATATTCGAGCTCCAACACCGAAATATATCCGAGCTCCAACGCCGGACTGTGTCCAGGCTCCAATGCCGTACTATATCCGAGGTGTCATATCACCTTGGTTCAAAAAAGTTGAAGGAGTTTAGCCGAGCTTAATGCTGGAAATGCCCTCTATGGAGCCAGCCACTAGCGCCCGAGCTTTATGCCGGACTGCCTCCGAGGTGGTGCACCACCCCGACTATGGGCCGATTTTTTGTCAATATTTTTTATTGGTGCAATTTATTCTCTGTCGAGATATATAGCCAGTAGCCCTCAAGGTGTGTATCGGTCTAAAACCTGAGATGCACATGAAGGATGACATAAGACCGCTGATCCCAGTAGCCGCTGAGACTCAGGTTGATTTGCAAAATCGGCCTGAGGATAGAGTCCTAGCTCGGCAGAATACTTCGGGACACAAAAGCAGCGTGCTCAGTCCTCAAGACTCAGGTTGGGTGCGGCCAACCAACCTGAGGATCAAAATCTCCTCGGAAACTATATTGCACATAAAATTTTCTGCATTGGACAAGCAATGCAGTAGCCCCCGAGACACTGGTCGGGTGGCAACACCAGATCAGGGGATCGATGTGCCCCTTTAATATTTGTAAATAATAAGCCCGAATCCCAGTAGCCCCCGAGCCTTAATGCAGGCACGGGTGGCCGAATTAAGGATCAATATCCATAGTAAAATGACAAATTATGTGTAATGACTCTATGTATCCAAGTACTTTACGTCATTAATGCTCGGATCCGCATTGTACAAAACTTTGTTGATCGACCATCGGCTTCCACCTCCTTGGCCAGTAGCCGAGGAGTGTTTGTCCTACTTTATAAAGCCTTTATGAGGGCAAAGATTTACGACAAACAAGGCAATCTGGCCACACGGTTTTATAAACAAAGGTACGCAGAGAGATATGTTATATTACTGTTTAACAGAAGAAATGTATTCCAAAGAAAATAGTCCCGCTATCGATTCCTTTCTTTGGGTTGTCATGCTAAGCATGATCATGAAACCTCAGCTCGAATGTAAGAGGAAAATATCGAGGATTTAATTTGGGAGGCCAGTTAATAGCCCCAGGCAGTGTTCGACGACAGTCGAGGTCAAGCCGTAAACACTTCGGCCAATGTTATGAATGGCCCGTCATAGTCATCGGATCGCTGACCAGTTTATGCTTATTGTGACAGTCAGTTTTCGGCTTTCTCCACTAAGGTGCTTAACCATGTGAGCTGGAAGCACAATCGCAGTGGTTGTCCCTTTGCATGCCTAGCCAAACAAAACGGAACGTAGGAAGAAAGTGCAGGAGCCGGGCAACCCAACTATTGACCGAAGACACAATTCGAAACCGATGCATATATAGCAATATCTGAGAATGTTTTTGCCGAATCCCTAAAGGTGTCCGGCATTGCACTGCGAGACTAATGCTGGAAAAGCACAAATAGTTTAAAAGTGCCAAAAAGCTTGGAAAACCAAGAAACGTCAGTAAAAACATGACATCCGAACAAGATCAAGTGTTCGGTGCCAATCCGAAAATTGGTCTTAGAAAAAGGAAGTGCTTCTGTCGTCCTTTAACATGACACATCCTATCTCAAGACTTCGAGCGGGTCATCCTACGGCTTCAACCTCCTATCCCGAGGGCGGAGTACTTCTCATTATGCCAGTTTAGCAAACTAAACTCTAGCGGCTTTGAGAGAGAAATTAGGCTCCCCGGCTAGTGACCGCACACTCGCGTCGAAAAAAGGAGTGATAAATAATAATAATAAAACTTTGCAACGACTGAGAAGAAGAACACTTATTATAAAACGGCTCAAATAAACTTAAGAGCCCCCAAGTGACTTGGGTAGAAGAATGATTGCATGTACCGAAGTACTTATATCATATCTATGTTCAACCGAACTTTAAACGCGTCTTAACCGATCGTCGGCTTCTCCCTCTTCGGTTAAGGACCGAAAAGTGTTATATACTCCATCGGTCGAGAATATCGATGGTGTTTCCAATAGGCAATCAGGCCATAAGGTTGTAACAGACAAAGCGCGCTCAGGGAACTTATGCTATATTACTGCGAAGAGTAAGAAGCATCTTCGAAGAAAATAGTACCCCCACCGATACCTTTCTTCGGTGCTCATTGTTATTATGAGACTTGTGCAATAGATTTTTTGTACTCATGAGTTCCGTTGTGTGCCGACCATCATTGAATAACTATAAGAGCGCTAGCTTTCGGCTTCACCCAGTCTGAGGTCCGGCTCGGGTGACCCGATTGTGACAATCACAGAGGTGCTCCCTTTAATCCCTAGCCGAACAATCGGGAACGTAGGGGTAAACACAGGAGCGAGGCAACCCAGCTTGCAAATCGCTTAAGTCAATGTGGTGCATATTGTGGCATAATACACGAACAAGGAACGAAGCCGTACAAGTATAATCATATGCAACAGGAAAAGCTTCATAAAGGAAGCCCCCAAGTAAACAGGGTATTTGAATTTATGCGTCACAAACAAAGTTTGGACAAGGAAATTTTTTAGAAGCAACTTTTTTCCAAAAAAGTATAATGCTTGGTCGAACCGAACGCAAGTTAGAAATTAAAGCTTTGAGCATGAAAGCGACTTAGCTGGTTAATGTGTTCGGTATTGATGACGCGGTCCGAGCTTGATGCGGGGCAAGGTTCCATCCCTCAAGCTGGTCCCGAGGTGACGGAGCGGAGAGCTTGACACGCCGAAGTGGTGACATAGCACGATCAATGCAGACAGGCAGAGTGACGCCGAAGTCCCCGGATCATTTTCCTGTGCACAAAAAATAGTGCAAACCGGAGATAATAGTAATAATGGTAATTAAAAAATCGTTGCATAATAAATAATTTATGCAAAGTGAGTAATAAAAGAAATATGGCCTGGCGCGAAGTCAAGTCGATGCAGGGCGTCGGCGTGATGCGGTAAAGGCGTGGCAAAGCCTGAATTCGCAGGTCGGTCCGAGCTCCGAGTGCGGCGTTCGCCGGACTATGTACGGAAACTGACCGAACCACCATGCGACTGTCGTTAATGCAGCCACCATTTGATAGACCTGTGTACATATGGCGGACAAACCAGAGTAATAATTCCTTGGGAAAAATGAACCCAAACAAGCAAAAAATACTGGGATTAATAGCACTTGGTTTATTTGTTGTAGCAATCTGAAGGAAGGTGATTCCTAAAATTGGGACCCGCTCCGCACACCCATTGCCTGATGGGCGATAAAACGACGGCATGGCAATGCTGGTAAAGGTTCACTCGCCGAGGCAAAGCCCTCGGCCCAGCTAACGTGACGGAGCTGGTCGGCTAGTGACGCCGAAGTGTCCGGAGTAGGTTGATGAAGAGATGGCGAAGCCCCCGGTCCAGCCGAGATGTCGAAGCCTCGATGTTAGCCGATGAGTCGAAGTAGGTCGGCGTGATGGACACCAGCTTGAAAAAGCAATAGTGCGGCCCTGTCGATGCAAGTCGTGACGTGGTCGATGCTGGCTTGATGAAGCGACCATGCGGCGATGCCGGTATGCCCGCTCCGTGTAATCCGTGGGGCGGCGATGTTGGTGATGATTTATCCTTCGCGATGCCGGGCTCTTGTTCGGCTTGCCGAGATGATGATCCGAAGAAGTTGAGCTCGGCTCAACAAAGTGACGCCGTGTCTAGCGCAGGTCGGCAGCCGTGGAGTAATATTGCCGGACTGGTTTGACACCAGCATGATGTTGAAGATCATGTTCAAAAGATCTTACAGTTAGTGGGATGTGTTCGGGAACAAAACACAATACCCCATACAAAACTTCCTTCAAAAGGGATGTCCGAAATCCTGTTCATAAAAAAGATGAACTCGAGTCGGATTTGTTTTCGCGCAGAAAACAGATCCGAAAAGTGATGCACTAATCGGAAGGTTCCCGGAGTTTGGACGGTCGGATCGAGCCGAAATTTTGAGAGGTGGTAGATATAGGAATTCCTCAGCCGGTCAATGGTTGGATGTTCCAACGGACGTCCGAGCTAGAAGCTGGACACCACGCCCTAAACTCATCCAAATTCCCGTCCAGATTTGACAAGGCTCCGGTATATCGTGGATTGCCAGAGATTCCTCCATCGGAACTCGACGAAATTTTCCAGGGTTGTTGTAAACTTAATTCCGCACAATTCCACCAAAGCGATCGTCAAAGCGATACTCGAGGAGGTGGTGGTGGCAGATACGAGTTCGCTGTCCAGAAAAACAGCACGGTCGCTTGAGGGCAATGTTGACGTTGAGCCCCCGAGCTCCATAGATGATTCCTCCGTGATCTTGATAGAGATCGGAGTTGATGTTTGATGAAGGCCCTCGTCCGGACATGGTGATCCGAACATGGAGTGAAATTCTTGGTCGAACCAAGGTGACCAGTCGAGCTGGTGACGAAGATGCCGAAGTCGCAGTTGATCTGCAGGCGAGCCATCGATCCTTTTGTCGATCACACAGCGGAACTCTCAATGAAAGCACCAATGTCGGTGTCAAAACCGGCGGATCTCGGGTAGGGGGTCCCGAACTGTGCGTTTAGGCGGATGGTAACAGGAGACAAGGGACACAATGTTTTACCCAGGTTCGGGCCCTCTTGATGGAGGTAAAACCCTACGTCCTGCTCGATTAATATTGATGATATGGGTAGTACAAGAGTAGATCTACCACGAGATCAAGGAGGCTCAACCCTAGAAGCTATCCTATGGTATGATTGTTGTATATATTGTATATCTATCGACTAGCCTGGCCTCGGTTTATATAATGCACCGGAGGCCTAGGATAACAAGAGTCCTAGCTGAATACGCCGGTGGGGAGAAGTCCTTGTCTTGATCGCCAAGTCTTGTGGAATCTTCCTTGTATGCGGTAGCCGTCCGAACTGGCCCATGAGTATACGGCCACGGGGGTCCTCGGCCCAATCTAATAGATCGGGAGACGACGTGGTGAGTACCCCCTAGTCCAGGACACCGTCAACACGCGAGGTTTATACTAGTTCAGCCCCTTACGGTGAAGGAAGGCCTGCGTCTAGTTGGGTTGGAATTGCTTGATGTTTCAATGACCAGGGAGCGAGATACGCTATGCCCGGTTCTCGATTTGTTGTCTCTTCCCTAAGCCGCCAGCGGGTCGTCCCCTTATATACACGGGTCGACGCCCTACGGCTTACAGAGTCCCGGCCGGCTTATAAACAGTGTCCGGCTTGGTGACTAGTTACTTCTACCTTACAATACAAGTCACGCCCTCATGGCGGTTTATCACCATGGGCCATAAATCGCCCGTGGGCCTTTAGACCCTTTACTAAACCGCATTCTTCACGTCTTGGTCTTGGGCTTCAGATGGGCTTCTCTTTGCGTAACCCGGCCCGTCCTGGGCTGCTTACATAAATAGTTATATTCCCAACACTAGGCCCCAGATTGATTTGAACCGGTTCATGTCAATCTTTAAAAACCTTATGAACTGGCCTTCAGTCTTCTGTTTTGTGCGGAAACTTTAACCCATCGTGACGTCATCATCTGGATCCAGGTTAAATCTCCGTGACGTCATCTTCAATAAAACTCATATTTTATTCCGTCATATCCTCCAACGGATCTTTGCCTTTACTGACCATCCCGAAAATCGAGGCGTCGGGATTGTTGTAAAACGATATTCCATCTCCTCATTTCTCGCGCCGTCTTGGTCGGCCCCTCCTTATAAATAGATGCGACCTAGGTTTTTCATTTCCTTCAGTCGTCTTCCTCCTCGCACCTCCTTCTTTGTTGCTCAAGCTCCGACGTCGCCGCCGCCGTCGACCCCCTCGTCTTCACCGACTCAGGCCGCTACATCACCCTGAACTTGACCAGAAAACGACGGCGACCCTCTGCAGTTCTTCCGCATCTGTGAGTTCCTCTTTTCCCCTTCTCAGATCTGCATTGAAACCGTCTTGAGTTCTTCGTCGTTCATCGCCACCCGATGCAAACCTCCATTAGCTCTCACCTCCAATGCCTTGTCTAGATTATAAAAACAACTTAGAATTGCTGCAGAAAATGTTTGTGCTTATCCTGTATGAGAACAGATCTCATTTCCCTTGTTTTGGAAGCCTTCTGCGAGTATATGAACTTCTCTGTACTGTTTTAGATCTAGAAATATTTTCCTTTCTAGAGCATCGTTTGATCCAAAATAATGATGGCAACTTGTGAAACCTGTTTGTTCCACACTTAGCCAAAAAACTGCGTCTGTTGACTCTGTTTCAGCCATAGTAGTCCATGTAGCCGGTTTAAGATAATACCGGCTGTCAGCACCGCTTGCCTCTGGCGACTTAAGAAAACCTTAATCATCATTAATACCTGCAGCTGTTAAACATTATCACATTGTTACCCGCATGTCATTATGCCCCTTCTTAAGCCGCCATTTTAAATAACCCAATAATGTTTATTCTCCGGGTTATAATGAACCGGAAAAATTTCCTTTATCTTGTTGTAGGCTTCAATTTACCCAATGGCACCCAAAGTTGTTAAACCTCCGGTTACCTGCAACTGGGTCCCATCCATTGTTACAGAGAAAAAACTGTCCGAGTTTGTAAAGTCTAGTCATCTGCCCAAGGACGTCATGTCTTATCGTGCTCCTGAACCGTTTGAAGAGAAACCTCAACCCAAGGAAGGGGAGGTGATCATTTTTACCGATCACATGAGTCGGGGATTTGCTCCTCCCGGTTCAAAATTCTTTAGAGACGTTCTGCATTTCTTTGACTTAAGACCTCAAGACATCGGGCCCAATTCCGTGTCAAATATCTGCAACTTCCAAGTTTTCTGTGAGGTCTACCTTGGAGAAGAACCCAGCCTACTTTTGTTCAGGGAGTTGTTCTATTTGAACCGGCAGAATGAGCGCGCCAACGGACCCAGTCTAGAACTTGCTGGCATCTCGATTCAGCAACGGATAGACTGCCTTTTCCCTTATGCTAAACTGCCGAGTCATCCAAAGGATTGGAACCAAACGTGGTTCTACTACCAGGACACTTCTCCGGCTGGTGAAAACCCGCTGCCCGGCTTCCACGCCTTGTGCCTTGAATCCAACCACCCGCTGCCGGACAAGTTGACTGCTATTGAGCGTCTGTCACTCACCCCCACCATTAAGAAAATCAAAGCTCTTTTGGGGAATGGTTTAGATGGCATCGACCTGGTCCGAGTCTGGGTTGCTTGGCGAGTGATTCCGTTAAGCCGCCGCCCCAGCTTAATGTGTACTTACTCAGGCGAAAAGGATGACCCATTGCGTCATAGTCCTGAAGACTTACCAGATGATGCGGTGGAAGCTACAACCCAGTCTTTGCTGAAAGAGGGCACGGTGACTAGTAATGACTTTGGCTTACTTCCCTTCTGCAAGAAGAACCCGGCCCCTCCAGTGAGTTATTATCCTCCACAATTATCTTTATTATGTTATACCTTACCTTTACTCATAACCCTTTATCCTTATTCATAAGCAAATAGCGACTTCTGGAAGGTCAAGTATGACCATGAGGCTGCCAAACAAGCCAGAGCAGCGAAAAGAGCCGAAAGAAGAACCGCTAAGACTGGAACTTCAAGAAAGAGGAAACCCAGCGCCTCAGATATGATGAAACTGGATGATACTGAGGATGATGAAGAAGAGGTAACTCCTAATTCCTCTGACTCTTTTATCATCATGTTATTGACATTAATTCCTTTCAGGGGGATACAGGCAACAACCAAGCTATTGAAGAGGTAACTATAATCTCCTCCGACTCAGAGCCTTTACCGAGGTTGAAAATCCGAAGAGTGACCCAGAAAGTAAGATTTTCACATCCTTTAGATTACCAAGACCCTCAATTTCTTTTGAAGCGACAGATTTATGAGAGCCGGAGGAAGACCCGGACCAGCCAAGACGCGGAACTCTCCTCCGGCTTACCTGATGTGACCAGGAAATGGCAGGCTGAGTTTATCTTCGATTTACGCCTTTTTTCCTTTGGCGGGTTTTGTTCGTCAGCCTCTCAATTCTTCTAACTCCAACTATCAGGATATTTCACCTTCCTCCGGTGAGTCTATGCAGTCCAACATGCCAGCCTTCAAAACTGCTCCCGGGTAATATGAACTTGTTGTACCTTATGCCTTATTTTACTCATATTTTTTGTATTTAACCTGTCTACCTTTTCCACAGTGTGCAAGTAAAACCCAGCAAAAGGGCAAAAAAGAATAAGCCGCCCCAAGAGCCGGTTGTGACTGAACCAGAGCTGGGCACAGCTGCTCCCGACGCCTCTGCTCATGAGCCGCCGCCTCAACCATCTCATGATGTTTCTATATCTTCCTCTGACCCGCCTACTGAGCAAACCCTCAACGATTCTAGTAACCCGGAGGCTCCTAGCCCCGCCAAGGCAAATGATCCGGAAGTTGAGATTCTCAAGACTAAGGTTGTTGAACCGGCATAGCCAACTGTACTTGCCAAGTGTTCTAAAGAGGAATTGGTAGAACGCCGAAAGGCCAAGCTGGACGTCACTGACTATACTCATTTGAGTATTGGAGAGATCGTCTCCGGCTATATCAATCAAGTACATAGAAGTCGTGACCTGGAAATTGACATGGTGAAGCAGATACAACAAAAATCTGAGGTATGACTTATGCTAGCTTTCTTTAACCATACTTACTGTACCAGCCCCCAAGTCTATTGCTTATAAGTAAATATGATGTAGACTTTTAGAAAATTGCCTAGCACTGCTTATCTGGCTTAGGAAAAAGACATTTAACCCGGTTGTAGCACTTGCGACACACATTAGCCCCCAAGTGTCAAACATCTTTGCTTGCAAAGTGCTTGGGACTTAATTTCCATGAGCCGGAGTAGTAATTGAAAGTTCTTCAGTATACATTAGCCCCCAAGTGTCAAGTACCTTTGCTTGCAAAGTGCTTGGGACTTAATATTACTTACCGTAATCTTGACTACTATCCGGTGCAATGCAGGCCATCATAAGTCAATTTGAATCGGAGATTGTTGACCTGAAGAACCGCGTGGCAGCCCAGGAGACTGAAACTCAAAAGGCTAACTCCAAATTTGAATTCAGCGTCTCTAAACAAGAGAAGCTGAAGAAAAATTTTGAATCGGAGAAGAAAATTTGGGCTGATGAAAAGGCCGCACTAGTGACCCGGGCCGAGACAGCAGAGGCATCGCTTGCAGAAGCAACGGCCGAACTGTCCGACTTAAAGCGCCAGATATCTCGAATGGTCTCATAAATCTTTGGTGAGTGACTTACTCAAACCTTAAATGACCATTTCAGTTGTTTCCTCTGACTCACCTTATGCTTAATAACACAGGCCCCAGGAGCACAAATCTCAAGCAGAACATGGTGATCAAGCTAAAGGCGGTTTATACTCTGGTGGAACAGCTCTACACCGGGTCACAACGTGCTCTGGCTGTTGTGGCTTTATCAAATGATGTTCCCTATCTCCTGCAAGATGTGCTGAAGCGGCTTGTTGTGCTACCTCAGTGAGTCCAAGAGTTAAGACGAGCATCTGCAAGAGCCGGCGCTATAGCCGCATTGAGCCGGGCCAAGGCGTGGCTTCCAGAACTAGACCCCGCTGATATTGCTCTTGGGTATCCAAGTTATAAGGAAGATGGCACCGTGTTTAATGATAAGGATTTCACCGCCTGTGTGAAGGATATTCGTCCGGTGGCTACTCTTATTGGGAACGACACTGACCTCACCAAGTGTCAGTCGGGTTATGACAAGGAGAATCGGAGAATCCCCACGCCGCATTATGACGATGTCAGCTTGATCCCTCCAACCCGTAAGCACACCTTTGCTCCTGAAGTCGACCCAACCGGTTTAATAGATGATGAAGCTGAGTTTGAGGCCTTGAGTGGCATTGACTGGGCCTCATCATCCTTCCAGGACAAAGCAGCCGACGGAGAGATGGAGAAGGATAACCCGGAAGCTTCAAATCGACCCCAAGAGTAGATTGTCAGGCGCCTCCTGCTTATGTCGTTGTAGAAAAAACAATGCCGCATCATTCAGACTCGGGGAGTCTTGTAATAGAGTAAAAAATACCTTGAGTTTTGCTATGCCTTTGCGCATGCTTATGGCCCTTAATGCTTGCATAAGTCACCGTCACTATGCACTTTGTAGTTTATATGAATCTGTTATGTCCTTTGCAGAAATACCTTGCATTGCCCTGTGATGCTTACGGCTGCTTTTCCGGCTTATATAAACCAACCCCCGAGAGTAAGTTTAACTCCTGAAAATTGGCACATACAAGTTCACCTGGTACTTAACAACCTGATGTAACCAATATTAATCCTGGAGGATTGTAATGTATTCCATTGTATTTTCAAGAGGGTCACAAGATGTCCAATGTTGACACTTGTAAAATATGATGAACAAAATTCAAGGGTTTCTGATTCGAATACGATCAGTGAACCGTTCCAAAGGGGTTGAGCTAAGATTCGGATACGATCTGTTAGCCCCCGGTGGCTGTGGCGATGCCGATCAAGTGGGTATCGACAGCTATGTTCTCTTTGGTTCGAATACGACCTATGTTTGAACAGGAAGCCCCCAAGTGACCATAAGAGTTGTTTAATGACGCTGATTCGAATACGATCCACGTCAGACCCAAAAGGGGTTAAGCTATGATTCAAATATGATCAAGAAGCCCCCAAGTGGGTTTGGCAGTATGCCGATCAAGTGGGTATCGACAGCTATGTTCTCTTTGGTACAAATACGACCTATGTTTGAACAGGAAGCCCCCAAGTGATCACGGCTAGATTCAGATATGATCATAAACCGGACCAAAGGAAAGCCGGATTCAGATATGATCCGCTTCTCCTTGGTTATCTCCACCACCTGACAAAGAAAACACATAAACCTTTTTTGGGAGTGGAAAAAAGGACAGAGGTCCTGCTTTATTGCTTTATGTAATATACATAATATAAGTATATACACATTAGAGCCGACGGCTCAAGTATAATAAGGCCGAAGATGAGCGATATTCCACGGCCGGCGGGTCTCCTCCTCCGACTTACGTGAGTCTTTGTGTTCCCGGACGTTGATAAGGTAGTATTATCCATTGTTCAGATTCTTGCTGACCACAAAGGGTCCTTCCCAAGGAGGGGATAGCTTGTGCATGTCAGATTGATCCTGGATGAGTCGTAGCACTAAGTCGCCTTCCTGAAAGGTTCTGGACTTAACCCGGCGGCTGTGGTAGCGGCGCAGGTCTTGCTGGTAAATCGCCAAGCGGGCTATTTCCAAGTCTCGCTCTTCATCCAACAGGTCAAGTGCGTCTTGCCGAGCTTTTTCATTGTCTTCCTCAACATAAGCCGCCACACGGGGTGAGTCATGACGGATGTCACTTGGCAGGACCGCCTCTGCTCCATACACCATAAAGAAAGGCGTGTAACCCGTAGATCTGTTAGGTGTAGTATTGACGCTCCAGAGTACAGAAGGTAACTCCTCCACCCAACAACCCGGCGTCCGCTGCAAGGGGACCAAGAGCCGGGGCTTGATACCCCTCAAGATTTCTTGATTAGCTCGTTCTACTTGACCATTAGATTGAGGGTGAGCCACAACTGAAACGTCAAGCCGGATATGCTCTCGTTGACAGAACTCTTCCATAGCTCCTTTGGAAAGGTTAGTGCCATTATCAGTTATGATGCTGTGTGGAAAACCAAAGCAAAAAATCACCCTCGTGGCTGCATCACACTTACTGACTGGCTCTGCCTCCACCCACTTTGTGAACTTGTCAACCGCCACCAAGAGGTGAGTGTTTTTTATCCTTAGACCTTTTGAAAGTCCCGACCATATCAAGCCCCCAGACTGCAAATGGCCAGGTAATTGGAATCATCCTCAATTCTTTAGCCGGCACATGGGCTCGTCGTGAGAATTTCTGACAGCCGTCACATTTACTGACCAAGTCTTCCGCATCAGCATGAGCCGTCAGCCAATAAAACCCATGATGGAAAGCTTTGGCTACAAGAGATTTTGAGCCAGCGTGATGACCACAATCGCCTTCATGAATCTCACGAAGGATCTCCTGACCCTCTGTAGGTGACACGCAATGTTGAATCGCTCCAGTGATGCTGTAGTGATGTAACTCGCCATTGAAAATTGTCATGGACTTGGACCGCCGGGCGATTTGTCTTGCCATGGTCTCATCTTCAAGCAACTCTCCCCGGGTCATGTAAGCCAAATAAGGCACTGTCCAATCCGGGATAACATGGAGAGCCGCCACCAGCTGTGCCTCCGGGTCTGGTATTGCCAGGTCTTCCTCTGTAGGTAAATTAACAGAAGGACTATGCAAAACATCAAGAAAGATGTTAGGCGGCACCGGCTTACGCTGAGACCCTAGCTGGCTTAAGGCATCAGCCGCCTCATTCTTCCTTCGATCAATGTGTTCCACTACGTAACCCTTGAAATGTCCAGCCACAGCATCGACTTCACGACGGTAAGCCGCCATGAGGGGATCTTTAGAATCCCACTTGCCTGACACCTGTTGAGCCACAAGGTCTGAGTCTCCTAAGCATCTTACCCGGCTCTAGTTCATCTCTTTGGCCATCCAGAGACCATGGAGCAGGGCCTCGTACTCAGCTGCATTGTTAGTACAAGGAAACATAAGCTAGAGCACATAACAAAATTTGTCACCTCGAGGGGAAGTTAATACCACTCCAGCCCCCGAGCCTTCCAACTGTCTGGACCCATCAAAGTGAATAATCCAATAAGTGTTATCGGGCTTCTCTTCAGGTGCATGTAGCTCTGTCTAGTCGTTGATGAAATCTATGAAATCTACCAAAGCTTGAGACTTAATGGTAGTGCACGGTACGTACTTTAGACCATGAGGCCCGAGCTCGATGGCCCATTTGGCGACTCATCCTGTAGCCTCTCTGTTCTGAATAATGTCTCCCAATGGGGCAGAACTTACCACAGTGATAGGGTGACCCTGGAAGTATTGCTTTAGCTTCCGGCTTGCCATGAACACCCCGTAAACAAGTTTCTGCCAATGAGGATATCTTTGTTTTGACTTGATGAGTACCTCACTGACATAATAAACCGGCCGTTGAACTAGATGTTCCTTACCAGCCTCCTTGCGCTCTACCACAATTGCCACACTAACGGCTCGTGAATTAGCAGCCACATATAACAGCAAAGGCTCTTTGTCAATGGGAGCCGCAAGAACCGGCGGCTCAGATAACTGCCTCTTCAAATCCTTAAAAGCAGCATTAGCAGCATCACTCCAAACAAAGGTGTCTGCCTTCTTCATCAATTGGTACAGCGGTAGGGCCTTCTCCCCTAACCGGCTTATGAATCGGCTTAAAGCGGCAACACGACCCGCCAATCGCTGAACATCATTGATACATGCCGGTTTAGCCAAAGAAGTGATTGCCTTAATCTTCTCCGGATTAGCCTCGATACCCCTGTTTGAGACCAAGAATCCCAAAAGCTTGCCTGCAGGCACACCAAATACACACTTCTCCGGGTTAAGCATCATTTTGTAAACCCGGAGATTGTCAAAGGTTTCTCTGAGATCAGATATCAAGGTTTCCGCCTCTCTGGATTTCACCACTATGTCATCCACATAAGCATGAACATTGCGCCCAATCTGATTGTGGAGACAATTCTGTACACACCGTTGATAAGTCGCCTGGGCACTCTTGAGCCCAAAAGGCATAGACACATAGCAGAAGGCTCCAAACGGGGTGATGAAAGTTGTCTTCTCCTGGTCCTTAACTGCCATCTTGATCTGATGATAACCAGAATAAGCATCCAAAAAGCTCAAACGCGCACAACCTGCCGTAGCATCAATGATTTGATCAATACGGGGGAGAGCAAAAGGATCAGCCGGACAAGCCTTATTTAAGTCCGTGTAATCCACACACATCCGCCAGGTGCCGTTTTTCTTGAGTACGAGCACCGGGTTATCCAATCACTCCGGGTGAAAAACTTTGACAATGAACCCAGCCGCCAAGAGCCGGGCGACCTCTTCTCCTATAGCTTTTCATCGCTCTTCATTGAATCGCCGCAGAAACTGCCTGACCGGCTTATACTTCGGATCAATATTAAGAGTGTGCTCAGCGAGTCCCCTCGATACACCCAGCATGTCAGAAGGTTTCCATGCAAAGATGTCCCGGTTCTCACGGATGAACTCGATGAGCGCGCTTTCCTATTTAGGATCCAAGTTGGCACTAATGCTGAATTGCTTAGATGAATCGCCCGGAGTAAAATCAACAAGCTTAGTCTCTGCAGCCGATTTAAACTTCATGGCTGGGTCATGCTCCATAGTCGGCTTCTTGAGAGAAGTCATATCCGCCGGGTCAATGTTATCTTGATAAAATTTGAGCTCCTCTGCTACACAGACAGACTTGGCATAAGCCGCATCGCCTTCTTTGCATTCCAGGGCCACCTTTCGGCTTCCATGCACGGTTTTGGTACCCTTGTAACCCGGCATCTTGAGCTATAAATAAACATAACACGGCCGCGCCATGAACTTGGCATAAGCCGGCCGCCCGAACAGAGCGTGATATGGACTCTTGATTTTTACCACCTCAAAAGTTAACTTTTCTACCCTAGAATCATGCTCGTCTCCAAAGGCCACCTCTAGCTCAATCTTACCCACGGTATACGCCAAATTACCAGGCACCACTCCATGGAAGACGGTGTTGGAAGTCTTTAAATTCTTGTCAGTTAAGCCCATGCGCCGAAAGGTCTCGTAATAAAGGATGTTGATGCTGCTACCTCCATCCATGAGCACCTTAGTAAATTTATAACCACCAACCTGTGGTGCCACTACCAAGGCCAGTTGACCCGGATTATCAACCCGGGGAGGGTGATCCTCCCTGCTCCAGACAATAGACTGTTCCGACCACCTCAAGTAACAAGGGACTGCCAGCTCAACAGAATTCACAGCCCTCTTATGAACTTTCTGATCACGTTTACACAAACTTGTGGTGAACACGTGATACTGCCCACTGTTTAGCTATTTTGGATGACTCTGATAACCCGACTGCTGCTGCTGCTGACCTCCTTGACCAGACTGTTGTTGATTATAACCACCCTGGCTTCCCTGAAAGCCGGATCCTGAACCGCCGCCCAGGCCATGAAAGCCGCCAGCTCCTGAGCCGCCGCCTGGGCCTTGATTGCCATCAAACGTACTAGAATTCTTGAAGGCCTTCATGATTGCACAATCCTTCCATAAGTGAGTCGCTGGTCGTTCCCGGGTGCCGTGTTTCGGGCAGGGCTCATTGAGTAATTGCTCAAGAGACGGGCCTGACCCGCCAAACCGGGGTGGCTTTCCTTTGCGCTTCTGATTGTTACCCTGTGCATTGGCCACAAATTCCAGGTTACCGTCCGCCTTACGCTTATTACCTCCTTGACTCGCCGGGTTATGCTGCTGACCCTTTCCATTGTCGTTCTTCTTTCCCTTCCTGTCTTTTCCTCATCAGACGCGGGATCCTTGGTACTATCAGAATCGGCATACTTGACTAAAGCCGCCATTAGCGTCCCCATATCGTTGCAATCACGCTTAAGGCGCCCCAGTTTCTGTCTCAGAGGCTCAAAACAGCAATTCTTCTCCAGCATGAGAACTGCTGAGCCGGCATCCATCTTGTCATACGAATGTATTATATCTTTGACCCGGCGTACCCAATGAGTCGTAGATTCACCTTCCTCCTGCTTACAATTTGTCAGGTCCATAATCGACGTAGACTGCTTGCAAGTGTCCTTGAAGTTCTGGATGAAACGTGCCTTTAGCTCCGCCCATGAACCAATGGAATTGGGTGGCAAACCCTTTAACCAAGAACGGGCCGTTCCGTCCAACATCATGGTGAAGTATTTACCCATCGCTTCATCGCTAACCTCCAGCAGCTCCATGGCCATCTCGTAACTTTTAATCCACGCCCAGGCTGTAAATCGGACGTATAATTCGGCACCTTTCAAGGTCTCTTGAAATCCTTGGGCACACGGACATTACGTAGAGCCGGTATCAGACAAGGAACTCCTCCGGTTCTAGTAGCAACACCCGCCTCAACAGAAGTCGTCGGGTGAGCCGGTGAGTCCTGTTGGGCTGCTAGCTGAGCCGCTAGCCGAGCTGCCCGCTCATCCTCCTGACGTATCCGATCCTGAACCGGGTTATACCCGCCGGGCTGGTTCCGGCGCTGAGCGCTACTTGACAAGGCCTCTGACTCCATGTGTCTACTGTAACTCGGGCTCCGGTTTTGATGAGGCGGAGCTAACCAGGGCGGAGGAGTTGAGTGAATCCTGTCCCGGCTGTAGGAGTAGGTCTCTTGCTGAGCCAGGGCTGTTTGAACAAGTTCCCTGATCTTCCGGGTTTCCATCGTTGTCGGATCATCACCATCTACTGGGAGAGCCGCCAAACGTGCGGATGCTGCGATTAAGTTCTCCATGGGGTTGGAGAAGTGACCCTGTGGTATTGGCACGTAATGGGGCGGTGCCATATTGCCGTGAAGAGGCGCCGTCACCGGAGGCTGGACCGGGCCTCCCGCTCCGGATGTCATAAGCTGATTTGCACCTGGCGGGTTACTTGGGCCGGCCCCGGGTATAGCAAAGAGATTCCGAGGATCATAAATCTGAGGTAAACGAGACTGAGTTTTCTGATGTCTCCTCCTCATTACCTCATTAGATGCGTTTAAGCTCAACGTGAGCTGCAAGGCCTCTGCCTGAAGTTGCTGCGCCCGCACGTCCAAAGCTGCCCGCTCTGTTGCTAATCTAGCATCTTCAGCTGCTAAGGTTTCCTTGGCCCGGGCAATCTCGTCGCGAACCTGTGCCACCTCTGTCTCATGCTCAGATTGGTTCGCAGGGATGACTGTAACAGTTAACAAAGCCGTAAGCTTATCCATGAGATCCATCAGCACCTGAGCCGGTGAGCGCACAGGGCCTCCTGCCCCGGCTGCTCCTAACCCGGACATTATCGCCGCTGAGGCCGTAGAATTTTGACCGGGTTGAGTACCAGCCATGAAGACTCCTGCCCAGTTTGGCGACTCTGAAGGGTCCGGAATAGTGCTGCCATCGGAACAGCCCCCAAGCACACCATCTTGAACTTGATACAGCGAATCTGTTGAGCTGGCGGACGAATCACCGTCAGAGAGGACGGCCAGCTCACCATCACCTTCAGACCCTTCAGGAAGTTCGCCTCCGTGGATGCAACCCACAAAGGCACGCTTCACAGCGGGTTGAGCTCGGGCGGGTTTCGCACGCTGAGCCGTCTCGACGAGAACGGTGCAGCTGTCCGGCTCAGGGCCCGGCTCACCAATCCAGCTGATGAAGACGTGAATTCCGCCAAAGGGGACCCGGTATCCGTACTCAATCGAGCCGGCGTCGGGGCCCCAGCCTTCGTCGTTGATGTAGATCTTGCCGCGACGACTCTTGGTCATCCGGCCAACTGCGTATCCCTTGAGCCCTTCGAAGCTGCCCTTCAAGAACTCAAATCCACCGTGCGCTGGCCCCACAGTGGGCGCCAACTGTCGTGGAATTGTCATGGCAGATGTCCTCTTGCAAGGACTTAATCGTGGAGCCATCGCAACTAGGAAGCTTGAAGGGCTTAATCAGGACAAAGGACACGCGAGGTTTATACTAGTTCAGCCCCTTACGGTGAAGGAAGGCCTACGTCTAGTTGGGGTGGAATTGCTTGATGTTTCTATGACCAGGGAGCGAGATACGCTATGCCCGGTTCTCGATTTGTTGTCTCTTCCCTAGGCCGCAAGCGGGTCGTCCCCTTATATACACGGGTCGACGCCGTACGGCTTACAGAGTCCCGGCCGGCTTATAAACAGTGTCCGGCTCGGTGACTAGTTACTTCTACCTTACAATACAAGTCACGCCCTCATGGCGGTTTATCACCATGGGCCATAAATCGCTTGTGGGCCTTTAGAACCTTTACTGAACCGCCATCTTCACGTCTTGGTCTTGGGCTTCAGATGGGCTTCTCTTTGCGTAACCCGGCCCCTCCTGGGCGGCTTACATAAATAGTTATATCCCGAACATAGCCCGAGAGAGAGAAGAGAGGCATACCCGGGTGGTGAAGGAGTAGTCGCCGGAGGAGGAACCGCTGGAGATGTCTTTCAAGAAGACCATGGCGACCCCGTCGATAGGATGCAAGACGACGAGAGCGAGGAAGCGGCTATAGCTTAGCAAGGAAGGAAGGAAGGAGGAAACAGGGGAAATGTGACTTGTGGTCGGGGAGAAAAGGGGTGGGGAAGGGGGGAAGGGGGCGAGGGGTAGATATTTTGGCGGTAGGCCAAAATTTTGGAAATGTGGAGGGAAACTTTGCACGCGGTGCCGCCGGGCCATTCACTTTGAACGATTGTGTGCATCGCAAATGATTCTTCTGCTTTACGCGCATGGGATGAGTTTGATAATTCAAATTTTGGTATCGAGGCATGGGCACATTCACTTTGAATGCGCGCAGTGCCGCCGGACCATTCACTTTGAACGATTGTGTGCATCACAAACGATTCTTCTGCTTTACGTGCATGGGATGAGTTTGGTAATTCAAATTTTGGTGGAAATTTTCCCGGGTACGTCATTGCATGATTTAACATCACTTGCTAATTTGGGCACACAAAAGAGCGTACAGCAGACAGACCACACTTACTGAATCGAGCAATTTCAGTAATTACACAGAGCCAGTTGACGTAAACATTGCTCTAACAAAAGACCAGCATTAAAAACAAAGCCTAAGTACGCATAATTAAAAATCCGCCGCCGCGCCGGCCTATGCATCACCGGTGTGAGATGAGACGTCGATGACTTGTCCTAGCGACATGCCACCGTTGGTGGACTCCGCGTCCCCCCTGCTGAAGTCGACCGCGTCCTGGTCCTCGTCCTTGGCACCGCCCTCAAGGTTGTAGTACTCGAAGTAGTGGTTGCGCCAGAGCTCGCATTGGTACTCCATCGCCGATTCCTCGATGGACAAACTCTTATCTACCTCGACCTTGGCCACGCGCAACTCCCCCTCCTGGCGCTCTCCTTGATCTCCGCCGCCTCCTGCATCTCCAGCTCCCGCTCGGCGACCTCATGAGGAAGCAAGTGCTCCATGGCCAACGCTGCCTTTTCAGACATGGGTTGCATGCTGGAGTCCGAGGTGGCATGGAATATCTTGGCGTGTGCATCCTCGATCTTGGCGTGGATGGCCTCGACCCGGGCCAAGGCGACGTCAGCGGCACGGATGGCAGCTCGAGCGCTCTCGGCGTTTGTAGCCGCCGTCGTAGCAGCAGCTGCAGCCGTCTCAGCTGCCGCAGGCACCCTCTCAGCGGAAGCGGTCGCGCTCAATGCGGATGCGGCGGCACTCCCAGCGTAGGCGGCCGCGCTCTCGGCGCAGGCGGTGGCGCTCGGGGGGGGGGGGACACGGCCATCGTACGGGCCTTCATGAAGCATTTCCACGGCGTCATCTTTGCAATAAGGGGTGCGGGAATGGGGATCGGGATTCGTGGATTCGGGGTTGCGGCACTAGAGCAGACGAGCCGGCGAAGCTTAAGGAGGGATACCTAAATAGACCTAGATATTTTCATCGCAAACGGTTCCTAGAAATTAACTGTGTGTGATGTTGTAGATATTTTTTATTAGCTGTGAAAGACGAATTTGGAATAAAGTGCCAACGGGTGGTGTTTTAAATGAACGAAATTTTTTTTAGTACTACTACAACTGTCATGTCAAATTTTGGAAAATTTCTGGGGTCATTTGACCTTCTAAAGACATTCAATTGATTTTCTAGCCATTTAATGACCGTAATTGAAATTTGAACTACATGTACATTCAACAGCTAACCATAACAGTTTGAAAACTCATATTTGGTGTACTTGTGTGCGATTTAATTCAATGTGCAGTAAATTGGAAGGAATTTTCAAACATATTGGTCTAATGGCTATGACACAATTAAGCATGGTGTGACATGACATTTTAATTCCAAAAAATAAAAAAAATCAGAAACACATGAAACCTTGGTCGATGTAATGTCATGCCACCAAGATGATGTGGTAAAAAAATTGACAAGTTTGACCAAAGTTTGGACACACACCCCTCACAAACCGGAGCAACTCACTAGAAGGCTTGTGGTTTCGAGAGAGAACAATGCATGTTTGATGACGAACGGGAGATAGCTTCCTCTTACGGCCTTCAAATATTTTTCTACGTCTAACATGCACTATTACAACTGTAATGTGAAAATTTTGAAAATTCTAGGGGTCATTTGACCTTTTAAAGAAATTTAAGTGATTTTCTAGCCATTAAATGACTGTAATTCAAATTTGAACTACATCTACATACACGGCGCAACCGAAACGGTCTGAAAATCATATTTGTGTACTTGTGTGCGAGTTAATTCCATGTGCAGTAAACTAGAAGGAATTTTCAAACATATTTGTATCATGACATGGACACATATGCGTGAATACGTATGCATGGAGTGGCATGGCATTTTAATTCCAAAAAAAATCAGAAACACATGAAAGCTTGGTTGATGTAATGTCATGCCACCAAGATGATGCGGTAAGAAATTGGCATGTTTGACGAAAGTTTGAACACACACCCCTCACAAACCGGAGCAACTCGCTAAAAGGTTCATGGTTCCAAGAAGGAACAATGCATGCTTGATGACAAACGGGAGATATCTTCCTCTTGTGGGCTTCAAAACTTTTTTACGCCTAATGTGCACTACTACAAATGTAATGTGAAATTTTGGAAAATTCTAGGGGTCATTTGACATTTTAAAGATAATTAAGTGATTTTCTAACCATTTAATGACTGTAATTCAAATTTGAACTACATCTACATGCAACGCCTAACCAAAACGTTTTGAAAAAAAATCATATGTGTACTTGTGTGCGAGTTAATTCCATGTGCAGTAAATTAGAAGGAATTTTCAAACATATTGGTCTCACGACATGGACACATGCATACATATACATGAAGTGACATGGCATTTTAATTCATAAAATAGAAAAATGATGAGAAACACATGAAACCTTGGTTGATGTAATGTCATGCCACAAAGATGATGTGGTAAAGAAATTAGCATGTTTGACGAACGTTTGGACACGCACCCTCACAAACCGGAGCAACTCGCTAGAAGGTTCGTGGTTCCGAGAGGGAACAATGCATGTTTGATGACAAACGGCAGATAGCTTCCTCTTACGGCCTTCAAAATTTTTCCTACCTTTAGTGTGCACTGATACAACTGTCATGTGAAAATTTGGAAAATTCCAGGGGTCATTTGACCTTTTAAAGACATTTAAGTGATTTTCTAACCATTTAATGACCATAATTCAAATTTGAACTACATCTACATGCAATGCCTAACCATAACGGTTTGAAAAATCATGTTTTTATGTACTTGTCTGCGAGTTAATTCCATGTGCAGTATATTCGAATAATTTTTCAAACATATTGGTGTCAAGGCATGGGCACATGCATGGAGTGCATGCCATGGCATTTTAATTCCAAAAAATTAAAAAATGATCAGAAAAACATGAAACCTAGCTTGATTTAATGTCATGTCACCAAGATGATGTGGTAAAGAAATTGGCATGTTTGATGAAAGTTTGGACACACACCCCTCACAAACCGGAACAACTCGATGGAACATTCGTGGTTCCGAGAGGGAACAATGCATGTTTGATGATGAACAGGAGATAGCTTCCTCTTACGGCCTTCAAATTTTTTCAACGTCAAATGTGCACTACTACAAATGTAATGTGAAATTTTGGAAAATTTTAGGGGTCATTTGACCTTTCAAAGACATTAAAGTGATTTTCTATCCATTTAATGACCGTAATTCAAATTTGAACTGCATCTACATGCAACGCCTAATCAAAACGGTTTGAAAAATCATATTTGTGGACTTGTGTGCAAGTTAATTCCATATGTAGTAAATTGGAAGGAATTTTCAAACATATTGGTCTCACGACATGGACACATGCATACGTATGCATGGAGTGACATGGCATTTTAATTCAAAAAAAATAAGAAATGATCAGAAACACAAGAAACCTTGGTTGATGTAATGTCATGACGCCAAGATGATGTGGTAAAGAAATTGGCATGTTTAACGAACGTTTGGACACACGCCCCTCACAAATCGGAGCAACTCGCAAGAAGGTTCGTGGTTCCGAGAGGGAACAATGCATTTTGATGACGAACGGGTGATAGCTTCCTCTTACGGCCTTCAAATTTTTTCCTACGTTTAGCATGTACTAATACAACTGTCATGTGAAAATTTGGTAAATTTCAGGGGTCATTTGACCTTCTAAAGACATTTAAGTGATTTTCTAACCATTTAATGACCGAAATTCAAATTTGAATTACATCTACATGCAACGCCTAACCAAAACGGTTTGAAAAATCATATTTTTGTGTACTTGTGTGCGAGTTAATTCCATGTGCAGTAAATTCGAATGAATTTTCAAACATATTGGTGTCAAGGCATCGGCACATGCATGGAGTGCATGCCATGGCATTTTAATTCCAAAAAATTAAAAAATGATGAGAAAAACATGAAACCTTACTTGATTTAGTGTCATTCCATCAAGATGATGTGGTACAAAAATTGGCATGTTTGACGAAAGTTTGGACACACACCCCTCACAAACTAGAACAACTCGCTAGAAGGTTCGTGGTTCCGAGAGGGAACAATGCATGTTTGATAACGAACGGGATATAGCTTCCTCTTACGGCCTTCAGATTTTTTAAACATCTAACATGCACTTCTACACATGTAATGTGAAATCTTGGAAAATTCTAGGGGTCATTTGACCTTTCAAAGACATTTATGTTATTTTCTAACCATTTAATGACCATAATTCAAATTTGAACTACATCTACAAGCAACGCCTAACCAAAACGGTTTGAAAAAATCGTATTTTTGTGTACTTGTGTGCGAGTTAATTCCATGTGCAGTAAATTCGAATAAATTTTCAAACATATTGGTGTCAAGTCATGGGCACATGCATGGAGTGCATGCCATGGCATTTCAATTCCAAAAAATTAAAAATGATCAGAAAAACATGAAATCTTGCTTGATTTAATGTCATGTCATCAAGATGATGTGGTAAAGAAATTGGCATGTTTAACGAAAGTTTGGACACACACCCCTCACAAACCGTAACAACTCGCTAGAAGGTTTATGGTTCCGAGAGGGAACAATGCATGTTTGATGACGAATGGGAGATAGCTTCCTCTTACGGCCTTCAAATTTTTTAACGTCTAACGTGCACTACTACACATGTAATGTGAAATTTTGGAAAATTCTAGGGGTCATTTGACCTTTCAAAGACATTTAAGTGATCTTCTAACCATTTAGTAGCCGTAATTAAAATTTGAACTACATCTACATGCAACGCCTAACCAAAACGGTTTGAAACATCATATATGTGTACTTGTGTGCGAGTTAATTCCATATGTAGTAAATTAGAAGGAATTTTTAAACATATTGGTCTCACGACATGGACACATGCATACATATGCATGGAGTGACATGGCATTTTAATTCAAAAAAACTAAAAAAATGATCAGAAACACAAGAAACCTTGGTTGATGTAATGTCATGCCACCAAGATGATGTGGTAAAGAAATTGGCATGTTTGACGAACGTTTGGACACACGCCCCTCACAAACCGGATCAACTCGCAAGAAGGTCCGTGGTTCCGAGAGGGAACAATGCATGTTTGATGAAGAACGGGGGATAGCTTTCTCTTACGGCCTTCAAATTTTTTCCTACGTTTAGCATGTACTAATACAACTGTCATGTGAAAATTTGGTAAATTTCAGGGGTCATTTGACCTTCTGAAGACATTTAAGTGATTTTCTAACATTTAATGACCGTAATTCAAATTTGAATTACATCTACATGCAACGCCTAACCAAAACGGTTTGAAAAATCATATTTTTGTGTACTTGTGTGCGAGTTAATTCCATGTGCAGTAAATTCGAATGAATTTTCAAACATATTGGTGTCAAGGCATGGGCACATGCATGGAGTGCATGCCATGGCATTTTAATTCCAAAAAATTAAAAAATGATCAGAAAACATAAAACCTTGCTTGATTTAATGTCATGCCATCAAGATGATGTGGTAAAGAAATTGGCATGTTTGACGAAAGTTTGGACACACACCCCTCACAAACCGGAACAACTCGCTAGAAGGTTCATGGTTCCGAGAGGGAACAATGCATGTTTGATGACGAACGTGATATAGCTTCCTCTTACGGCCTTCAAATTTTTTTACGTCTAATGTGCACTACTACACATGTAATTTGAAATTTTGGAAAATTCTAGGGGTCATTTGACCTTTCAAAGACATTTAAGTGATCCTCTAACCATTTAACGACCGTAATTCAAATTTGAACTACATCTACATGCAACGCCTAACCAAAACGGTTTGAAAAATCATATATGTGTACTTATGTGCGAGTTAATTCCATATGTAGTAAATTAGAAGGAATTTTCAAACATATTAGTCTCACAACATGGACACATGCATACGTATGCATGGAGTGACATGGCATTTTAATTCAAAAAAAATGATCAGAAACACAAGAAACCTTGGTTGATGTAATGTCATGGCACCAAGATTATGTGGTAAAGAATTTGGCTTGTTTGACGAACGTTTGGACACACGCCCCTCACAAACTGAAGCAATTCGCAAGAAGGTTCGTGGTTCTGAGAGGGAACAATGCATGTTTGATGACGAACGGGTGATAGCTTCCTCTTACGGCCTTCAATTTTTTTCCTACGTTTAGCATGTACTAATACAACTGTCATGTGAAAATTTGGTAAATTTCAGGGGTCATTTGACCTTCTAAAGACATTTAAGTGATTTTCTAACCATTTAATGCCCGTAATTCGAATTTGAATTACATCTACATGCAACGCCTAACCAAAACGGTTTGAAAAATCATATTTTTGTGTACTTGTGTGTGAGTTAATTCCATGTGCAGTAAATTCGAATGAATTTTCAAACATATTGGTGTCAAGGCATTGGCACATGCATGGAGTGCATGCCATGGCATTTTAATTCCAAAAAATTAAAAAATGATCAGAAAAACATGAAACCTTGCTTGATTTAGTGTCATGCCATCAAGATGATGTGGTAAAGAAATTAGCATGTTTAACAAAAGTTTGGACACACACCCCTCACAAACCAGAACAACTCACTAGAAGGTTCATGGTTCCGAGAGGGAACAATGCATGTTTGATAACGAACGGGAGATAGCTTCCTCTTACGGCCTTCAAATTTTTTCAACGTCTAACATGCACTTCTACACATGTAATGTGAAAAGTTGGAAAATTCTAGGGGTCATTTGACCTTTCAAAGACATTTAAGTGATTTTCTAACCATTTAATGACCGTAATTCAAATTTGAACTACATCTACATGCAACGCCTAACCAAAACGGTTTGAAAAATCATATTTTTGTGTACTTGTGTGCGAGTTAATTCCATGTGTAGTAAATTCGAATAAATTTTCAAACATATTGCTGTCAAGGCATGGGCACATGCATGGAGTGCATGCCATGGCATTTCAATTCCAAAAAATTAAAAATGATCAGAAAAACATGAAACCTTGCTTGATTTAATGTCATGTCATCAAGATGATGTGGTAAAGAAATTGACATGTTTGACGAAAGTTTGGACACTCACCCCTCACAAACCGGAACAACTCGCTAGAAGGTTCGTGGTTCCAAGAGGGAACAATGCATGTTTGATGACGAACGGGAGATAGCTTCCTCTTACGGCCTTCAAATTTTTTTAACATCTAACATGCACTACTACACATGTAATGTGAAATTTTGGAAAATTTTAGGGGTCATTTGACCTTCCAAAGACATTTAAGTGATCTTGTAACCATTTAATGACCGTAATTCAAATTCGAACTACATCTACATGCAACGCCTAACCAAAACGGTTTGAAAAATCATATATGTGTACTTGTGTGCGAGTTAATTCCATATGTAGTAAATTAGAAGGAATTTTCAAACATATTGGTCTCACGACATGGACACATGCATACGTATGCATGGAGTGACATGGCATTTTAATTCAAAAAAATTAAAAAATGATCAGAAACACAAGAAACCTTGGTTGATGTAATGTCATGCCACCAAGATGATGTGGTATAGAAATTGGCATGTTTGACGAACGTTTGGACACACGCCCCTCACAAACCGGAGCAACTCGCAAGAAGGTTCGTGGTTCCGAGAGGGAACAATGCATGTTTGATGACGAATGGGTGATAGCTTCCACTTACGGCCTTCAAATTTTTCCCTACGTTTAGCGCGCACTAATACAACTGTCATGTGAAAATTTGGTTAATATCAGGGGTCATTTGACCTTCTAAAGACATTTAAGTGATTTTCTAACCATTTAATGACCGTAATTCAAATTTGAACTACATCTACATGCAACGCCTAACCAAAACGGTTTGAAAAATCATATTTTTGTGTACTTGTGTGTGAGTTAATTCCATGTGCAGTAAGTTTGAATGAATTTTCAAACATATTGGTGTCAAGGCATGGGCACATGCATGGAGTGCATGCCATGGCATTTTAATTCCAAAAAATTAAAAAATGATCAGAAAACATGAAACCTTGCTTGATTTAATGTCATGCCATCAAGATGATGTGTTAAAGAAATTGGCATGTTTGACGAAAGTTTGGACACACACCCCTCACAAACCAGAACAACTCGCTAGAAGGTTCGTGGTTCTGAGAGGGAACAATGCATGTTTGATGACGAACGGGTGATAGCTTCCTCTTACGGCCTTCAAATTTTTTTCAATGTCAAACGTGCACTACTACACATGTAATGTGATATTTTGGAAAATTCTAGGGGTCATTTGACCTTTCAAAGACATTAAAGTGATTTTCTAACCATTTAATGACCGTAATTCAAATTTGAGCTACATCTACATGCAACGCCTAACCAAAACGGTTTGAAAAATCATATATGTGTACTTGTGTGCAAGCTAATTCCATATGTAGTAATTAGAAGGAATTTTTAAAAATATTGGTCTCACGACATGGACACATGCACACGTATGCATGGAGTGACATGGCATTTTAATTCAAAAAATTAAAAAATGATCAGAAACACATGAAACCTTGGTTGATGTAATGTCATGCCACCAAGATGATGTGGTAAAGAAATTTGCATGTTTGACGAACATTTGGACACACACCCCTCACAAATTGAAGCTACTCGCTCGAAGGTTCGTGGTTCCGAGAGGGAACAATGCATGTTTGATGACGAACGGGTGATAGCTTCCTCTTAGGGCCTTCAAATTTTTCCCTATGTTTAACATGCACTAATACAACTCTCATGTGAAAATTTGGCAAATTTCAGGGGTCATTTGACCTTCTAAAGACATTTAAGTGTTTTTCTAACCATTTAATGACCGTAATTCAAATTTGAACTACATCTACATGCAATGCCAAACCAAAACGGTTTGAAAATCATATTTTTATGTACTTGTGTGCGAGTTAATTCCATGTGCAGTAAATTCGAGTGAATTTTCAAACATATTGGTGTCAAGGCATGGGCACATGCATAGAGTGCATGCCATGGCATTTTAATTCCAAAAAATAAAAAAATGATCAAAAAAACATGAAACCCTGCATGATTTAATATCATGCCACCAAGATGATGTGGTAAAAAAATTGGTCTTTTTGATGAAAGTTTGGACACACACCCTTCACAAACCAGAGCAACTCGCTAGAAGGTTCGTGGTTCCGAGAGGGAACAATGCATGTTTGCTGACGGACATGAGATAGCTTCCTCTTACAGCCTTCAATTTTTTTCCTACGTTTAACGTGCACTAATACAACTGTCATGTGAAAATTTGGAAATTTCCACGGGTCATTTGACCTTTTAAAGACATTTAAGTGATTTTCTAACTATTTAATGACCGTAATTCAAATTTGAACTACATCTACATGCAACTCCTAACCTGAACGGTTTGAAAAATCATATTTTTTGTGTACTTGTGCGCGAGTTAAAAAATCATCAGACGATGTAAATATTTGGTGTTCAAAAAAAAATGTAAAGATCTGGCAAGACAACCGGCCCCCACACGATTGGCAGTCTATCTCGCGGCTCGAGGTTTGGTTGGTGAATGGCGGGGATCATTAATCAGACACGGTTCTGCATTGGAAACTGTCAGCTATTATGTTCACACACGGATTTGGCTATTATGTTCACACAAGGATTTTACTGCGGGAATCATGTGTAATTCAAACTACAGTGTTCATAAATTTAGGCGACCGGTGTTTGTACTGTCCCCGTCAATCTATATTCCGACCGCCAATAAATACTACCTTGCTCATGTCGTCCCGCCTGCATTCTCATCTACATCCTCCCCTCGCTCGCCCTCTCTCTCTCTCTCTCAAATCTCTACCATGGCGCCGCCGGTCTGCCCACGCGCCGACGAGGAGTCGCCGCCCCCCGAGGACGCTCACTCAATTAGCAGCAACAAGGACCCCTACACGCCGCCTGATGAGGTTGCGCCGGACCCCCCAACTTTGGATTGGTTTTGGGGCCAGTACAATCTTTGTCTGTGGAAGTCGCTGCCGCAAGTGGCATTCAAGAAGGAGATGGCAGAGGAGGAAGCCAGGTACCAGGCGGCCTGTGAAGCCGCCTGGAAAAAGGAGGCGGAGGAGCTTTGGGGGCGGGCGTGTCGTCGTGCCAAGGAGGTGTACGGAGACGGGTACTTCGCGAGGAAGGTCATAGGCGCTAGGCGCCTCGTCGCTGCGTGGAGGTGGGCGGATAAGCTCCAGCGTGCCACCAACAGAATAGAAAGCGTATATACACACATTGAAACAGAACATATAAGAATGGAAAACAGAGTACACACATTGAATCAGAGCAATAAACAAAGCAATACTATGATTTCTGTGAATACAAAGCTATCCACGTCGAAACAACTTTTCAAAATAAAACGCGTCCATGAGACCATGACCAGCAGCCCTTGCCTAGGGTAGCTCTTGGCTCTGCCCGAACTCGTGCAGGCATTCATCCAAGTGGTCAACATGCTCGCAGTACATCTGGAGCGCGATATCGAGCTCCAAGTTGGCTATTTCATCGGAGATCACCAGCTCGAGTATGTGATGGCCGTGTTCCTCTACTGCGCATAGGTGGACACCTGGGCCAAGGAGGCGGTCGAGCCTACGGACCAGCGCGTTGGCATCCAGCGGGCCGCGGACAAGGCGAACGGCGACACCCATGCGAATGGCGCGGCGGGCGTCCGGTGCAAGTACGGCGTGGCCGGCATCCAGTGCAAGTACGGCGCTGAGGGCCTCTGCCCACTCCTGGCGAGGAATGGGGGTACTGACGGGATGTGTACCCAACTGCGACGACGTGTCGACAGCAGGCAAGCGCCGATGGATCCGCTCTTGTTGTGCGGCGCGTCGCGCCTCTCGCTCTGCGATGCGCCATTGATCATGTTGTGCGGCGAGCTGCAACCTGTCGGCGCTGACATGCCTATCTTGATCCGCGGCGCTCAAGCACCATGCGCCAAAGGTCTGCTCAACCCTGGCGATGACGCGCATAACAGCATCGTCCATCGCGTTGCCGGGGATCGCCTCGGCCTCGACGGGCCGTGGCGCCTGCTCATTTTCCTCATCGACGAGGTTGATGGCAGAGGCGGCGCTTTGGTGGGTTGGCATGCTTGGAAAAGGTGGATGTGCTACAGGCTGCGCTTGTCGCCTCCGTGTGTCGTGCGCCCCCTATGCGCAATATAGTAGGATGGCAGGAAACAGGTGAGGAAATGGCGGGAAACGGTGGCGTGTTCATAAAATGCCATAAATTAATGGAAACTTAGCATCGAGCTACCACAAGAAGTAGATGATGATCAGATGAACACGGACCACACTTGGGATCCCATCGGTGATGAATTCATCAATCCCAAACGGTTGAATACTAGCAAGCGTTTGCCCACAACACACACGGCCTATTCCATCACAAATAGGTCGGATGGATCAACTGTATGCCACGTATCCGGATGACCGCCCGTCCCACAATGGCCAATAGATGTTGTGTAGACAGAGCATATCATATACATCTTATTAGAAGCAATCGTCTGCATTATTATCGGTCTTTGCACACATTTCTGATTACAGACCTGTTTGTCGCGTATCACACACATCTTGTTATATTGAGCCATTTCTGTTCTCTTGCCTAATCACAAACAGTTCATCCAAGTGAACCGTATACTGTACATCACACACACCTTGATCAGGTTGTCCGTTTCTTTTGTGTTGCCTAATCACAAACAGTTCATCCAAGTGAACCGTATGATGTACATCGCACACACCTTCATCTAGCTGCCCGTTTCTTTTGTTACTCCTCATGGCAAACAGATAATTGAACTGAACCGTATGCCCTTCATCGCACACGCAACTAAACCTAAACCGTGTTTGATGCATCCGTCATCGCAAACGTTTTATGCATTTCTGACGGTTTTCCTACACCATCGTTTGCGATCATTGCATCGCACACAGTTTCTCGAAGGGTCTCTGATATTAGTGTCGCGTTAGCAGCACCCTGCAGTGGTGACCTCTAACATCATTTGATATTCTAAATAACAAGTCACTCAAGCGAGCAATCATATTAGAATTATATTTCAATTGTTTCATAACATTTGCATTGAAGTGATCCTATTTCCTAATGTAGTTTTCAAACTCATAAAGGCATTGACTAGGATGCATATTGTGAGAATTTTGATTGTCATTAAACTTCATAAGAGAATTTACCTCTACCACCTTAGGCATTGGTGGTGTATTAAGCCCATGTATTTCTTCAATAGGAGGTAAATTTTTAACTTCCTCGGATTAATACCTTTTTCCTTCATTGACTTCTTTGCCTTTTAATCTTCAGGACTGAGATATAATATACCCCTCTTCTTCGGAGTGGGTTTAGGCGGTGGTTCGGGAAGAGTCGAATCATCATAGTTTTTCAATATGTTATTCAATAATTTTTCAGCTTGTCCAACAGTTCGTTCCCTGAAAACACAACCAGCACAACTATCTAGGAAGTCCCTAGAAGCATCGATTAGTCCATTATAGAAGATATCAAGTATTTCATTTTTTCTTAAGAGGATGATCAGGCAAAGCATTAAGTAACTGGCAAAGCCTCCCGCAAGCTTGTGGGAGACTCTCTTCTTTAGTTTGCGCAAAGTTAAATATTTCCTGTAAGGCAGCTTGTTTCATATGAGTAGGAAAATATTTTTTAGAGAAGTAATAAATCATATCCTGGGGACTACGCACACAACCAGGAGTAAGAGTGTTGTACCAAGCTTTAGCATCACCCTTTAATGAGAAAGGAAATAATTTGAGAATAAAGTAATAGCGAGTTTTCTCATCATGAGTAAAAAGGGTGGCTATATCATTCAACTTAGTAAGATGTGCCACAACAGTTTCAGTTTCATAACCATGGAAAGGATCAGATTCAACCAAAGTAATTAACTCTGGGTCAACAGAGAATTCATAATCCTTATTATCAATAAATATAGGTGAAGTAGCAAACTTGGGATCACATTTCATTCTAGCATTCAGAGATTTTTATTTATACTTGTGTGGTAATTTCTCTAGATCATCTCTATCATTGCAAGCAAGAATATCTCTAGTTGTTTCTTCACTCATAACATAACCTTTCGGTACCTTAGGCAATTCATATCTAGGAGGGCTAGTTATAGTAGGTGTTTCAGGAGTTTCAGTTTCAAGCCCATCATCAGATTCAACAACATCATGTTGTAGAACTCTAGCAATTTATTTATCAAGAAATTCACCAAGTGGCACATCATCATTAACAAGCAAGGTACTAGCATCATCATAAGCATCATTCTTAGTAGAAGTAGCTTGCGACATATCAGAATTAATAGCATGTGGTGGTGTTGCAAGTTTATTCATAACAGAAGGTGAATCTAAAGAAGAACTGGATGGCAGTTCCTTACCTCCCCTCGTCCTTAAGGGAAATATCTTAGTCTTTGGATCCTTAAGATTCTTCATAGTGATAATATGATAATAATCCCAAGTGACTCAACAAATATAGCTATGCTCCCCGACAACGACACCAGGGTCTTGATAACCCACAAGTATAGGGGATCGCAACCATTTTCGAGGGTAGAGTATTCAACCCAAATTTATAGATTTGACACAAGAGGAGCCAAAGAATATTTGAAGGTATTAGCAGCTGAGGTATCGATTCAACCACACCTGGAGATTAATTATCTGCATCAAAGTGATTAGTAGCAAAGTAGCTAGTTTGATAGTAGTGACAGCAGCAATGGTAATAGTAATAGTGATAGCAGTAATTTTGTAGCAAGTGTAACAGTGATGATAATAGTAGTAACTTAGCAGAAACAATAATGAAAAGTTTGTAGGCATTGAATCGGTGACTTGTTGGATGATATTCATCATGTGATAGTTATAACCTAGGGAGATTCGGCACTAGCTCCAGTTCATCGATATAATGTAGGCATGTATTTCGCAAATAGTCATACGTGCTTTATTAAAAGAACTTGCAAGGCATCTTTTGTCCTACCCTCCCATGGCAGCAGGGTCCATATTGGAAACTAAGGGATATTAAGGCCTCCTTTTAATAGAGAACCGGAATAAAGCATTGACACATAGTGAATACATTAACTCCTCAAACTACGGTAATCACCGGGAGTGGGCCCGATTGTTGTCACACCGGGGTTGCCGGATCATAACACGTAGTAGGTGACTATAACTTGCAAGATCGGATCTAGAACATGATATAATGATGATAACATAAACGGTTCAGATCTGAAATCATGGCACCTGGGCCCAAATTGACAAGCATTAAGCATAGCAAAGTCATAGCAACATCAATCTAAGAACATAGTGGATACTATGGATTAGGCCCTAACAAAACTAACTCGATTACATGATGAATCTCATCCAACTCCTCACCGACCAGCGAGCCTACGAAGGAATTATTCACTCCCGGTGGGGAGCATCATGGAATTGGCGTTGGAGAAGGGTCGGTGATGATGAAGAACAAAGATCGCCCTCTTCGGAGCCCCAAACGGACTCCAAATATGCCCTCCCGAGGAAGAACAGGGCTTGGCGGCGGCTCCATCTCGTGGATCGTGATAATTCTTTCTCCCCTTTTTTCTCCTAAAATAGGAATTTATACTGTTAGGGTTGAGGTCTGCGGGGCCACCAGGTGGGTACAACCCACCTGGGTGCGCCAGGAGAGGGGGGCGTGCCCTGGTGGGTTGTGCCCACCTAGGGACCCCTCTCCGGTAGGTCTTGGCTCCAGAAATTCTTATATATTATATAAAAATTCCTCGCAAAGTTTCGTTCCATTCCGAGAACTTTTATTTCTGCACGAAAACAACACCATGGTAGTTCTGCTGAAAACAGCGTCAGTCCGGGGTTAGTTTCATTTAAATCATGCAAATTACAGTACAAAACAAGAGAAAAAGCATGAGAAAAAGTAGATACGTTGGAGACGTATCAACCATCAAGAAAGTTCTTAAACATGTCTTTAACCTCGGCCGTCATCGAGGTTTTCAATGACTCCAAGGCCACATTGAACTCCTCATGAGAGACCGAGGTTCCCCCATCGGCCGTAGACAAGGACGGAATCACACTGGGGTGCTCCTCCCCACCGTCTACGGTGTCAACCATACTCTTCGGATGACAAAGTCCTTAATAAAGAGACGAGGCTCTAATACCAATTAAAAGGATCGATACAGTTGACTACAGGGGGGTGAATAGGCAACTAACAATTTTTAGGTTTTCTTTACCAATTTAAACTTTGCATCAAAGTAGGTTGTCTAGATATGGAACTAGGTGAGCAACCTATATGATGCAACAACAACAAGCACACAAGCAAGCAAGGGATACAACACAATGTAAGCGTGCACAAGTAAAGGTAAGAGATAACCAATAGTGGAGCCGGTGGAGACGAGGGTGTGTTATCGAAGTTCCTTCCCTTTGAGATGAAGTATTTCTCTGTTGGAGCGGTGTGGAGGCACAATCCTCCTCAAGAAGCCACTAGGGCCACCGTATTCTCCTCAAGCCCTCACATAATGCGAGATGACGTGATTTCACTATTGATGCCCTTGGAGGCGGCGCCTGAACCTTTACAAACAAGGTTGGGGCAATCTCCACAACTTAATTGGAGGCTCCCAACGACACCACGAAGCTTCACCACAATGGAATATGGCTCTGCGGTGACCTCAACCGTCTAGGGTGCTCAAACACCCAAGAGTAACAAGATCCGCAAGGGATTAGTGGGAGGAATCAAATTTCTCTTGGTGGAAGTATAGATCCGGGCCTTCTCAATCAATGCCTAGAAAATCAACAAGTTTGATTGGCTAAGGAGAAGATCGGGCAAAATGGAGCTTTGAGCAACAATAGAGCTTAGGGAGGGAAGAGTTGGTCAACTTGGGGAAGAAGACCCCCCTTATATAGTGTGAGGAAAAATCCAACCGTTACCCACCTACTCAGCCTGCGACATGCGGTACTACCGCACATACCCACGGTACTACCGCAGAGGCATGCGGTACTACCGCCGGGAAGTGCGGTACTACCGCTCGTGCGGCAGGAGCCAAGTGAGGCCCTGTTGCACAAGGCAATGAGCGGTAGAACCACCGGAGCGGTACTACTGCGCGCCCTTGCGGTACTACCGCAAGGCAAGGTTCCATCTAAGCTGGGAAGGCACGGACTAATAAAATTACATCCGTGGCTACTTCCGCTGAGTTTCGGTCTGTGCAAAAATCCGGCACAGTACTACAGCTCACAGGGAGCGGTACTACCGTGTAGGGTGTGGAAGTAAAAAATTACTTCCGCCCCTACTTCCACGCATGTCACCGTTCTGGGCTAGAGGCCACGGTACTACCATGCTCTAGGAGCGGTACTACCACATGGCACGGTACTACCGCTGCAGCGGGCAGTACTACCATGGGACGTTGCGGTACTACCGCTCTCTTGAGCAGTACTACCGCACGCCACAAAACAGTAGCACTTGGAAGCCTTCATCTTTGCATCGACAAGGGAAACGACCGGTGCTCCAAAGAAGCGAAGGAAAGGTGGTGCAAATGAATAGGTGTGTACGTGTTGATTCCACCCTAACCTTTTCGAAGCGGACCCCTTCTTAATAGTACTGCTTTCCTGCGACTCAATTCCACTGAAAAGAAACATAGAGAAATGTCGTTTTCGATAAGCTCCGAGGGGCACCGAATCATCTTGTGCCTAGACATGAGATATCTGAAATAAAACCTATGGAATTCAAAATTTTGGGAAGGGTAAAATTTAATAAAATAATCAAATGGTCAAGGTGCTTAAAAAAGGACGCCGATAACGCCCACACGTGTGGCATGCTAAACATTCACCCAAACACCGTGTGTGGCGTGAGCAGGAGGCAGCCCAAATGGGTTGTATGTGAGCGAACATTAGAATTGCCCACACGTATGGGCGCAGCTACTTCATGTCACACGCCCAACAAGTACTACTCATCTCCATCCCGTGCGTGTGGCACAAAGCAAAAATGCCCACACGTCCTCCCGCACCTACGTTAGGTACCTCGCGGGATAACAATTAGTTGCCATCTGGGATGGCAGATGTAGTTATCCGGAATGGCAAATGTAATTGTAAAAGCATGGCAACTCTCTCTGTTTTGGTTAACTATAGTTGCCATGTCTAATTTATGATAGTTGCCACGTGCAATCAAACCATAGTTGCCGTGTGTGATTAACTACTTGCCACATATGGTCAAACAGTAGTTGCCATGTGTGTTTACTTAGTTGTCACGTGCGGTCCAACCATAGTTGTCATGTATGGTTAATCACACTTGTCATGTGTGTTTATCTCGTTGCCACGTACATGCAACTGCAGTTGCCCTCTAGCAACGAATCATAGTTGCCATGTGTGTTTACCTAGTTGCCACATACGCGTAACTGCAGTTCGCATCCAACAACGTACAAGTGTCGTGTGGGCGAAAAGCAATTCACCCACACGCGCGTGGACTAGATGGTGGTTGTGTGGGCATAAACTAGTTCGCCCACACAACACAACTGGCAAACCGCGTGCTGCGAGGCGTGTGGGCGAACTCTTCAACGCCCACGCACCAGCCCCGTGCCACGTGGAACGCAAAATCCATCTCAATATGTCAAGATTCGTGCAAACTCAACTTGATGATGATCTATACGTGTGGGCGAGTTGCAAAATTACCACATGTATAGACGTTAATATTTTCATAGAAAAAAAACACGACCACCTTGACAATTAGTGGCCGTGCTCAACCTTGACAATTGGTGGCTGAGCCTTTTTTTACCCCGTAAAAGAAAATGGCACGGCCACCAATTGGTGCTGATATTTTTATAACATTTCGTTAAACCTGTTAAGCAAAAGAATAATTGAAATAAAATGAAATCCAAAGGCCTGGTGAGTCGTGACATGGGCAGCCCATGGCTTGCTCGGCAAATTGTGGGGATCCAATTTATCGCACGGGTCAAAAAATAGCAAGCAAACGCACAGCCCTCCTCCTGTTCGCTCGCATGTGGCCCGGGCCATATTCAGATTCTTCTTTTTCTCCCAACGTTTTTCCTTGTCTATGTGTTTTCTTTTTGTTTGATTTTTTTCTACTTTTTATTCCTATTTTCTTTTATTATTCTTTTTCCATTTTAAATTTTTATTTTGTTATAAAACAATATAGATGCAGGCACTCATATAAACGCACATACACTTATTCATATGAATTCATGCACGCACACCCTCCAGAAGATTGAGCGGACACATCGCCTTGAGATTGATGAAGTCATCATAGATGACCTGAAGTCGACGGGAATGTCTCCCACTGCTGAATGAATATCGCCGGCAATCTTGAAATAAATTTAAAAAAATGAGAGCAGCACTGTCATGATTACAACTTCAAATTCTGATGGCCTAGTTCTACCACAAGAAACTTAACCAGCTGAGCTAAGTACAGTTCACATTTATTTTGAATTCCGGAGCAATTTTTGAATTTTGAGAACAATCTTGAATTTCTAGAACAATTGTTGATTTTTTTTCAAATTTGAATCAGCAAACATCTTTTGAATCAATGGATAGGATTTTTGGGAAACTAAAATTCGTGAACTTTTTTCAATTTCATGATTTTTTTGTCAATGAACATTTTTAGTTACTTTGGGAAAAAATGAAATTCTTGTACACTTTTTGAATTGGCAGACATTTTTGAAATTTGGGAAGAACTTTCGAAATTCTTGAGCATTTTTTGAATGTGTTAACATTTTTTGATCAATGAATAGTTTTTAAACGCATAAGTATTTTTTAAATCGACAAACATGTTTTAAAATTTAGGAAGAATTTTTGAAATTCAGGAAAATTTTCTGAACTGACGAACATGTTTTGAACTCATGAACATTTTCTGTAAATTCGTGAGCATTTTTCAAATTTACAAGATTTTAGTTTTTATGTTTTTAATATGTGTACATTTTTTAAATTGCTAAGGTAGTGGTTTGTCTTGTTCCTCCTCTCGCCGACGCCGATCCGCCCCACCACCGATGGCCTTTGCCCTGTGGAGGTGCAGAGGATCTCGTACCACCGCCGACGGTAGGGGGGGGCATTCTCGTTTCTGTTAGGTTAATCGTCTTGGTTGGGGTTGTGTGGCGGTGGAGTCTGTAGGAATAATTGTCTCCCACATCCTATCCTCATCCTGATGGTATGAATAGTGTCGGGGGAGGATGTGTGGCAGTGTGTCTCCGTTAGATCTCACGAGATCAGTCGGTGTTGGTCTTCTGTGTATCTATTTGGATCCAGTTTGTCTTCATTCGTGTGGTTACATGTTTGATCTTTTCGATCTACAACTCTCTTCATAGGGAATTATTGCTGCTCTAGTGTGCTGGTCCTTTGGGGCCTCAGCAAGATGACTTTCTGACTGTCTACTACAATAAGGTTTGCCCCGCACCGGTGGTTGTAGTCGTTGCTAAGTGGTCCACAGGGTTGGTTGTAATTTTTATTATCTGTAGTCTTCTCTATACTGCCATCGTTGATAAGTAGATTGGAAATTTCTTTCGCAAAAAGGTAAAACAGACACATAACTAGTCTAATTTTTTTTCGTGGAATAAAAAAATGAATATATTTGCCTCATTTCATGGCAGAATAAAAAACAAGGAATCAAGTAAGTGAGCCGCCCCACTAGCGTGCACCAGCCTGTACATTTGCTCAATACGCACCACGCTACACAATGTCTCGGCAAAAATGGAGAGCAACTAAGCAGTGGGCGCCCTCTGCAACGGGCAGCTAATGCGCGCGGAAGTGCCCCCAGGACACCACATTGACGCTCGATGGGCACACCTCACGGGAGCATGTGTTTTTTTTTTTCGTTTTTTGCACCCGTTCTAGAATTTTTGTTTTATGTTTTTTCAGCTTTTGCCTCACATCCCTTAGGTTTTGATGATATTTTTTTGTTAAGCCTAAACTATGATTTCCCGAAAAAAGAAAGAGCGCAGTCCGAGCTTTCCCAAAGAAAGTGAAAACTGCAATAGTGCATCCAAGCTCTGGTTGTTGTTGTTGTTGTTGTTGTTGTTGTTGTTGTTGTTGTTGTTGTTGTTGTTGTTGTTGTTGTTGTTATTGTTGTTGTTGTTGTTTCTTTATCCGGATTTTTGTGACAAAATGTTCGTTGAAACATTTTTTATTAACGTCCTCCTCCTTTATCCAATCGTCACAAGGGTTGTGTCATTTACAATCGAAGGTAACACCTCAGCAAGAGGTGATTCTAACCAAACACTAGGAGGAGAAAATCTAGCTATTCTAGGCAATGCATGAGCCACCATATTGTTCTCTCTATTTACAATGCTCATATATGACATAATTAAAATCTAAGGACATAAAGTAGAAGTCGTCAAAAATGCACTTGCCATTGAAGAACAACACCCTCCTTCAACAATGAGACCACCTCCAAACTGTCCGAATTGATCTCGATCTTGCTGCAGCCAATTGTACGGGCCAGATTTATACCAAATATCGTTGCTATTGTTTCACCAGTGAAAGAATCAGCCCATATTTTGTCGAAAGCTATTAACATGGGATCTAGTTTGAAGATCTCGACACATGAAACTAAATGGTGAAAACGGTTTGGTGTTTGGATGCATGATTTAATAAGAGATAAAACTTTTTAAATAAACAAATCTAAAAAAACTCTCAGGTTACCACAAGTCAGCACATCAGACATGGTGAGGAGTGATATGTTCTTCTGCTAACTATACTAGACCAGTTAAGCCTAGACCCGCTATACTTACTTTACCTCAAAAAAGAAAAGAAAAACACAGAACTTTACAAACTAATGAAAAACCTTTTTTGCGAATTAACTCATAAATAACCTATATCTTTGACCATTCTTCTTGAAGTAAAAAAGTAACTTTCAGCCAGGCCAACCAGCTATACCCCTCTTCAATCCCTGAAAAATAAAAACGATATCGTCTTCAACAGCAACCGCGCCCGCCTATATCTGTAGTGCACTGGCCATTTATCGTCGGCCACTTCGAATGAAGACCAATCGCAAAAAATAAAAGTTGGAATGAAGACAAAATACACAATGGACCATCAATTAATCTTGTGGTTGCTTCCACTAGCGAGCACGCGGAACCTTTCAAAATACACACCAGATCATCAATTGATCTTGTGGTGGATTCCGTTTTTTTTTTACTTTGAGAACAGTTATGAATTTCTAGAACAGTTGTTGATTTTTTAATATTTGAATCAACAAACATCTTTTGAATCAGTAAATAGGGTTTTTTCGGGGTGGGGGGGACTAAAATTCGTGAACTTTTTTAGAATGCATGATTTTTTATCAATGAACATTTTTAGTAAATTCGAGAAAATTTAAAATTCTTGAACTTTTTTGAATCACCGAACATTTTTTGACATTTCAGAAAAACTATCAAAATTCCTGAGTTTTTATTAATATATTAAGATTTTTTGAATCATGGAATATTTTTTGAAATTTGGGATTTTTGTTGAAATAGATGAATACATTTTTAATCGACAAACACATTTTACAATTTAGTAAGAACTCTTGAAATTCGTGAATATTTTCTGAATTGACGAACATGTTTTGAACTCATGAACATTTTTTTTTTGTAAATTCATGAGCATTTTCCAAATTTACAAAAAAAGAATTTTTATATTTTTTGGTTTATGTTCATTTTATAAATTGCTAATAAAGTATAGGTTTGTGGTAAACCAGACTTCGAACCAGTCTTTTTGTTTCGTTGAATAAAAAAACCCAGTCTATTTGCCTCATTTCATGGCAGAAGAAAAAACTAGAAATCAGGTAAGTGGGCACCCCACTAGCATGCACCAGCCTGCGCGTTTACTCAATACCCGTCGCGCTAAGCTATGTCCCAACAATTTGGAGAGCAACTAATTAGCGGGCGCCCTACGCACCGGGCAGCTCATGTGCGCGGAACGGGGGCTCCTATTGGGCGCTGTAGGCGCCCATTGGAGAAGTGGCGCCTACAGCGACCAGCCATGGGTTGCGGCCCATTAAGAAGATCGCTCCCTCGCTCTCTTCGGTTCGCTCGCTCTCTGAAGAAAAACACACTCGCATCGCTGGGTTTTTTCGGGCTGTGCTGTGCTACTGGTTCAGGAAAAAGACCGGCCTCTAGTTTTTTACAATTTTGAATATGTTTGTGAAAAAAATGTTCATATATTATTATAAAAAAGTTCATCGATTTTGAACAAAAAAGTTCACATATCTGAATAAAGTTCATTGGATTAAAAAAGTTCATCGAATTGAAAATAGTTCATTGGATTTGAAAAAAAAAGTTCATTGGATTTGGAAAAAGTTCATTGAATCGAAAAAAGTTCATTGTATTTGAGAAAAAGTTCATTGGATTGTAGAAAAGTTCATCGATTTTTAAAAAAGTTCATTCATTTTTTAAAAAACTTAATCAACTTTGAATAAAGTTCATTGAAATTGAAAAAAAGTTCATAGAAGTCAAAAGAGTTCATCGATTTAAAGAAAAAGTTCACCAATTATAAGAAGATATCATCTATTTGTAAACATTTCACGCATTTAAGAAAGAAAAGAAAACAGTAAAAAAAGAATGGGGGAAAACGCGCGCTGGACACACCCCACGGGCATTTTTCTTTCATTTTCTGCCCTTTTTTAAAGTTTTGTTTTACTTTTTTTTTTGGCTTTTGTCTGGCATCCCCTAGGTGGAAACAGTTTTTTGTGAAGCACAAACAAAGTGCAAATTGCAATAGTGCATCCAGACTCTGATAACCCTTAATTAGTGTTTCAAACTAAAGGAAATATGCCCTAGAGATAATAATAAAGTTGTTATTTATATTTCCTTATATCATGATAAATGTTTATTATTCATGCTAGAATTGTATTAACCGAAAACTTAGTACATGTGTGAATACATAAACAAACAGAGTGTCACTAATATGCCTCTACTTGATTAGCTCGTTAATCAAAAGATGGTTAAGTTTCCTAACCATAGACATGAGTTGTCATTTGATGAACGGGATCACATCATTAGAGAATGATGTGATTGACTTGACCCATCCGTTAGCTTAGCACTATGATAGTTTAGTTTATTGCTATTGCTTTCTTCATGACTTATACATGTTCCTATGACTATGAGATTATGCAACTCCCGAATACCGGAGAAACACTTAGTGTGCTATTAATACGTCTCCAACGTATCTATAATTTTTTATTGTTCCATGCTATTATATTATCTGTTTTGGATGTTTAATGGGCTTTAATTTACCTTTTTATATTATTTTTGGGGAGGGGCCGGACCCCCTTTCCTTCTCTCCTTCTCCTTTTTCCTTCTTCTCCTACTCCAACTAGGGAAGGGGGAAACCTACTCCTACTAGGAGTAGGAATCCCCCCTTGGGGCGCGCCATAGAGAGGGCCGGCCCTCCCCTCCTCCACTCCTTTATATACGGGGGAGGGGGACACCCCATAGACACACAAGTTGACAGTTTTCTTAGCCGTGTGTGGTGCCCCCCCTTCACAGATTTCCATCTCGGTCATATCGTTGTAGTGCTTAGGCGAAGCCCTGCGTCGGTAACTTCACCATCACCGTCATCACGCCGTCGTGCTGACGAAACTCTCCCTCATCCTCAGCTGGATCAAGAGTACGAGGGACGTCACCGATCTGAAGGTGTGTAGATCGCGGAGGTGTCGTGCGTTCGGTACTTGACCGGTTGGATCGCGAAGACGTTCGACTACATCAACAGCGTTACTTAACGCTTTCGCTTTCGGTCTACGAGGGTACGTGGACACACTCTCCCCTCTCGTTGCTATGCATCTTCTAGATAGATCTTGCGTGATCGTAGGAATTTTTTTGAAATACTGCGTTTCTCAACAGTGGCATCCGAGCCAGGTGTATGCGTAGATGTTATATGCACGAGTAGAACACAAAGGAGTTGTGGGCGTGGGTATATACATACTGCTTGCCTTCACTAGTTGATTCTTGATTCAACGGTATTGTTGGATGAAGCGGCTCAGACCGACATTACGCGTACGCTTACGCGAGACTGGTTCTACCGACGTGCTTCACACACAGGTGGCTAGTGGGTGTCTGTTTCTCCAACTTTAGTTGAATCGGTTTCAATGAACAGGGTTCTTTCTGAAGATCAAAAAGCAATCACTATACTACGTTGTGGTTTTGATGCGTAGGTAAGAACGGTTCTTGCTAGAAGCCCGTAACAGCCACGTAAAACTTGCAACAACAAAGTAGAGGACGTCTAATTTGTTTTTGCAGGGCATGTTGTGATGTGATATGGTCAAGACATGATTATATAATTTTTTGTATGAGATGATCATGTTTTGTAACACTGGCATCGGCAACTGGCAGGAGTCATATGGTTGTCCTGTATTGTATGAAATGCAATCGCCATGTAATCGCTTTACTTTATCACTAAGCGGCAGCGATAGTCGTAGAAGCAATAGTTGGTGAGGCGACAATGATGCTTCGACGGAGATCAAGGTGTCAAGCCGGTGACGATGGTGATCATGACGGTGCTTTTGAGATGGAGATCAAAAGCCACAAGATGATGATGGCCATATCATATCACTTATTTGATTGCATGTGATGTTTATCCTTTATGCATCTTATTTTGCTTAGTACGGCGGTAGCATTATAAGATGATCTTTCACTAAATTTCAAGGTACAAGTGTTCTCCCTGAGTATGCACCGTTGCTACAGTTCGTCGTGCCGAGACACCACATGATGATCGGGTCTGATAAGCTCTACGTTCACATACAACGGGTGCAAGCCAGTTTTGCACAAACAGAATACTCCGGTTAAACTTGACGAGCCTAGCATATGTAGATATGGCCTCGGAACAATGAGACCGAAAGGTCGAGCGTGAATCATATAGTAGATATGATCAACATAGTGATGTTCACCATTGAAAACTACTCCATCTCACGTGATGATCGAACATGGTTTAGTTGATATGAATCACGTGATCACTTAGATGATTAGAGGGATGTCTATCTAAGTGGGAGTTCTTAAGTAATATGATTAAATTGAACTTTAATTTATCATGAACTTGGTACCTGATAGTATTTTACATGTCTACGTTGTTGTAGATAAATGGCCCGTGTTGTTGTTCCGTTGAATTTTAATGCGGACCTAGAGAAAGCTAAGTTGAAAGATGATGGTAGCAATTACACGAACTAGGTCTGTAACTTGAGGATTATCCTCATTGCTGCACAGAAGAATTACGTCCCGGTGAAGGAAATATGCCCTAGAGGCAATAATAATTTTTTTTATTTCCTTATATCATGATAAATGTTTATTATTCATGCTAGAATTGTATTAACTGGAAACTTAGTACATGTGTGAATACGTAAACAAACAGAGTGTCACTAGTATGCCTCCACTTGACTAGCTCGTTAATCAAAGATGGTTAAGTTTCCTAGCCATGGACAAAGAGTTGTCATTTGATAAGCGGGATCAGATCATTAGAGAATGATGTGATTGACTTGACCCATCCGTTAGCTTAGCACAATGATCGTTTAGTTTGTTGCAATTGCTTTCTTCATAACTTATACATGTTCCTATGACTATGAGATCATGCAACTCTTGAACACCGGAGGGACACCTTGTGTGCTATCAAATGTCACAACGTAACTAGGTGATTATAAAGATACTCTACACGTGTCTCCGATGGTGTTTGTTGAGTTGGCATAGATCAAGATTAGGATTTGTCACTCCGAGTATCGGAGGGGTATCTCTGGGCCCTCTCAGTAATGCACATCACTATAAGCCTTGCAAGCAATGTGACTAATGAGTTAGGTACAGGATGATGCATTACAGAACAAGTAAAGAGACTTGCCGGTAACGAGATTGAACTAGGTATTGAGATACCGACTATCGAATCTTGGGCAAGTAACATACCGATGACAAAGGAAACAACGTATATCGTTATGTGGTTTGACTGATAAAGATCTTCGTAGAATATGTGGGAGCCAATATGAACATCCAGGTTCCGCTATTGGTTATTGACCGGAGACGTGTCCCGGTCATGTCTACATAGTTCTCGAACCCGTAGGGTCCGCACGCTTAACGTTCGGTGACGATCGCTATTATGATTTTATGAGTTTTGATGTACCGAAGGTAGTTCGGAGTCCCGGATGTGATCATGGACATGACGAGGAGTCTCTAAATGGTCAAGACATAAAGATTGATATATTGGACGGCTATATTCGGACACCAGAAGTGTTTCGGGTGATTTCGGAGACAACAGGGGTGCCGGAGGGTTA
>NC_041380.1:587470868-587507267 GCF_002162155.2 Triticum dicoccoides
GAACTAATGGGCCACATGGGCCTTAATGGAGAGAAAGAGGGCCGGCCAAGGCAGGCCGCGCGCCCCCTCCCCCTCTGGTCCGAATTGGACTAGGGAAGGGGGGCGGCGCTCCCTTTCCTTCTCCCTCTCCTCCTTCCTTTGCCCCTCCTAGTAGGAGTAGGAAAGGGGAGTCCTACTCCTACAAGGAGGAGGACTCCTCCTCTCCTGGCGCCCCTTAAGGGCCGGCCGGCCTTCCCCCTTGCTCCTTTATATACGGGAGCAGGGGGCACCCTAGAACACACAAGTTGATTGTTTCCAGCCGTGTGTGGTGCCCCCCTCCACCATAATCCACCTCGGTCATATCATAGCGGTGCTTAGGCGAAGCCTTGTTCTGGTAGCATCATCATCACCGTCATCACGCCGTCATGCTGACGAAGATCTCCCTTGACACTCTGCTGGATCGTGAGTTCATGGGACGTCACCGAGCTGAACGTGTGCAGATCACGGAGGTGTCGTACTTTTGGTACTAGGATCGGTCGATCGTGAAGATGTACGACTACATCAACCGCGTTGTCATAACGCTTCCTGTCGTGGTTTTGTCACGACAGATTTCCTAGAGAAAGGACTTAGTCGTGGAGCCATCGCGACGGGTTAGCTTGAAGGGGTTAAAGCGGACACAGGGATGCAAGAGAGTTTATACTAGTTCGGCCCCTTCGATGAAGGTAAAAGCCTACGTCTAGTTGTGATGGAATTGATGGGGTTTCGATGACTAGGGAGCAAACAAGCTTCTCCTAAGTCTCGAGTTGTTGTCTGTTGTCTTGAACCGCCGCCGGGTCATCCCCTTATATACACGGGTGACGCCCGTCGGTTCACAGAGTCCCAATACCGGCTCATAGATGTGTCCGGTTTGGTCTCTACTTATTCCTAACTTACAATACAAGTTAAATACCAACGCCGGTTTACGGCTACAGGCCTTGAACCGACTATGGGCCTTGAGCCCTGATCTGCCTTCTTGGGCTTTAACATACTTAACTACTGACGAAGTTAACCCGGCCCAGATAGGCCGGTTTACGCCCAGTAGTGATATCCCCAACATTAGGCCCCAGATTGATTTGAACAGGTTCATGTCAATCCTTAGCAAAAATCTTCATCTTCAATATCTTCTTGTAGTTTGTTGAACCGCCGTGATGTCATCTTCTCTGGTCGTTTTAAACTGGCGTGACGTCACCTGTTATAAAGAACCTTAACCATGATACCCCCCCTTTTTTTGTTTAGTAGGTCTGCGACAATTAAGGCGACAGCTTCGTTTCCAAACCCACGGTCCCTTGATTTTCGCGCCTGACACCTATCCCTTGCCTTATAAATAGGACCGAAGGGTCATTTCTTTTTCCCCTTCGTGCCCTTCTGCTTCGTCTTCCCCGCGTTGTCCAGCTTCGGAGCTCCGCCGCCGTCGACGACCTCTGCTCCAACATTGGCCGCTGCATTACCCTGATTGTACCAGAGCATCGCGGCGACCTTCTGTTTCTTCCTCGGCTCCGGTGAGTTCTTCACCTTTTCCCCCGTAGATCCATTCTAGGGTTTCCAAGTTCTTCAGTGTTCATCGTCTGCTTCATACTCATATGATAGATCTTAGATGAACCTGTGAACCTTTGCTCTGTGTAGCGGTAGTTCTTAGCATCCGCCTTTACTTATAGGCTTCAAGACCATAGATCTACCTGTATCTCTGCCCATTGATTCGGTACTGTTCTTTTTTGAACCTTGAATATTTTCCTTGTTTTCTGAACTTGCTTCAGATCCGTCGATGTAGAGAAATCTTGTGAAATCTGTTTCTGTACACTTATCCATCCGCAATCTCAACTGTTTCAATGCTTAGATCCGGCGGTTTAACTTTGTAGAAAAATTGCCAAACCGGTATATACCATTAGTCCCCTTGTTGAACCGCCGGATGCTGTTGCTTCATAAAACTCCGGTTTAGATAGAACTGTCTCCGGTTTAACATTGTACATACCAGTGCACTTTAATCAATTCATTTTTGAACCGAAATCACCTATCTTGTAGATTTCGTCATGGCCAAGCAAGTATATGAGTGCAACTGGGTTCCTTCTCGCGTCACAGAGACTCAAGTGAACAATTTAGTCCTGATCGGCGCTTTAGGCAGCAAAAACACCATCCATTGGAGAGCCCCTGGTAAAGAATGTCCTCCCACACCTCAAGAAGGAGAGGTCGTCGTTTTCGTAGATCACTTAGCCCGGGGCTTTAAGCCGCCCGGTTCTAAATTTTACCGGGACGTTTTAGCCCATTTTCAACTCCATCCACAAGACACTGGCCCCAACTCTGTTACAAACATGTGTCACTTCCAAGTGCTCTGTGAGGTGTTCTTTCAAGAGGAGCCCACAGTGGAATTGTTCAGAAACTGTTTCCATCTAAACCGCTGTACTGAGTTTTCTGACGGTTCCAATACGGAATTGGGCATGGCGATTCAGAAAAGGAAAGAGGTCACATACTCTCACGCCAAACTGCACAGCCACCCCAAAGAGTGGAATCAAACATGGTTCTATTGCAAAGACACCTCCCCTGCTAGTGAAAATCCTTTGCCTGGCTTTCGTCCGGAGCGGCTTAGCAATACACACCCCTTTCTGCAAAGGTTGACTGCCAAGGAGAGAAGCAAATACGCTCCTCAACTGTCCAAGCTCAGAGCCTTCATGGCCAATGGTTTAACAGGAGTTGATCTTGCTAGCTGTTGGATATCGTGGAGCATACTGCCCCTTAGTCAGCGCTCCGGTTTAATGTGCAAGTATACTGGCAGTGTTGACGACCCACTGCGACATGCTAACATCCAGCTCACCGATGAATAAATCATAGAGGCTGTGAATAAAATGCTGAATGAACCGGAACACGTCTGTGCTCGAACCGGCCTGCTTCCCTTCTGTGCCACCAACAAACCGCCAGCTGTAAGAATTTGATTTTTTCTTTTTACTGAACCTGTTATTGATATATCTGGTCATTGTTTAATATCAATGTCTGTTTAAACAGGGTAATGATCCATCTTGGAGCAAGAAACTTCCACATGAGAAGCCAGAAAAACTAGACAAACCGGAACGACCAACCCGACCAAAGACTAAAGTCGTGAAACGGCCTACTCACAAGAAGAAAACCACTGCATCTTCTGATCCGGCCCCTGATGATGATGTGGATAATCCGGACCTTGAGGTAGAGCTTGACTCACTTGGCTTATTTTTCATGCGTCTTATTGATGATGATATTTGTCAGGATGATGCCAAAGCCAGCCATGCTGATGCTGCAGAGGTAATTATTCTCTCTTCTGATTCAGACCCTTTGCCTTCACTAAAAATCCGTCGGGCAAACCGGAAGGTTAAATTTTCTCATCCTCTTGCTTACTTGGATCCCAAATTTCTTATGAAGACCCAACAGCACGAAGCTCGCCGCACAACCCGGCACAGCGGCCAGGTAGTTACCTCCGCCGGTTTACCGAACAGTCCGGTTCTGAAACATCGTTCAGAGGTCTCTAATTTGCTTGTTAGTGCTTGTCCTAAAGTGGGATGTTTTCGTCAACCTCTTAATCCATCTGACTCCGATTATCAGGTTACTTCCCACTCATCCTCTGGCGAGTCATCGGCTACTCAGCTGCCACCGCTCAAAATGGTGCTTGGGTAAGCTATACTTATCATAATATTTCCGGTACATCACCTTGGAACATATGCTGTATTTGACTTTGTTATTCCTTTCAGGGCCAAGCCTAGGCCGAGCAAGAAGGCTCGCCTGGATAAAGCGGCCGAGGAGGATGCCGTCCCTGAACCGGGCAAAACACCAGATCTTGAAGCGGCTATTCCTGAAGATATACCCAATGATCCACCGCAGCGAGATGACGATCTTATTGCTGAAGAGAGGCCTATTGATACCTCAAGTCCTGTCAACCAGCCCACAAGCCCCATCCAGATTGAGAAATCCACCAATCCAACAAAGCCTACTGATAAGCCAATGGCCCCAGTGCAAACCAGCGATGCCAAGGATGATGAGGTTGTCATTACTGGCATTGGTCGCACAGAGCCAGGCAATCCCGTTGCTTTATCCAAACACACTGGCAAGGAAGAATTTGCTGCCATTGGCAAGGGAAAATGGAATGCCGATCTGACAACTTATGCCGCTTTGAACGCCCAAGATCTCCATTCCGGCTATCTGAACCGACTATACACCAGCCGTGACTATGAAGCTGGTCTGGTTAATATGATGAAAGAGAAATTTGAGGTAACTTCCATGTACTTTTTCCTGTTTGGATATTTCAATCTTGTTAACTTTCCTAGCCCCTAAGGGCCGGTTTAGAATCTGCATCCAAACCGGGACTTGCTAATATAAATCCCAATGCTTCGGAACTCGCTGATGTAGCCCCCAAGGGCCGATTCAACTTAGTGTAGTTAAACCGGGACTTTAAGTAATTGAGATCGCCGCATCAGAATATATTCGAGCAAATAGCCATTAGCCCCCAAGTGCCAAGTTGAATACTTGTATTGAACTTGGGACTTTATAATCAAGTAAAATATGAAGATCAAATAGGCATTAGCCCCCAAGCGCCAAGTGCATAACTTGTTATGTGGTTGGTGCTTCAATTCTTGCACTGCTTGATGAATCATATAATTGTCTGTATGCAGGCTGAGCTGAAGACAAAAGAGACCCAAATCGCCGATCTCCAAGAAAATCTGAAGTCCCAACAGACTGAAACCTCAAAAGCAAAAGAGGAGTTGACCAATGCCTTAAGCGTCATGGAACAGCTTAAGAAGGATTTCAAGAAGGAGCGGGCAGATTGGGCTACTGAAAAATCCGCTTTAACCAAACAAGCAGAAGACGCCGAGGCTGCACCAAAACCGGTGGTGGACGAACTGACCAGCATAAAGCGGCACGTGCATGCCATGACCGCTGCTATATTTGGTAAGCCGGTTTGATTTCTGAATTGATTCTGCCGTCTTACAGAGTTGCCGGTTTGTTAACTCTTTGTGATATTTCAAGGACACACATTGGTCACTTGGGCTCAGATGTGCGGAAGAAATTGAAAGTCGCCTACACATTGATCGAACAACTGTACACTGGTGCACAGCGGATCATCTGTACTGCATCCCACAACAATCCGGCATCCACTTTGATTCAGGACACTCTGAGGAAATTGTCGGTGCTTCCTGCCCGGGTTGAAGAGCTGAAGAAATCTGCTGCTCGAACCGGTGCGATCAATGCCTTAATCCGGGCAAAAGCTTGGGTGCCGGATTTGATCCTATTGAAGCGGCTCAGGGCTATCCCAGCTTGAAGGAAGACGGGTTAGAGTTTAGTGAAGCGGATCTGCGAGCAATAAACCGGGAGGTGAGTCCGCTAGCTTGTCAATTGGTTGAAGAAGCAGACTTGTCTCATTATCAAGCCCAATATGACAATCAAAACAAGCGAGTAGCTGCACCAATTCACGAAGCAGAAAATCTTATCCCTCCAATCCGTAAGCATACTTACGCTCCCGATATTGAACCGTCATTGCTGATCCATGATGAAGCTGTCTTTCGAGCATTAATGGGAATCGACTGGACAACTGTTGATTTCCAGCCGCTGGGTAGAGAAACTAAAGTTGAAGCGGCGCGGGATGACCCACAACCATCAGGCCAGGCTGGTGACCAAGCTTGAACCGGAAGCTGGTTTAAACTGCTTCTCCTTTGAAAAAACAATGATCTTGTTCTGGGCACCGTGTTGCCTTGTAATAGGCTAGCTGATACTCTTGATCTTAATATGCCTTCGTGCATAACCACTGCAACTTGTGCTTCCTTTGGGTGATGAACTTTCCAAAGTATTTTCTGCAACATAAAAAATCTAAAGTGCCACCGCGGTTGTACCGTCAGGCGGAGTATGATGTCTGCATATATAAAATCAAAATATCTGAAATTTAAGCATATGATCAAATCTTTGAGATACATAATACCTGCCATCGTTGGGCATGAAGTTGGCTTAGCCAATCTTGAAGCGGAGGTTTCATAAACCCACACTGTTGGAGGAGATAGCAGCTCCTGTATATATATAATGCCGGTTTACCATGTAAACCGTGCCGGGTTATAATAAAACACCGTGTTACTCTGTAATAGGATGTTAACAAAAAATCAAACCGAGCAAATAGTCTCCAGATTAAAAATGGACCATGTTCCGTCAATTGACAGTGTGAACCGGTTTAAAATTTTGCTGGTTTAAAAAACGCAACAAAAAGAAAGAAATGTCTATCAAAGAAAATTGTGAAGCAAAGGCAATGATAAAACCGTTTGCAAAAAGAGGCTTATTTGAGCCGATCAGATGGCATTACCATGGTCGGACACGACCAAGCTCCCGATAGGTGTAGCTATGGTTCAAGTCAGCCAGGTCCCCAAATGAAACCGTGGCATTTATGCCGATCAAGAGGCGTGGCAATGGTTCGGGTTCGACCAAGCCCCCAAGTGATTCTGTGGCCTTAGGCCGATCAAGAGGCGTGACTGGTTCAGACGTGACCAAGTCCCCAAGTGATCTGGTGGCTCTCGCCTATCAAGAGGTGTTGCGTTGGTTCAGACACGACCAAGCCCCCAAGTGATATAACATGATGCTTTTGAAAAGCTAAGTCAAGGGGTAAACCGGAGGCCGCTTTAGAACAACTCCGTGTAACCACACATGATGTAAAAGAACAGATACCCCGCTTTAGCTGAGGTTCCGGTTTATTATATTTAATCATAATATATACATCATCGTAATATGTACATAAGTAGAGCCAATGGCTTAGGTATAGTAAGGCCGAAGATGAGCTATGTTCCACGGCCTGTTGGTCTCTTCCTCTGATGTACGTGAGTTTTTATGCTCTCGAATATCGATCAGATAGTATGACCCATTGTGCAGATTCTTGCTGACCATGAAAGGTCCCTCCCAAGGTGGGGATAGCTTATGCATATCAGTCTGGTCTTGGATGAGCCGAAGCACCAAATCTCCTTCCTGAAAGGCTCTGGTTCTGACTCGGCGACTGTGATAACGATGAAGATCCTGTTGGTAAATCACCAAGCGGGCGGCTGCTATGTCACGTTCTTCATCCAACAGGTCCAAAGTGTCTTGCCGTGCTGTCTCATTGTCCGCTTCAACATAAGCCGCCACACGAGGTGATTCATGACGGATATCACTTGGGAGAACCGCCTCCGCTCCATAGACTATGAAGAACGGCGTGTATCCTGTTGATCTGTTGGGTGTAGTATTGATGCTCCATAACACAGATGGTAACTCTTCTACCCAACAACCCGGTGTTCTCTGCAAAGGAACCATAAGCCGGGGCTTGATGCCTCTCAAGATCTCTTGATTAGCCCTTTCTGCTTGACCATTGGACTGTGGGTGTGCCACTGATGAAACGTCAAGCCGGATGTGCTCCCGTTCGCAGAACTCCTTCATGGCACCCTTGGACAAATTGGTACCATTATCTGTAATGATACTGTGTGGAAAGCCAAACCGGAAAATCACTTTTTTGATGAACCGAACCGTCGTGGCCGCATCACACTTGCTAACAGGGTCTGCTTCCACCCACTTTGTAAACTTGTCAACCGCCACTAGGAGGTGGGTCTTCTTATCTTTGGACCTTTTGAAAGGCCCAACCATATCCAGCCCCCAAGTCGCAAACGACCAAGTAATTGGAATCATTCTCAATTCTTGAGCCGGCACATGAGCACGTCTTGAAAACTTTTGGCAACCGTCACATCGTCTGACCAGATCCTCCGCATCAGCATGAGCAGTTAACCAATAGAAGCCATGGTGAAACGCTTTAGCTACCAAAGATTTTGAACCAGCGTGGTGACCACAATCTCCTTCGTGGATCTCACACAAAATTTCACAGCCTTCTTCAGGAGACACACAGCATTAAAATGCCCCTGATATACTGCAATGATGCAACTCGCCATTGACAATAGTCATGGACTTGGACCGCCGGATTATCTGTCGGGCCAGAGTCTCATCCTCTGGTAACTCGCCCCGGTTCATGTACGCCAGGTAAGGAAGCGTCCAATCCAGAATGACATGAAGAGCTGCCACCAATTGAGCCTCCGGATCAGGAGTAGCCAAATCCGCTTCACCAGGGAGCCTGACCGACGGGTTGTGCAGCACATCCTGAAAAACATTGGGCGGGGCCGGTTTGCGCTGAGAGCCCAGCCGGCTTAAAGCGTCCGCCGCTTCATTCTTCCGCCAGTCCACGTGGTCCACCTGATAGCCTTTAAAGTGACCTACAACAATATCCACCTCACGACGGTACGCTGCCATGAGTGGGTCCTTGGAATCCCAAGTGCCAGATACTTGTTGAGCCACGAGGTCCGAGTCACCGAAGCACTTAACTCGACTTAGATTCATCTCCTTAGCCATCCGGAGACCATGGAGCAAGGCTTCATACTCAGCTGCATTGTTAGTACAAGGGAACATTAAGCGGAGAACGTAACAAAACTTATCACCTCGTGGGGAAGTTAATACGACTCCAGCCCCCGAGCCTTCCAATTGCCTGGATCCGTCAAAATGAATGGTCCAATATGTGTGATCTGGCTTTTCTTCAGGTGCTTGCAGTTCCGTCCAATCATTGATGAAATCAACAAGTGCTTGAGACTTAACCGCCGTCCGAGGCACATACTTCAATCCGTGCGGCCCAAGCTCTATATCCCACTTGGCAATCCGCCAGTCGCTTCCCGGTTCTGGATGATATCCCCCAAAGGAGCAGAACTGACCACCGTAATTGGGTGCCCTTGGAAGTATTGCTTAAGCTTCCGGCTTGCCATAAAAACTCCGTACACCAGCTTCTGCCAATGCGGATACCTTTGCTTGGACTCAATGAGTACCTCGCTGATATAATAGACCGGACGTTGAACCAGATGCTCCTTACCTGCCTCCTTTCGCTCCACCACAATAGCCATGCTGACTGCACGAGCATTAGCAGCAACATATAGCAGTAACGGCTCCTTGTCAATGGGAGCAGCGAGCACAGGCGGATTGACCAATTGCCGCTTTAAGTCCTCAAATGCTTCATCAGCAGCGGAACTCCAGACGAATTGATCCGTCTTCTTCAACATCTGATACAAAGGGATTGCCTTCTCACCAAGGCGGCTGATAAACCGGCTTAACGCGGCAATCCGGCCTGCCAGGCGGTGAACATCATTAATACACTTCGGTTTAGCCAGGGAGGTGATGGCTGTGATCTTCTCCGGATTAGCCTCAATTCCCCTGTTGGACACCAGAAAACCCAATAACTTGCCTGCCGGTACACCAAAGACACACTTGGCCGGATTAAGCATCATCTTGTACGTCCTCAGGTTATCAAAGGTTTCCTTCAAGTCGTCAACCAAAGTCTCCTTCTCCCTGGATTTAACTACGATATCATCCACGTAAGCATGTACATTACGGCCAATTTGCTTGTGAAGACAATTTTGTACACACAGTTGATAAGTTGCCTGGGCACTCTTGAGCCCAAAGGGCATAGACACATAGCAGAAGGCTCCAAAGGGAGTTATGAATGTCATCTTCTCCTGGTCCTTAAGTGCCATTTTGATTTGATGATAGCCAGAATATGCATCCAAAAAACTTAAACGCTCGCAACCCGCCGTAGCATCAATAATTTGATCAATACGGGGGAGGGCAAAAGGATCTGCTGGACAAGCCTTATTAAGATCTGAATAATCCACACTCATGCGCCTGGTGCCATTTTTCTTAAGGACCAGCACTGGATTGGCAAGCCACTCAGGGTGAAAAACTTCAACAATAAAGCCAGTTGCTAAGAGCCTGGCTACCTCTTCTCCAATCGCCTTGTGTCTTTCTTCGTTAAACCGGCGGAGGAACTGTTTCACCGGTTTGTATTTAGGATCCACATTAAGGGTGTGCTCAGTGAGTTGCCTCGGTACACCTGGCATGTCAGAGGGCTTCCATGCAAAAATGTCCCGATTCTCACGGATGAACTCGATGAGCGCGCTTTCCTATTTTGGATCCAAGTTGGCACTGATGCTGAACTGCTTTGATGAATCGCCAGGTACAAAGTCAACAAGCTTAGTTTCTGCTGCCGATTTGAACTTCAGTGCCGGATCATGCTCCGTAGTTGGCTTCTTTAATGGAGTCATGTCCGTCGGATCAACATTGTCCTTATAATACTTCAGCTCCTCGATGGCACAAACCGACTCTGCGTAGGCCGCATCTCCTTCCTCGCATTCCAAAGTGATTTTACGGCTTCCGTGAACCGTTATTGTCCCCTTGTGACCCGGCATCTTGAGCTGCAAATACACATAACAGGGTTGTGCCATAAACTTGGCGTAGGCCGGTCGCCCAAACAGGGCGTGATATGGACTTTGGATTTTCACTACTTCAAACGTCAATGTTTCTGACCTAGAATCATGATCATCTCCAAAGGCCACTTCCAGAGCTATCTTACCAACAGGATATGCTAACGTGCCAGGTACCACACCGTGGAACACCGTATTAGACGGTTTGAGATTTTTATCTGTTAGTCCCATACGACGGAAGGTCTCATAGTACAAGATATTAATGCTGCTCCCTCCATCCATGAGCACTTTGGTGAACTTGTAACCTCCCACCTGAGGCGCCACCACCAGAGCCAACTGACCCGGATTATCAACCTAGGGAGGGTGATCCTCTCTGCTCCATATGATTGGCTGTTCAGACCAGCGTAGATAACGCGGCACGGCCGGTTCAACAGAGTTGACTGCCCGCCTCTGAACCTTCCGGTCTCGCTTGTCCAAGCTAGTGGTGAAGACATGGTACTGCCCACTATTCAACTGCTTTGGGTTGCTCTGGTAACCTGACTGTTGCTGCTACTGGTTGTAACCACCCTGGTTGTTCTGATTATTTTGATTGTTATGTCAGTCCGGATTACCATTAAATCCTGAACCGGAATTTCCTCCACCGTAACCCGGCCCGGATCCTGAGCCACCGCCGGAGCCGTGATCATACCGGAAAGCATTAGAGTTCTTGAACTCCTGCATAATGAAGCAATCCTTCCAAAGGTGGTTTGCTGGCACCTCCTTCGTCCCATGTCTTGGACAGGGCTGGCTCAGTAGATAATTTAGGCGGTCCGGGTTAGGGTTGGGTGCCCCACTGTGATTTGGTGGTTTACCCTTGCGTCGCTGGCCCTTGTCCTGCGCGTTGGTATTAGCCACAAAGTCCATGTTACCATCCGCTTTACGCTTGCCTCCACCACCATTGCCTGCCAAGTGATGCTGCTGACCTTTGGAGTTGTTGTTCCTCTTTCCCTTCCCTGCCTTGTCATCATCAGATTCGGGATCCTTGGTACTATCAAAATTAGCATACTTTACCAAAGCAGCCATGAGGGTCCCCATGTCAGTGCAATGGCGCTTCATCCGTCCCAACTTCAACTTTAGGGGCCCAAACCGGCAGTTGCCTTCTAGGGTTAAGACTGCGGTGTCAGCGTTGATGCGGTCTGATGAATGCAACACTTGTGAGACCCGGCACACCCAATGAGTCGTCGATTCTCCTTCCTCCTGGACACAGGCAGCTAAGTCTACTATCGACATAGGTTGCTTACATGTATCCTTGAAATTACTGATAAACCGAGCTCGTAGTTGGGCCCATGAACTGATAGAATTGGCCGGTAAGCTTTTTAACCAAGTGCGGGTCGTTCCTTCAAGCATCATGGTGAAGTACTTCGCACATGCCTCATCATCCACATCAAGCATCTCCATGGCCATCTCATAGCTCTCCACCCATGTCTCTGGGGGTTGATCCGCCGTGTAATTTGGTACCTTGCGCGGGCCCTTGAAATCCTTGGGTAGGCGCACATTGTGTAAAGCGGGGACAAGGCAAGGCACCCCCAAAGAGCTAGAAGTAACACCGGATTCGACCGAAATAGTTGGACAAACCGGCGTAAGCTGCCGAGCCTGATACTGTGCGGCTAACTCGGCCTCCCTGCGCGCTCGGGCCCGGTCCACCACTTCCTGAGCGTTATCAGCACCACCCGCCGGGTTGTTGTCGTGGGGTGCTCCATGTTGTTCATTACTTGACACTGCTGGTTCATCCATACGCCTGCTATAGCTCCGGCTTGGACGAGGGGTCGAGTGGATCCGGTCGTGGTTGTACGAGTACGCTTCCTGTTGGACCAAAGCTGTCCTAAGAAGCTCCTTGACCCGTCGTGTGTCTACCGCCTGTGGCGAGTCACCTTCAATTGGAATGGCCTCCAGCCGTGCAGCAGCGGCAACGAGATTGTCCATTGGGTTGGAGTAGTGACCCGGTGGTGTTGAAATAGCCTGAGGTATGACACTGTTTTGACGAGGCGGATTCATCAGACGGGGCTGAACCGGCGCACTGGTCCCCGGAGCTTCCGGCTGGTTTCCCTCCAGCGGATTACTGGTTCCTGCTCCTGGGGTGTTGAAAAGGTCTCTGGCCTTGAAAACCGAAGGCAAACGGGATTGGTACTTCCTCTTCATGACTTCATGCGACGCGTTCTGGTCCAACATGAGCCTGTAGGCTTGTGCGTCTAAAGCGGCCCGCTCTGTGGTCATCCTGGCATTCTCAGCTGCCAGGTCCGCCTTGGCCTGTGTGATCTGTTCCTTTGCAATCTCCGTGTTGTGGACTTCCTGATCCGCCGGATTAGCTTCTGCCATAAGCGCAGCCAATGAATCAAACAGATCTGATAGAACTTGAGCCGGCGGGCGTGCAGAGCTTCCTGCCCCGGCAGCTGTCGCCGCTACTGAACCGGAGGTTATTGGCGCAACGGTCGAAGAATGAAGCGCTGCTTGTGTGCCGGCCATGAATATTCCAACTCGGTTGGGTTGATCAGAGGGGTCCGGAATACTGTCGCCATCGGAACAGCCCCCAATCCGGCCATCTTGTAGCTGATATAGAGATTCAGTTTCTCCGGTTGATGACTCGTCACCGGAATAAATGACGGTCTCGCCGCAAGATTCCGATCCATCCTCATAACTTCCTCCATGGATGACTCCCACGAAGGCACGCTTCACGGCCGGTTTAACCCGGGCGGATCATGCACGCTGAGCCCTTTCGACGAGGTCGGTGCAGATGTCCGGCTCAGGGCCCGGTTCACCGATCCTGCCGATGAAAACATGTATGCCACCAAAGGGGACCCGGTACCCGTACTCAACTGAGCCGGCCTCGGGCCCCAGCCTGCATCATCGATGTAGAGCTTGCCGTGACGACTCTTAGTCATCCGGACCACAACGTAGCCCTCGAGTCCTTCAAAGCGGCCCTCCAAGAACTTGAAACCATCATGCGATAGCCCCATGGTGGGCGCCAACTGTCGTGGTTTTGTCACGGTAGATGTCCTAAAGAAAGGACTTAGTCGTGGAGCCATCGCGACGGGTTAGCTTGAAGGGGTTAAAGCGGACACAGGGACGCAAGAGAGTTTATACTAGTTCGGCCCCTTCGATGAAGGTAAAAGCCTACGTCTAGTTGTGATGGAATTGATGGGGTTTCGATGACTAGGGAGCAAACAAGCTTCACCTAAGTCTCGAGTTGTTGTCTGTTGTCCTTGAACCGCCGCCGGGTCGTCCCCTTATATACACGGGTGACGCCCGTCGGTTCACAGAGTCCCAATACCGGCTCATAGATGTGTCCGGTTTGGTCTCTACTTATTCCTAACTTACAATACAAGTTAAACACCAACGCCGGTTTACGGCTACAGGCCTTGAACCGACTATGGGCCTTGAGCCCTCATCTGCCTTCTTGGGCTTTAACATACTTAACTACTGACGAAGTTAACCCGGCCCAGATAGGCCGGTTTACGCCCAGTAGTGATATCCCCAACACTTCTGCTTACGGTCTACGAGGGTACGTAGACATCACTCTCCCCTCTTGTTGCTATACATCACCATGATCTTGCGTGTGCGTAGGAATTTTTTGAAATTACTGTGTTCCCCAACAGTGGCATTCAAGCCAGGTCTGTGCATAGATGTTATATGCACAAACAGAACACAAAGGAGTTGTGGGCGTGGGTTTATACATATTGCTTACGGTCACTAGTTGATTCTTGATTCAGCGGTATTGTTGGATGAAGCGGCTCAGACCGACATTACGCGTACGCTTACGCGAGAGTGGTTCTACCGACGTGCTTCGCACACAGGTGGCTGGTGGGTGTCAGTTTCTCCAACTTTAGTTGAATCGGATTCAACGAACAGGGTTCTTTCTGAAGATCAAAAAGCAATCACTATACCGTGTTGTGGTTTTTGATGCGTAGGTAAGAACGGTTCTTGCTCAGCTCGTAGCAGCCACGTAAAACTTGCAATAGCAAAGTAGAGGACGTCTAACTTGTTTTTGCAGGGCTTGTTGTGATGTGATATGATCAAGACGTGATGAGTGCTACCTCTTGAGCACTGCGTTGGTTTTCCCAAAGAGGAAGGGATGATGTAGTAAAGTAGCGTAAGTATTTCCCTCAGTTTTTGAGAACCAAGGTATCAATCCACTAGGAGGCTACGCGCGAGTCCCTCGCACTTGCACAAAACAAATAAATCCTCACAACCAACGCAAATAGGGGTTGTCAATCCCACTTACGAGAGTGAGATCTGATAGATATGATAAGATAATATTTTTGGTATTTTTATGATAAAGATGCAAAGTAAAATAAAGGCAAAGTAAATAGCAAAGGAAATAACTAAGTAGTAGGAGATTAATATGATAAAGATAGACCCGGGGGCCATAGGTTTCACTAGTGGCTTCTCTCGAGAGCATAAGTATTCTACGGTGGGTGAACAAATTACTGTTGAGCAATTGACAGAATTGAGCATAGTTATGAGAATATCTAGGTATGATCATGTATATAGGCATCACGTCCGAGACAAGTAGACCGACTCCTGCCTGCATCTACTACTATTACTCCACTCATCGACCGCTATCCAGCATGCATCTAGAGTATTATGTTAAAAACAGAGTAATGCCTTAAGCAAGATGACATGATGTAGAGGGATAGACTCATGCAATATGAAGAAAACCCCATCTTGTTATCCTCGATGGCAACAATACAATACATGCCTTGTTGCCCTTACTGTCACCGGGAAAGGACACCGCAAGACTGAACCCAAAGCTAAGAACTTCTCCCATTGCAAGAAAGATCAATCTAGTAGGCCAAACCAAACTGATAATTCGAAGAGACTTGCAAAGATAACCAATCATACATAAAACAATTCAGAGAAGATTCAAATATTATTCATAGATAGACTTGATCATAAACCCACAATTCATCGGTCTCAACAAACACACCGCAAAAAGAAGATTACATCGAATAGATCTCCACAAGAGAGGGGGAGAACATTGTATTGAGCTCCAAAGAGAGAGAAGATGCCATCTAGCTACTAACTATGGACCCGTAGGTCTGAGGTAAACTACTCACACTTCATCGGAGAGGCTATGATGTTGATGTAGAAGCCCTCCATGATCGATGCCCCCTCCGGTGGAGCTCCAGAACAGGCCCCAAGATGGGATCTCATGGGTACAGAAAGTTACGGCGGTGGAATTTGGGTTTTGGCTCCGTATCTGATCGTTTGGGGGTACGTGGATATATATAGGAGGAAGGAGTATGTCGGTGGAGCAACAGGGGGCCCACGAGGGTGGAGGGCGCGCCCCCCTACCTCGTGCCCTCCTGTTTCGTTTCTTGACGTAGGGTCCAAGTCTCCCTGGTCTTATTCGTTGAGAAAATCACGTTCCCGAAGGTTTCATTCCGTTTGGACTCCGTTTGATATTCCTTTTCTTCGAAACCCTAAAACAGGCAAAAAAACAGCAATTCTGGGCTGGGCCTCCGGTTAATAAGTTAGTCCCAAAAATAATGTAAAAGTGGATAATAAAGCCCAATAATGTCCAAAACAGTAGATAATATAGTAGGGAGCAATCAAAAATTATAGATACGTTGGAGACGTATCAAGCATCCCCAAGCTTAATTCCTGCTCGTCCTCGAGTAGGTAAATGATAAAAAACAGAATTTTGGATGCGGAGTGCTACTTGGCATAATTTTAATGTAATTCTTATTAATTGTGGTATGAATATTGAGATCCGAAAGATTCAAGACAAAAGTTCATATTGACATAAAAATAATAATACTTCAAGCATACTAACAAAGCAATTATGTCTTCTCAAAATAACATGGCTAAAGAAAGTTATCCCTACAAAATCATATAGTCTGGCTATGCTCTATCTTCACCACCACAAAATATTTAAATCATGCACAACCCCGATGACAAGCCAAGCAATTGTTTCATACTTTTGACATTCTGAAAATTTTTCAATTTTCACGCAATACATGAGCGTGAGCCATGGATATAGCACTATAGGTGGAATAGAGTGGTGGTTGTGGAGAAGACAAAAAGGGGAAGATAGTCTCACATCAACTAGGCGTATCAACGGGATATGGAGATGCCCATCAATAGATATCAATGTGAGTGAGTAGGGATTGCCATGCAACGAATGCACTAGAGCTATAAGTATATGAAAGCTCAAAAAGAAACTAAGTGGGTGTGCATCCAACTTGCTTTCTCATGAAGACCTAGGGCAATTTGAGGAAGCCCATCATTGGAATATACAATCCAAGTTCTATAATGAAAGATTCCCACTAGTATATGAAAGTGATAACATGAGAGACTCTCTACTATGAAGATCATGGTGCTACTTTGAAGCACAAGTGTGGTAAAAGGATAGTAACATTGTCCCTTCTCTCTTTTTCTCTCATTTTTTTATTTGGGCCTTTTCTCTTTTTTTTCTTTTTTATGGCCTCTTCTTTTTCTTTTTCGTCCGGAGTCTCATCCGACTTGTGGGGGAATCATAGTCTCCATCATCCTTTCCTCACCGGGACAATGCTCTAATAATGATGATCATCACACTTTTATTTTTCTTACAACTCAATAATTACAACTCGATACTTAGAACAAAATATGACTCTATGTGAATGCCTCCGGCGGTGTACCGGGATATGCAATGACTCATGAGTGACATGTATGAAAGAATTATGAATGGTGGCTTTGCCACAAATACGATGTCGACTACATGATCATGCTAAGCAATATGACAATGATGGAGTGTGTCATAATAAACAGAACGGTGGAAAGTTGCATGGCAATATATCTCGGAATGGCTATGGAAATGCCATAATAGGTAGGTATGGTGGCTGTTTTGAGGAAGGTATATGGTGGGTGTATGATACCGACGAAAGGTGCGCGGTATTAGAGAGGCTAGCAAAGGTGGAAGGGTGAGAGTGCGTATAATCCATGGACTCAACATTAGTCATAAAGAACTCATATACTTATTGCAAAAATCTACAAGTTATCAAAGCAAAGTACTACGCGCATGCTCCTAGGGGGATAGATTGGTAGGAAAAGACCATCGCTCGTCCCCGACCGCCACTCATAAGGAAGACAATCAATAAATAAATCATGCTCCAACTTCATCACATAACGGTTCACCATACATGCATGCTACGGGAATCACAAACTTCAACACAAGTATTTCTCAAATTCACAACTACTCAACTAGCATGACTTTAATATCACCATCTATATATCTCAAAACAATTATCAAGTATCAAACTTATCATAGTATTCAACACACTCATAAGAAAGTTTTATTATTAATCTTGTATACCAAGCATATTAAGATTTTAAGCAAATTACCATGCTATTTAAGACTCTCAAAATAATCTAAGTGAAGCATGAGATATCAATATTTTCTATAAAACAAATCCACCATCGTGCTCTAAAAGGATATAAGTGAAGTACTAGAGCAAATTATATAACTCAAAAGATATAAGCGAAGCACATAGAGTATTCTAACAAATTCTAAATCATGTATGGCTCTCTCAAAAGGTGTGTACAGAAAGGATGATTGTGTTAAACTAACAAGAAAAGACTCAAATCATACAAGATGCTCCAAGAAAAACACATATCATGTGGTAATAAATAAAAATATAGCTCCAAGTAAAGTTACCGATAGAAGTAGACGAAAGAGGGGATGCCTTCTGGGGCATCCCCAAACTTTGGCTTTTAGGTGTCCTTAGATTATCTTGGGGGTGCCATGGGCATCCCCAAGCTTAGGCTCTTTCCACTCCTTGTTCCATAATCCATCAAATCTTTACCCAAAACTTGAAAACTTCACAACACAAAACTTAAAGTAGAAAATCTCGTGAGCTCCGTTAGCGAAAGAAAACAAAAGATCACTTCAAGGTACTGTAATTAAATCATTCTTTATTTATATTGGTGTTATACCTACTGTATTCCAACTTCTCTATGATTTATAAACTATTTTACTAGCCATAGATTCATAAAAATAAGCAAACAACACACGAAAAACAGAATCTGTCAAAAACAGAACAGTCTGTAGTAATCTGTAGCTAGCGCAAGTTCTGGAACCCCAAAAATTCTAAAATAAATTTCTGGACGTGAGTAATTTATCTATTAATCATATGCAAAATTAATTAACTAAATATCACTCTCCAAATAAAAATGACAGCAGTTCTCGTGAGTGCTAAAGTTTCTGTTTTTTACAGCAAGTTCAACAAGACTTTCCCCAAGTCTTCCCAACGGTTCTACTTGGCACAAACACTAATTAAACACAAAAAAACACAACCAAAACAGAGGCTAGATAAATTATTTATTACTAAACAGGATGAAAAAGCAAGGAATAAAAATAAAATTTGGTTGCCTCCCAACAAGAGCTATCGTTTAACGCCCCTAGCTAGGCATGACAAGCAAGAATAGATCTAGGTATTGCCATCTTTGGTAGGCAATCCATAAGTGGCTCTCATAATAGATTCATAAGGTAATTTAATTTTATTTCTAGGAAAGTGTTCCATGCCTTTCCTTAATGGAAATTGGAATCTAATGTTTCCTTCCTTCATATCAATAATTGCACCAATCGTTCTAAGGAAAGGTCTACCAAGAATAATAGGACACGAAGGATTGCAATCTATGTCAAGAACAATAAAATCGACGGGCACATAATTCCTATTTGCAACAATAAGAACATCATTAATTCTTCCCATAGGACACAAGGTGCAAGTTTAGAGAGCAATCATCAAAATCACGGAAACCTAACAAATCACACAAAGTCTTTGGAATCGTGGAAACGCTAGCACCCAAATCACATAAAGCATAGCATTCATGATCTTTAATTTTAATTTTAATAGTTGGTTCCCACTCATCATAAAGTTTTCTAGGGATAGAAACTTCCAATTCAAGTTTTTCTTCATAAGATTGAATCAAGGCATTTAGTAAATGATTTATTTTGACTATAAGCATGAGGAGAATTTAGCACGGATTGCAACAAGGAAATACAATCAATCAAAGAGCAATTTTCATAGTTAAATTCCTTGAAATCCATAATAGTGAGTTTAGCAACATCTAGGGTTTTAATTTCTTCAATCCCATTTTTATCAAATTTAGCATCAAGATCAACAAATTCCGAATTCTTGGAACGCCTTCTAGGTAAAGGTGGATCATATTCAGTCCCATCATTATCAAGATTCATATTGAAAAACAAAGATTTAATAGGGGACACATCAATAACTTTTAGATCTTCATCTTTATTCTCATAGGAACTAGAAGAACACGCTCTTATAAAGGCATCTTTCTTAGCACGCATCCTAGCGGTTCTTTCTTTGCACTCATCAATGGAAATTCTCATGGCTTTGAGAGACTCATTGATATCATGCTTAGGTGGAATAGATCTAAGTTTCAAAGAATCAACATCAAGAGCAATTCTATCAACGTTCCTAGCCAAATCATCAATCTTAAGCAATTTTTCTTCAATCATAGCGTTAAAATTCTTTTGCGAAGTAATAAATTCTTTAATATTAGATTCAAAATAAGAGGGCATCTTATTATAATTTCCATAAGAATTGTTGTAGGAATTACCATAATTATTAAAGGGATTACTAGGATAAGGCCTAGGATTGAAATTTCCTCTATACGCGTTGTTACCAAAATTGTTACTACCAACAAAATTCACATCCATAGATTCATTATTATTCTCAATTAAAGTAGACAAGGGCATATCATTAGGATCAAAACAAACACTCTTATTAGCAAATAATTTCATAAGTTCATCCATCTTTCCACTCAAAACATTAATTTCTTCTATCGCATGCACCTTTTTATTAGTAGATCTTTCAGTGTGCCATTGAGAATAATTAACCATAATATTATCTAGGAGTTTAGTATCTTCTCCTAAAGTGATTTCCATAAAAGTGCCTCCCGCGGCCGAATCTAAAAGATTTCTAGAAGCAAAATTCAATCCGGCATAAATTTTTTGTATGATCATCCACAAATTTAAACCATGAGTAGGGAAATTACGTATCATTAATTTCATTCTCTCCCAAACTTGTGCAACATGTTCATGATCAAGTTGCTTAAAATTCATAATATCGTTTCTAAGACAGATGATCTTAGCGGGAGGAAAATACTTAGAGGTAAAAGCATCTTTGGACTTATTCCATGAATCAATACTATTTTTAGGCAAAGACAAAAACCAAGCTTTAGCACGATCTCTAAGCGAAAAAGGAAATAGCTTCAATTTAACAATATCATTATCCACATGTTTCTTCTTTTGCATGTCACACAAATCAACGAAGCTATTTAGATGAGTAGTGGCATCTTCACTAGGAAGGCCGGAGAATGGATCTTTCATGACAAGATTCAGCAAAGTAGTATTAATTTCATAAGATTTAGCATCGGTAAGAGGAGAAATCGGAGTGCTAATAAAATCATTGTTGTTGGTATTGGTGAAGTCGCACAATTTAGTATTATCTTGAGCCATCGTGACAAGCAAGCAAACTAACACACAAGCAAACAGAAAGCAAGCGAACAAAGAAGAGGCAAATAGAGAGGGAGGATAGAGAGAGAGAGGGTGAATAAAACAGCAAGGGTGAAGTGGGGGAGAAGAAAACGGGAGGCAAATGGCAAATAATGTAATGCGGGAGATAAGGGTATGTGATGAGTACTTGGTATGTTGACTTTTGCGTAGACCTCCTCGGCAACGGCGCCAGAAATCCTTCTTGCTACTCTTGAGCACTGCGTTGGTTTTCCCCGAAGAGGAAGGGATGATGCAGTAAAGTAGCGTAAGTATTTCCCTCAGTTTTTGAGAACCAAGGTATCAATCCAGTAGGAGGCTACGCGCGAGTCCCTCGCACTTGCACAAAACAAATAAATCCTCGCAACCAACGCAAATAGGGGTTGTCAATCCCTATAGGGCCACTTACGAGAGTGAGATCTGATAGATATGATAAGATAATATTTTGGTATTTTTATGACAAAGATGCAAAGTAAAATAAAGGCAAAGTAAATAGCAAAGGAAATAACTAAGTAGTAGGAGATTAATATGATAAAGATAGACCTGTGGGCCATAGGTTTCACTAGTGGCTTCTCTCGAGAGCATAAGTATTCTATGATGGGTGAACAAATTGCTGTTGAGCAATTGACAGTTGAGCATAGTTATGAGAATATCTAGGTATGATCATGTATATAGGCATCACGTCCGAGACAAGTAGACCGACTCCTGCCTGCATCTACTACTATTACTCCACTCATCGACCGCTATCCAGCATGCATCTAGAGTATTAAGTTAAAAACAGAGTAATGGCTTAAGCAAGATGACATGATGTAGAGGGATAGACTCATGCAATATGAAGAAAACCCCATCTTGTTATCCTCGATGGCAACAATACGATATGTGCCTTGCTGCCCTTACTATCACCGGGAAAGGACACCGCAAGATTGAACCCAAAGCTAAGCACTTCTCCCATTGCAAGAAAGATCAATCTAGTAGGCCAATCATACATAAAAGAATTCAGAGATGATTCAAATATTATTCATAGATAGACTTGATCATAAACCCACAATTCATCGGCCTCAACAAATACACCGCAAAAAGAAGATTACATCGAATAGATCTCCACAAGAGAGGGGGAGAACATTGTATTGAGATCCAAAGAGAGAGAAGAAGCCACCTAGCTACTAACTATGGACCCGTAGGTCTGAGGTAAACTACTCACACTTCATCGGAGAGGCTATGGTGTTGATGTAGAAGCCCTCCGTGATCGATGCCCCCTCCGGCGGAGCTCCGGAACAGGCCCCAAGATGGGATCTCGTGGATACAGAAAGTTACGGCGGTGGAATTAGAGTTTTGGCTTCGTATCTGATTGTTTGGGGGTACGTGGATATATATAGGAGGAAGGAGTACGTTGGTGGAGCAACATGGGGCCCACGAGGGTGAGGGCGCGCCTGGTGGGGGTGGGTGTGCCCCCCTACCTCGTGCCTTCCTGTTTCGTTTCTTGACGTAGGGTCCAAGTCTCCCTGGTCTTATTCGTTGAGAAAATCACGTTCCTGAAGGTGTCATTCCGTTTGTACTCCGTTTGATATTCCTTTTCTTCGAAACCGTAAAACAGGCAAAAAAACAGCAATTCTGGGCTGGGCCTCCGGTTAATAAGTTAGTCCCCAAAATAATATAAAAGTGGATAATAATGTCCAAAACAGTAGATAATATAGCATGGAGCAATCAAAAATTATAGATACGTTGGAGACGTATCAATGAGATATAAGTTGTTGTATGAGATGATCATGTTTTGTTGAAGTTATCAGCAACTGGTAGAAGCCTTATGGTTGTCTCTTTATTGCATAAGATGCAAGTGCCAAATAATTGCTTTACTTTATCGCTATGCGATAGCAATAGTTGCAAGAGCAATAGTTGGCGAGATGACCATGTGACGACACGTTGATAAAGATCAAGATGATGGAGATCATGGTGTCATGCCGGTGACGATAGAGATCATGACGATACTTTGGAGATGGAGATCAAAGGCGCAAGATGATCATGGCCATATCATGTCACATATTTTGATTGCATGTGATGTTTATCCTTTATGCATCTTATTTTGCTTAGTTCGGCGGTAGCATTATAAGATGACCTCTCACTAAATTTCAAGGTATAAGTGTTCTCCCTGAGTATGCACTGTTGCGACAGTTTGTCGTGCCGAGACACCACACGATGATCGGGTGTGATAAGCTCTACGTTCACATACAATGGGTGCAAGCCAGTTTTGCACACGCGGAATACTCGGGTTAAACTTGATGAACCTAACATATGCAGATATGGCCTCGGAACACTGGAGACCAAAAGGTCGAGCGTGAATCATATAGTAGATATGATCAACATAGTGATGTTCACCATTGAAAACTACTCCATCTCACATGATGATCGGACATGGTTTAGTTGATTTGGATCACGTGATCATTTAGATGACTAGAGGGATGTCTATATAAGTGGGAGTTCTTAAGTAATATGCTTAATTGAACTTTAATTTATCATGAACTTAGTCCTGATAGTATTTGCATATCTATGTTGTAGATCAATAGCTCACGATGTAGTTTCCCGTTTATTTTTTGATATGTTCCTAGAGAAAAATAAGTTGAAAAACGTTAGTAGCAATGATGCAGACTAGCTCCGTGACCTGAGGATTATCCTCATTGCTGCACAGAAGTATTATGTCCTTGATGCACCGCTAGGTGATAGACCTATTGGAGGTGCGGATGCAGACATTATGAACGTTTGACAATGCTCAGTATGATGACTACTTGATAGTTTAGTGCACCATAGTTTACGGCTTAAAACTGGGACTTCAAAAATGTTTTGAACGCCACAGAGCATATAAGATGTTCGAAGAGTTGAAATTGGTATCTCATACTCATGCCCGTGTCAAGAGGTATGAGACCTCTGACAATACTTTGCCTACAAGATGGAGGAGAATAGCTCAATGAGTGAGCATGTGCTCAGAAAGTCCGAGTACTACAATCACTTGAATCAAGTGGGAGTTAATCTTCCCGATAAGATAGTGATTGACAGAGTTCTCTAGTCACTATCACCAAGTTACTAGAACTTCATGATGAACTATAATATGCAAGGGATAACAAAAACAATTCCCAAAGCTCTTCGCGATGCTGAAATCGGCGAAGGTAGAAATCAAGAAAAAGCATCAAGTGTTGATGGTGGACAAGACCACTAGTTTCAAGCAAAAGGGCAAGGGAAAGAAAGGGAACTTCAAAGAAGAATAGCAAGCAAGTTGCTGCTCCCATGAAGAAGCCCAAAGCTAGACCCAAGCCTAGAACTGAGTGCTTCTACTGCAAAGGAAATGGTCACTGGAAGTGGAATTGCCCTAGATACTTGGCGGATAAGAAGGATGGCAAAGTGAACAAAAGTGTACTTGATATACATGTTATTGATGAGTACTTTACTAGTTTTTATAGCAACCCCTCAGTATTTGATACTGGTTCAGTTGCTAAGAGTAGTAACTTGAAACGGGAGTTGCAAAATAAACAAAGACTAGTTGAGTACGAGGTGACTATGTGTGTTGGAAATGATTCCAAGGTTGATAAGATCACCATCGCACACTCCCTTTACCTTCGGGATTAGTGTTGAACCTAAAATAAATGTTATTTGGTGTTTGCGTTGAGCATAATATGATTGGATCATGTTTATTGCAATACGATTATTCATTTTTAAGTCAAAGAATAATTGTTATTCTGTTTACATGAATAAAACCTTCTGTGGTCATACACCCAAGGTGAATGGTTTATTGAATCTCGATCGTAGTGATACACATGTTCATAGTATTGAAGCCAAAAGATGCAGAGTTGATAATGATAGTGCAACTTATTTGTGGCACTGCCGTTTAGGTCATATTGGTCAAAGCGCATGAAGAAACTCCATTCTGATGGACTTCTGGAATCACTTGATTATGAATCACTTGGTACTTGCGAACAATGCCTCATGAGCAAGATGACTAAAACTCTATTCTCCGGAACAATGGAGCAAGCAACAGAGTTATTGGAAATCATAGATACTGATGTATGTGGTCCAATGAACATTGAAGCTCACGCGGATATCGTTATTTTCTCACCTTCATAGATGATTTGAGTAGATATGGGTATATCTACTTAATGAAACATAAGTCCGAAACATTTGAAAAGTTTAAAGAATTTCAGAGTGAAGTGGAAAATCATCGTAACAAGAAAATCAAGTTTCTATGATCTGATCGTGGAGGTGAATATTTGAGTTATGAGTTTGGACTTCATTTGAAACAATGCGGAATAGTTTCGCAACTCACGCCACCTGGAACACCACAACGTAATGGTGTGTCCGAATGTCGTAACTGCACTTTATTAGATATGGTGCGATCTATGATGTCTCTCACTGATTTACCGCTATCGTTTTGGGATTATGCATTAGAGACAACTGCATTCACGTTAAATAGGGCACCATCTAAATCCGTTGAGATGACACCGTATGAACTATGGTTTGGCAAGAAACCAAAGTTGTCGTTTCTTAAAGTTTGGGGTTGTGATGCTTATGTGAAAAAGTTTCAAACTGATAAGCTCGAACCCAAATCGGAGTAGTGTGTCTTCATAGGATACCCAAAAAAACTGTTGGGTACACCTTCTATCACAGATCAGCAGGCAAGATATTTTGTTGCTAAGAATGGATCCTTTCTAGAGAAGGAGTTTCTCTCGGAAGAAGTGAGTGGGAAGAAAGTAGAACTTGATGAGGTAATTATACCTTCTCCCGAATTGGAAAGCAGTTCATCACAGAAATCAGTTCCAGTGATTCCTACACCAATTAGTGAGGAAGCTAATGATGATGATCATAAAGTTACTACCAAACCTCGTAGGTCAACCAGAGTATGGTCCGCACCAGAGTGGTACGGTAATCCTGTTCTGAAAGTTCATGTTACTAGACCATGACGAACCTATGAACTATGAGGAAGCGATGATGAGCCCAGATTCCGCAAAATGGCTTGAGGCCATGAAATCAGAGATGGGATCCATGTATGAGAACAAAGTATGGACTTTGATTGACTTGTCCGATGATCGGTGAGTCATTGAGAATAAATGGATCTTCAAGAGGAAGACAGACGATGATAGTAGTGTTACTATCTACAAAGCTCGAATTGTCGCAAAACGTTTTTGACAAGATCAAGGTGTTGACTATGATGAGATTTTCTCACCCGTATCGATGCTTAAAAGTCTGTCTGCATCATGTTAGCAGTTGCCGCATTTTATGAAATCTGGCAAATGGATGTCAAAACTGCATTCCTTAATGGATTTCCTAAAGAAGAGTTGTATATGATGCAACCAGAAGGTTTTGTCAATCCTAATGGTGCTAACAAAGTGAGCAAGCTCCAGCTGGTGCAAGCATCTCGGAGTTGGAATATATGCTTTGATAAAGTGATCAAAGCTTATGGTTTTATACAGACTTGCGGTGAAGCCTGTATATTTACAAGAAAGTGAGTGGGAGCACTACAAAATTTCTGATAAGTATATGTGAATGACATATTGTTGATCTGAAATAATGTAGAATTTTCTGGAAAGCATAAAGGAGTGTTTGAAAGGAGTTTTTCAAAGAAAGACCTCGGTGAAGCTACTTACATATTGAGCATCAAGATCTATAGAGATAGATCAAGACGCTTGATATATTTTCAATGAGTACATACCTTGACAAGATTTTGAAGTAGTTCAAAATAGAACAGTCAAAGAAGGAGTTCTTGCCTATGTTGCAAGGTGTGAAGTTGAGTAAAGACTCAAAAATGCGACCACGACAGAAAATAGAAAGAGAATGAAAAGTCATTCCCTATGCCTCAGTCATAGGTTCTATAAAATATGCTATGCTGTGTACCAGACCTATTGTGTACCTCACTATAAGATTGGCAAGAGGGTACAATATTGATCCAGGAGTGGATCACTGGACAACGGTCAAAAATATCCTTAGTGGAATAAGGAAATGTTTCTCAGTTATGGAGGTGACAAAGAGTTACGTCGATGCAAGCTTTGACACCGATCTGGATGACTCTAAGTCTTGATCTAGATACATATTAAAAGTGGGAGCAATTAGCTAGAGTAGCTCCGTGCAAAGCACTGTAGACATAGAAAATTTGCAAAATACATACGGCTCTAAATGCGGCAGACCCGTTGACTAAATTTCTCTCACAAGCAAAACATGATCACTCTTTGGATGTTAATCACATAGCGATGTGAACTAGATTATCGACTCTAGTAAACCCTTTGGGTGTTAGTCACATGGAGATGTGAACTAATCACATAAAGATGTGAACTATTCATGTTAAATCACATGACGATGTGAACTAGATTATTGACTCTAGTGCAAGTGGGAGACTGAAGGAAATATGCCCTAGAGGCAATAATAATTTTTTTATTTCCTTATATCATGATAAATGTTTATTATTCATGCTAGAATTGTATTAACCAGAAACTTAGTACATGTGTGAATACATAAACAAACAGAGTGTCATTAGTATGCCTCTACTTGACTAGCTCGTTAGTCAAAGATGGTTAAGTTTCCTAGCCATGGACAAAGAGTTGTCATTTGATAAGCGGAATGACATCATTAGAGAATGATGTTATTGACTTGACCCATCCGTTAGCTTAGCACGATGATCGTTTAGTTTGTTGCTATTGCTTTCTTCATAACTTATACATGTTCCTATGACAATGCGATCATGCAACTCCCGAATACCGGAGGAACACCTTGTGTTCTATCAAACGTCACAATGTAACTGGGTGATTATAAAGATGCTCTACACGTGTCTCCGATGGTGTTTGTTGAGTTGGCATAGATCAAGATTAGGATTTGTCACTCCGAGTATCGAGAGGTATCTCTGGGCCCTCTCGGTAATGCACATCACTATAAGCCTTGCAAGCAATGTGACTAATCAGTTAGTTATGGGATGATGCATTACAGAACGAGTAAACAGACTTTCCGGTAATGAGATTGAACTAGGTATTGAGATACCGACGATCGAATCTCGGGCAAGTAACATACCGATGACAAAGGGAACAACGTATATCGTTATGCGGTTTGACCGATAAAGATCTTCATAGAATATGTGGGAGCCAATATGAACATCCAGGTTCCGCTATTGGTTATTGACCGGAGACGTGTCTCGGTCATGTCTACATAGTTCTCGAACCTGTAGGGTCCGCACGCTTAACGTTCGGTGACGATCGGTATTATGATTTTATGAGTTTTGATGTACCGAAAGTAGTTCGGAGTTCCGGATGTGATCACGGACATGACGAGGAGTCTCGAAATGGTCAAGACATAAATATTGATATATTGGACGGCTATATTTGGACACTGGAAGTGTTCCGGGTGATTTTGGAGAAAACAGGAGTGCCGGAGGGTTACCGGAACCCTCCCCCCCGAGAGAACTAATGGGCCACATGGGCCTTAATGGAGAGAGAGAGAGAGAGAGAGGGCAGGCCGCGCGCCCCTCCCCCTCTGGTCCAAATTGGACTAGGGTAGGGGGCGGCGCCCCCTTCCTTCTCCCTCTCCTCCTTCCTTTGTCCCTCCTAGTAGAAGTAGGAATGGGGAGTCCTACTCCTACTAGGAGGAGGACTCCTCTCCTGGCGCGCCCTAAGGGCCGGCCGGCCTCCCCCCTTGCTCCTTTATATACGGGGGCAGGGGGCACCCTAGAACACACAAGTTGATTGTTTCCAGCCGTGTGCGGTGCTACCTCTTGAGCACTGCGTTGGTTTTCCCTTGAAAAGGAACGGGTGATGCAGTAAAGTAGCGTAATAATTTTCCTCGGTTTTTGAGAACCAAGGTATCAATCCAGTAGGAGATCACGCTCGAGTCCCACGCACCTACACAAACAAATAACAACCTCGCAACCAACGTGGTAAAGGGGTTGTCAATCCCTTCACGGTCACTTACGAGAGTGAGATATGATAGATATGATAAGATAATATTTTTGGTATTTTTATGATAAAGAGAAATAAAGATGCAAAGTAAAATAAACGGCAACAGAAATAGCTAAGTGTTGGAAGATTAATATGATGGAAGATAGACCCAGGGGCCATAGGTTTCACTAGTGTCTTCTCTCAAGAGCATAAGTATTACGGTGGGTAAATGAATTACTGTCGAGCAATTGATAGAATTGAGCATAGTTATGAGAATATCTAGGTATGATCATGTATATAGGCATCACGTCCGTGACAACTAGACCGAAACGATTCTGCATCTACTACTATTACTCCACACATCGACCGCTATCCAGCATGCATCTAGAGTATTAAGTTCATAAGAACAGAGTAATGATTTAAATAAGATGACATGATGTAGAGGGATAAGCTCATGCAATATGATATAAACCCCATCTTTTTATCCTCGATGGCAACAATACAATATGTGCCTTGCTGCCCCTGCTGTCATAGGGAAAGGACACCGCAAGATTGAACCCAAAGCTAAGCACTTCTCCCATTGCAAGAAAGATCAATCTAGTAGACCAAACCAAATTGATAATTCAAAGAGACTTGCAAAGATAAACCAATAATACATAAAAGAATTCAGAGAAGAATCAAATATTGTTCATAGATAAACTTGATCATAAACCCACAATTCATCGGATCTCGACAAACACACCGCAAAAGAAGATTACATCGAATAGATCTCCAAGAAGATCGAGGAGAACTTTGTATTGAGATCCAAAGAGAGAGAAGAAGTCATCTAGCTAATAACTATGGACCCGGAGGTCTAGAGTAAACTACTCACACATCACCAGAGAGGCCATGGAGTTGATATAGAGGCCTCCGTGATCAATGCCCCCTCTGGCGGAGCTCCAGAAAAGGCCCCAAGATGGGATCTCTCAGGTACAAAAGGTTGCGGCGGTGGGATTAGGTTTTCGTGGTGCTCCTGGATGTTTGGGGGGTACGTGGATATATATAGGAGGAAGAAGTAGGTCGGTGGAGCAACGAGGGGCCCACGAGGGTGGAGGGCGCGCCTAGGGGAGTAGGCGCGCCCCCCTGCCTCGTGGCCTCCTCGATTGTTTCTTGAAGCCCACACCAAGTCTCCTGGATCACGTTTGTTGAGAAAATCACGTTCCCGAAGGTTTCATTCCATTTGGACTCCGTTTGATATTCCTTTTCTGCGAAACACTGAAATAGGCAAAAAAACAACAATTTGGGCTGGGCCTCCGGTTAATAGGTTAGTCCCAAAGATGATATAAAAGTGTTAAATAAATCCCATTAACATCCAAAATAGATAATATAATAGCATGTAGCAATCAAAAATTATAGATACGTTGGAGACGTATCAAGCATCCCCAAGCTTAACTCCTGCTCGTCCTCGAGTATGTAAATGATAAAAAAGAATTTTTGATGTGGAATGTTTTCTAACAAATTTCTCAATGTAATTTTTCTTTATTGTGGCATGAATGTTCAGATCCGAAAGAATCAAGATAAAAGTTTAATATTGACATAAAAATAATAATGCTTCAAGTATACTAACTAAGCAATCATGTCTTCTTAAAATAACATGGCCAAAGAAAGTTATCCCTACAAAATCATATAGTCTGGCTATACTCTATCTTCACCACACAAAATATTTAAATCATGCACAACCCCGATGACAAGCCAAGCAATTGTTTCATACTTTTGATGTTCTCAAACTTTTTCAATCTTCACGCAATATATGAGCGTGAACCATGGATATAGCACTTTATGTAGAATAGAATGGTGGTTGTGGAGAAGACAAAAAAGGAGAAGATAGTCTCGCATCAACTAGGCATATCAACGGGCTATGGAGATGCCCATCAATACATATCAATGTGAGTGAGTAGGGATTGCCATGCAACAGATGCACTAGAGCTATAAGTATATGAAAGCTCAACAAAAGAAACTAAGTGGGTGTGCATCCAACTCGCTTGCTCATGAAGACCTAGGGCATTTTGAGGAAGCCCATCATTGGAATATACAAGCCAAGTTTTATGATGAAAAATTTCCACTAGTATATGAAAGTGATATCATAGGAGACTCTCTATCATGAAGATCATGGTGCTACTTTGAAGCACAAGTGTGGAAAAAGGATAGTAGCATTGTCCCTTCACTCTTTTTATCTCATTTGTTTTATTTGGGCCTTCTTTCTTTTTTTCTTTTTGGCCTCTTTTTTCTATTTTTTTTTTAATTTTTCGTCCGGAGTCTCATCCCGACTTGTGGGAGAATCATAGTCTCCATTATCCTTTCCTCACTTGGGACAATGCTCTAATAATGATGATCATCACACTTTATTTACTTACAACTCAAGAATTACAACTCGATACTTAGAACAAAATATGACTCTATGTGAATGCCTCTGGCGGTATACCGGGATGTGCAATGATGCATGAGTGACATGTATGAAAGATTATGAACAGTGGCTTTGCCACAAATACGATGTCAACTACATGATCATGCAAGCAATATGACAATGATGAAGCATGTCATAATAACGGAATGGTGGAAAGTTGCATGGCAATATATCTCGGAATGGCTATGGAAATGCCATAATAGGTAGGTATGGTGGTTGTTTTGAGGGTATATGGTGGGTGTAAGGTACCGGCAAGTTGCGCGATAGTAGAGAGGCTAGCAATGGTGGAAGGGTGAGAGTGCGTATAATCCATGGACTCAACATTAGTCATAAAGAACTCACATACTTATTGCAAAAATCTATTAGTTATCGAAACAAAGTATTACGTGCATGCTCCTAGGGGGATAGGTTGGTAGGAAAAGACCATCGCTCGTCCCCGACCGCCACTCATAAGGAAGACAATCAATAAATAAATCATGCTCCGACTTCATCACATAACGGTTCACCATACATGCATGCTACGAGAATCACAAACTTCAACACAAGTATTTCTCAAATTCACAACTACTCAACTAGCGTGACTCTAATATCACCATCTCCATATCTCAAAACAATTATCAAGTATCAAACTTCTCATAGTATTCAATGCACTTCTATGATTTTTTTTATATTATTCCTAAAAGAAAATTTCCATGTTGTTATAAAGGACTCTCAAAATAATATAAGTGAATCATGAGAGATCAATTATTTCTATAAAACCACCACCGTGCTCTAAAAGATATAAGTGAAGAACTAGAGCAAAAACTATATAGCTCAAAAGATATAAGTGAAGCACATAGAGTATTATAATAAATTTCAAATCATGTGAGTCTCTTTCAAAAGGTGTGTACAGAAAATATGATTGTGGTAAACTAAAAGACAAAGAATCAAATCATACAAGACGCTCCAAGCAAAACACATATCATGTGGTGAATAAAAATATAGCTCCAAGTAAAGTTACCGATAGACGAAGACGAAAGAGGGGATGCCTTCTGGGGCATCCCCAAGCTTAGGCTTTTTGGTGTCCTTGAATTTTACCTTGGGGTGCCATGGGAATCCCAAAGCTTAGGCTCTTGCCACTCCTTGTTCCATAATCCATCAAATCTTTATGCAAAACTTGAAAACTTCACAACACAAAACTCAAAATAGAAAATATCGTGAGCTCCGTTAGCGAAAGAAAACAAAACACCACTTCAAGGTACTGTAATGAACTCATTATTTATTTATATTGGTGTTAAACCTACTGTATTCAAACTTCTCTATGGTTTATAAACTCTTTTACTAGCCATAGATTCATCAAAATAAGCAAACAACACATGAAAAACAGAATCTGTCAAAAACAGAACAGTCTGTAGTAATCTGTAGGTTTCGACCACTTCTGGAGTCCCAAAAATTATAAAATAAATTTCTGGATGTGAGGAATCTATCTATTAATCATCTTCAAAAATAATTAACTAAATAGCACTCTCCAAATAAAAATGGCAGCAATTCTCGTGAGCGCTAAAGTTTCTGTTTTTTACAGCAAGATCAAAAAGACTTTCCCCAAGTCTTCCCAACGGTTTTACTTGGCACAAACACTAATTAAACACAAAAACACAACCAAAACAGAGGCTAGATAAATTATTTATTACTAAACAGGAGCAAGAAGCAAGGAATAAAAATAAAATTGGTTGCCTCCCAACAAGCGCTATCGTTTAACGCCCCTAGCTAGGCATAAAAGCGAAGATAGATCTAGGTATTGCCATCTTTGGTATTAGGAAAGAAAAGAGAAAATTTCTTTTCTATAGCATTTATATTTCTATTTTGAGATAGTACGTGGCCATTAATGGTAGAATAAAGATTAAGCACGTTACGGAAATTGGCATCTAAGCTAGCCTTCATTTCTTTGATAATTTCATTTTGATAAAAGCACAAAAGAGAGGTAGATTCAACCTTCTCATTCATGAGGTGCCCAAATATAGTTTTCATCTTTTCATAAGTATCAATTGGATCCCCTCAAGAAAACCCTCTTCAAAAATAGAATCTAGAACTTGCTTGAACGATGAGGGTAGACCAACATAAAAGCTTTTCAGGTAAACCTCAATTTGATATTGTGGCACATAGCTAGATCGGATCCTTAATAGCCTATCCCAAGAATCTTTCAAAGATTCATAAAGTAAATAACGAAAAATTCTGGGATCATCTTCATCAAAATTATTCAAATTCTCATTGATAACCCCGGTAGGTCTCTCCATAGCATCATTATTTATGATCTTAGAGAGGACAGAAGGACTATCCAAGGTAAAACCCGAGAGAGAACCCTTAGCCCTTTTTGAATCGGCCATGGTACAAGAAAACAAATGAGAAAGGAGACGAATAAAACAGCAACGGTGAAGTGGGGGAGAGGAAAACGAGAGGCAAATGGTAAATAATGTAATGTGAGGGATAAGAGTTTGTGATGGGTACTTGGTATGTCTTGACTTGTGCGTAGAGTCCGGCAACGGCGCCAGAAATGGCTCGTTGTCGGGAGTCAAATCTTGACTTGACTTGGCGTGAATCTCCTTGGCAACGGCGCCAAAAATCCTTCTTGCTACCTCTTGAGCACTGCGTTGGTTTTCCCTTGAAGAGGAAAGGATGATGCAGTAAAGTAGCATAAGTATTTCCCTTGGTTTTTGAGAACCAAGGCATCAATCCAGTAGGAGATCACGCTCGAGTCCCACGCACCTACACAAACAAATAAGAACCTCGCAACCAACGCGATAAAGGGGTTGTCAATCCCTTCATGGTCACTTACGAGAGTGAGATCTGATAGATATGATGAGATAATATTTTTGGTATTTTTATGATGAAGAGAAACAAAGATGCAAAGTAAAATAAACGACAATAGAAATCGCTAACTGTTGGAAGATTAATATGATGGAAGATAGACCCGGGGGCCATAGGTTTCACTAGTGGCTTCTCTCAAGAGCATAAGTATTACGGTGGGTAAATGAATTACTGTCGAGCAATTGATAGAATTGAGCATAGTTATGAGAATATCTAGGTATGATCATATATATAGGCATCACATCCGTGACAAGTAGACCGAAACGATTCTGCATCTACTACTATTACTCCACACATCGACCGATATCCAGCATGCATCTAGACTATTAAGTTCATAAGAACAGAGTAATGCTTTAAGTAAGATGACATGATGTAGAGGGATAAACTCATGCAATATGATATAAACCCCATCTTTTTATCCTCGATGGCAACAATACAATACGTGCCTTGTTGCCAGTGCTGTCACTAGGAAAGGACACCGCAAGATTGAACCCAAAGCTAAGCACTTCTCCCATTGCAAGAAAGATCAATCTAGTAGGCCAAACCAAACTGATAATTCGAAGAGACTTGCAAAGATAAACCAATCATACATAAAAGAATTCAGAGAAGAATCAAATATTGTTCATAGATAAACTTGATCATAAACCCACAATTCATCGGAACTCGACAAACACACCGTAAAAGAAGATTGCATCGAATAGATCTCCAGGAAGATCGAGGAGAACCTTGTATTGAGATCCAAAGAGAGAGAAGAAGCCATCTAGCTAATAACTATGGACCTGAAGGTCTGAAGTAAACTACTCACACATCACCGGAGAGGCCATGGAGTTGATGTAGAGGCCCTCCGTGATCAATGCCCCCTCCGGCGGAGTTTCGAAAAAGGCCCCAAGATGAGATCTCTCGGGTAAAGAAGGTTGCACCGGTGGAATTAAGTTTTCGTGGTGCTCCTGTATGTTTGGGGGGTACGTGGATATATATAGGAGGAAGAAGTAGGTTGGTGGAGCAACGAGGGGCCCACGAGGGTGGAGGGCGTGGCCAGGGGGTAGGCGCGCCCCCTGCCTCGTGGCCTCCTCGATTGTTTCTTGACGCCCACTCCAAGTCTCCTGGATCACGTTTGTTGAGAAAATCATGTTCCCGAAGGTTTCATTTCGTTTGGACTCCGTTTGATATTCCTTTTCTGCGAAACACTAAAATAGGCAAAAAAACAGCAATTTGGGCTGGGCCTCCGGTTAGTAGGTTAGTCCTAAAAATGATATATAAGTGTAAAATAGAGCGCATTAACATCCAAAATAGATAATATAATAGCATGAAGCAATCAAAAATTATAGATACGTTGGAGACGTATCATGCGGTGCCCCCCTCCACCATAATCCACCTCAGTCAGGGTCGCCGAACGTTAGAGGAAACCCTAAATAGCAAGTATCGTGGGTGTGAGATACATGTGGTCGTCGGTGTCGGACACTATATCCACGTCCCCCAAGTGACGTGGGCGTCGAAGCCCGCGCCACTTGTGGGACGTGGATGTAGTGTCCGACACCGACGGTACATGTATCTCACACCGACAATACTTTCTATTTAGGGTTTCTCCTCTACCGGGACCAACCGGGACCAAAGGTCTCTTTTCGGCAGCCCAAAGGGCCAATTTTTGGCAGCCCACGTCGCTTGTGGGACGTGGATGTAGTATTCGACACCGATGGCCACATGTACCTCGCACCGTCGATACTTGCTATTTAGGGTTTCCTCTACCGCTCAGCTATCATCAACACCCTCGTTTCGATAAAAAAAGAAGAGGAAGAAGAAGAAAAAAAGAGAGGAGAAGAAAGAATAGAGGAGAAGTTCTTCTCATATATTCTTTCTTCTCCTCTTTTTATTCTTTTATTCCTCTTCTTTTTTTATCCTCGACATCGATGGGAACCCTAAATAGCAATAAGTATGAACGGTGCGAGGTATATGTGGCCGTCGGCGTTGAACACTACATCTATGTCCCACAAGCGACGTGGGCATCACTTGTGGATGCCCACATCGCTTGTGGGACGTGGATGTAGTGTTCTACACCGATGGCCACATGTACCTCGCACCGTCGATACTTGCTATTTAGGGTTTCCTCCACCGCTCGGTGATCATCAACACCCTCATTCCCGATAAAAAGAAGAGGAAGAAGAAAAAAAAGAGGAGAAGAAGAAAGAATAGAGGAGAAGAAGTTTTCTTCTCCTCTATTCCTTCTTCTTCTCCTCTTTTTTTTCTCCTCTTCTTCCCGACCCTCGCCCCCTCGAACACTTGGCGACCCTCGACCCTCTACCCTAGCTAGTTCCCGACCCTCGCCCCCTCCATCCCTCGAACACTCGGCAACCCTCGACCCTCTACCCTAGTTAGTTCCCGACCCTCGCCCCCACGAACCCTCGATCGGTGACCCTTGAA
>NC_041380.1:587507524-587508674 GCF_002162155.2 Triticum dicoccoides
GCGGCAAGAGAGCACGGCTAGCGACAGCGGCAGGGCGCGGCGGGGGGGAGAGGAGGAGAGGAGGGGAACGGCAGGGCGGCTCACAGTGAGAGCGGGCCGGGAAGGCGTCGGGGTAGGGCTCGGCGGCGACGGCGAGGACGGCGAAGTGGAGCAGCCTGACGGCGTCGGGGCAGGGCTCGGCGGTGGCGGAGGCGACGACGAGGGGCAGGGCTCGGCGGTGGCGACGGCGCGAGAGGGGCAGCCTGGCGGCGTCGACGATGAGAAATGGGAGCAGTTGGCGGAAATTTCCCAAGTGTTGTATATATAGCCAGAGCATTGGTCCCGGTTCGTGGCACAAATCGGGACGAATGCCTACCTATTGTCCCGGTTCGTGCCACCAACCGGGACCAAAGGCCAATTTTCAGCAGCCCAAAGGGCGGGAAGCGGCGGCCTTTGGTCCCGGTTGGTGGCACCAACCGGGACTAAAGGGGGCATTGGTCATGGTTGGTGCCACTAACCGTGACCAATGCCCCCTTTAGTCCCGGTTGGTGCCACCAACCGGGACCAAAGACCTTGTGCTGCCCCGCGCCCAAATGTTTAGTCCCACCTTGCTAGTTGAGAGGGAGTCGCACCTGTTTATAAGGTGCGGTGCGCCCTCCCTCTCGAGCTTCCTCTCTAAAGCAGGCTTTCGGGCCTAACCGTGCAATGTGTGCATGTAGGCCTACTGGGCCTCCCGCGGGCCTGAATCCTGGCCCATGGTAGGGTTTCTAGTCGTATTCAGGCCGTGGGTGCCCAGTAGGTGGCACTTTTTTTGTTTTTTTCTTTTTTTTCTACTTACAACAAAATAGTTATTGTTGCTATATTTATTTATTTTTCAGTTTTTTGTTTTATTTTCTGCATTATTTATTTTCTTTTGTTTTTTGCTTTATTTTTTAATTCCTTTTGCTTTTAGTTTTAGAAAAATTATAAACTTTCTGTTAGTGCCATTAGTTTTCAAATTTGAAAACACTTTTTTTATTTTTTTTGTTTTCTTTGTTGCTTTATTTATTTTATTTTGTTTCTACTTACAAGAAAATACTTATTGTTGCTATTTTTTCCAGTTTTTTTGTTTTGTTTTCTGTATTATTTATTTTCTTTTGTTTTTTGCTTTATTATTTAATTCTTTTTGCTT
>NC_041380.1:587508919-587536538 GCF_002162155.2 Triticum dicoccoides
TTATAAACTTTCTGTTAGTGCCATTAGTTTTCAAATTTGGAAACACTTTTTTAGTTTTTTTGTTTTCTTTATTGCTTTATTTATTTTATTTTGTGATTAACTTTACTATAAAAATAGTTTTTTCCTGTTTTTTTGATTTGTTTTTTGTATTATTTAATTTTCTTTTGTTTTTTGCTTTAATTTTTAATTCTGTTTGCTTTTAGGTTAGCAAAATTATAAAGTTTCTGTTAGTGCCATTAGTTTTAGAAAAATTATAAACTTTCTATTAGTGCCATTAGTTTTCAAATTTGAATAGTTAAAATTTGAATTCTTTGAAAATTGTTTGAATCACAAGTTTGTGATTAACTTACTAAAAAATGAGAATAGATGCGCTTATAGAGAAAATTCAACTTAAATTCCTAGTAAATTTCTATGAATTTCAGAGAAATTCACTATGAATTTAGGTTAAACTTTTCTCTATTAGGGCATCTATTTTCACTTTGAGAGGAGCTCAACAAGGCAGAGAGGGAAGGGCTTATAAACCGGTGTGAGCCCCCTTCGGTTGGCGAGGTGGGACTAAACTCTGCCCGCAATGAGGACCAACCCTTTAGTCCCGGTTTGTGGCACAAACCGGGACTAATGGTCATGGGCCAGGGGCGAGGAGCAAAATTATAAACTTTCTGTTAGTGCCATTAGTTTTAGAAAGTTGAAAGTTGAAAGTTGGCATGGGCCAGGGACTAATGGTCATGGTATTACGAGGGCCGAACCATAAGACATGAAAGCATTTCAAATGAACTCTGAAAAAGTTGAAAGTTGGCATGGTATCATAATTTCACCCACATAGCATGTGCATGTACAAAACAGACAATGGTAGCATGTTCGTGTGTTACAAAGTTGGCATGGTATCATCATAATAGTTGCGGGAGAAAGTCTTCACTTTTTCTTCGCTTGTGTCATTTGCTTATTGCTCCGTAACCATGGATAATCTTCATTGTTTATCAGGATGCTTGGGTCAGCCTTGACATTGAAGGGAGGAATTTCATGAAACTTTTCATAATCTTCAGACATGTCTGTCTTGCCGTCCACTCCCAGGATGTCCCTTTTTCCTGAAAGAACTATGTGGCGCTTTGGCTCATCGTATGATGTATTCGCTTCCTTATCTTTTCTTTTTCTCGGTTTGGTAGACATGTCCTTCACATAGATAACCTGTGCCACATCATTGGCTAGGTCGAACGGTTCGTCAGTGTACCCAAGATTTTTCAGATCCACTGTTGTCATTCCGTACTGTGGGTCTACCTGTACCCCGCCGCCTAACAAATTGACCCATTTGCACTTAAACAAAGGGACCTTAAAATCAAGTCCGTAGTCAAGTTCCCATATGTCCACTATGTAACCATAATATGTGTCCTTTCCGCTCTCGGTTGCTGCATCAAAGCGGACACCGCTGTTTTGGTTGGTGCTCTTTTGATCTTGGGCGATCGTGTAAAATTTATTCCCATTTATCTCGTATCCTTTGTAAGTCAATATAGTCAAAGATGGTCCCCTGGACAACAAGTACAACTCATCACAAACAGTGTTGTCACCTCTGAGACGTGTTTCCAACCAACTGCTGAAAGTCCTGATGTGTTCACATGTAATCCAGTCGTCGCACTGCTCCGGGTGTTTGGAGCGCAGACTGTTCTTGTGTTCATCGACATACGGGGTCACCAAGGTAGAGTTCTGTAGAACTGTGTAGTGTGCTTGAGACCAAAAATATCCGTCCCTGCATATTATTGAGTCTCTTCCAAGAGTGCCTTTTCTAGTCAGTCTCCCCTCATACCGCGATTTAGGGAGACCTATCTTCTTAAGGCCAGGAATGAAGTCAACACAAAACCCGATAACATCCTCTGTTTGATGGCCCATGGAGATGCTTCCTTCTGGCCTAGCGCAGTTACGAACATATTTCTTTAGGACTCCCATGAACCTCTCAAAGGGGAACATATTGTGTAGAAATACGGGCCCCAGGATGACAATCTCGTCGACTAGATGAACTAGGACGTGCGTCATGATATTGAAGAAGGATGGTGGGAACACCAGCTCGAAACTGACAAGACATTACGCCACATCACTCCTTAGCCTTGGTACGATTTCTGGATCGATCACCTTCTGAGAGATTGCATTGAGGAATGCACATAGCTTCACAATGGCTAATCGGACGTTTTCCGGTAGAAGCCCCCTCAATGCAACCGGAAGCAGTTGCGTCATAATCACGTGGCAGTCATGAGACTTTAGGTTCTGAAACTTTTTCTCTGGCATATTTATTATTCCCTTTATATTCGACGAGAAGCCAGTCGTGACCTTCATACTGAGCAGGCATTCAAAGAAGATTTCTTTCTCTTCTTTCGTAAGAGCGTAGCTGGCAGGACCTTTATACTGCTTCGAAGGCTTGCCGTCTTTTTCGTGCAAACATTGCAGGTCCTCCCGTGCCTCAGGTGTATCTTTTGTCTTCCCATACACGCCCAAGAAGCCTAGCAGGTTCACGCAAAGGTTCTTCGTCACGTGCATCACGTCGATTGAGGAGCGGACCTCTAGGTCTTTCCAGTAGGGTAGGTCCCAAAATATAGATTTCTTCTTCCACATGGGTGCGTGTCCCTCAGCGTCATTCGGAACAGCTAGTCCACCGGGACCCTTTCCAAAGATAACATAGTGTAAATCATTGACCATAGCAAGTACATGATCACCGGTACGCATGGCGGTCTTCTTCCGGTGATCTGCCTCGCCTTTGAAATGCTTGCCTTTCTTTCGACATTGATGGTTGGTCAGAAGAAATCGACGATGGCCCAGGTACACATTCTTCCTGCATTTGTCCAGGTATATACTTTCAGTGTCATCTAAACAGTGCGTGCATGCGTGGTATCCTTTGTTTGTCTGTCCTGAAAGGTTACTGAGAGCGGGCCAATCGTTGATGGTCACGAACAGCAACGCCTTAAGGTTAAATTCCTCCTGTCTGTGCTCATCCCACGTACGTACACCATTTCCATTCCACAGCTGTAAAAGTTCTTCAACTAATGGCCTTAGGTACACATCAATTTCGTTGCCGGGTTGCTTAGGGCCTTGGATGAGAACTGGCATCATAATGAACTTCCGCTTCATGCACATCCAAGGAGGAAGGTTATACATACATAGAGTCACGGGCCAGGTGCTGTGATTGCTGCTCTGCTCCCCAAAAGGATTAATGCCATCCGCGCTTAAAGCAAACCATACATTCCTTGGGTCCTTTGCAAACTCATCCCAGTACTTCCTCTCGATTTTTCTCCACCGCGACCCGTCAGCGGGTGCTCTCAACTTCCCATCTTTCTTTTGGTTCTCACTGTGCCATCGCATCAACTTGGCATGCTCTTCGTTTCTGAATAAACGTTTCAACCGTGGTATTATAGGAGCATACCACATCACCTTCGCAGGAACCCTCTTCCTGGGGGGCTCGCCGTCAACATCACCAGGGTCATCTCGTCTGATCTTATACCGCAATGCACCGCATACCAGGCATGCATTCAGATCCTTGTATGCACCGCGGTAGAGGATGCAGTCATTAGGGCATGCATGTATCTTCTCCACCTCCAATCCTAGAGGGCATACGACCTTCTTTGCTGCGTATGTACTGTCGGGCAATTCGTTATCCTTTGGAAGCTTCTTCTTCAATATTTTCAGTAGCTTCTCAAATCCTTTGTCAGCCACAGCATTCTCTGCCTTCCACTGCAGCAATTCCAGTACGGTACCGAGCTTTGTGTTGCCATCTTCGCAATTGGGGTATAACCCTTTTTTGTGATCCTCTAACATGCGATCGAACTTCAGCTTCTCCTTTTGACTTTCGCATTGCGTCCTTGCATCGACAATGACCCGGCAGAGATCATCATCATCGGACACATCGTCTGGTTCCTCTTGATCTTCAGCAGCTTCACCCGTTGCAGCATCATTAGGCACATCGTCTGGTTCCTCTTGATCTTCACCAGCTCCCCCCGTTGCAGCATCACCATATTCAGGGGGCACATAGTTGTCATCGTACTCTTCTTCTTCGCCGTCTTCCATCATAACCCCTATTTCTCCGTGCCTCGTCCAAACATTATAGTGTGGCATGAAACCCTTGTAAAGCAGGTGGGAGTGAAGGATTTTCCGGTTAGAGTAAGACCTCGTATTCTCACATTCAGTGCATGGACAACACATAAAACCATTCTGCTTGTTTGCCTCAGCCGCATCGAGAAACTCATGCACGTCCTTAATGTACTCGCAGGTGTGTCTGTCACCGTACATCCATTGCCGGTTCATCTGCGTGCATTATATATAATTAAGTGTCCAAATTAATAGAAGTTCATCATCACATTAAAACCAAAGTGCATACATAGTTCTCACCTAACAACATATAGCTCTCCAGAGCATCTAATTAATTAAACCATACATTGAAACTATGTAAAACATTTCAATGCGAAAACAAATGCGATCATAATCGCAACCAAGGTAACAATTGATCCAACGGCATAATGATACCAAGCCTCGGTATGAATGGCATATTTTCTATCTTTCTAATCTTCAAGCGCATTGCATCCATCTTGATCTTGTGGTCATCGACGACATCCGCAACATGCAACTCCAATATCATCTTCTCCTCCTCAACTTTTTTTATTTTTTCCTTCAACAAATTGTTTTCTTCTTCAACTAAATTTAACCTCTCGACAATAGGGTCGGTTGGTATTTCCGATTCACATACATCCTACATAAATAAAATCTATGTCATGTTGGTCGGCATAATTTTCATAAACAATAAATGAACCAATAGTTATAAAGATAATATATATACCACATCCGAATCATAGACAGGACGAGGGCCGACGGGGGCAGATACCAAAACCATCGCACTATATAAGATGCAATAATAAAAGTAAGAAAATAACACAAGTATCTATGTAAACATACAAGTAAGAATATTTTTCCTTTCAGAAAGAAGATAAGAATAAGAGGCTCACCACGGTGGTGCCGGCGATGAGCTCGGCGCGGGTGATCGACGGCGGTGAAGACGGGGACGGGGCGTGACGGACCGCTAAACCTAGACAAATATTATGGAAAATGGAGTTTGGAGGTCGAGCTTGGAGAGGAGAAAGCTTAAGTAGTGTGGCTCGGGCATTCCATCGAACACCTTGTGTGCATAGGTGGTGAGCTAGAGCACCACCAAGCCCTCTCCCCCTCGGCCAGAGAAAAACAGAGCACTGGGGTGCTCTGCTCGCGAGTGAGGGGTATATACAGGCACCTCATTGGTCCCGGTTGGTGACATGAGCCGGGACTAAAGGGGAGCCTTTGGTCCCGGTTCAAGCCACGAACCGGGACCAATGGTGGTGGGCCAGGAGCGAGGCCCATTGGTCCCAGTTCATCCCACCAACCGGGACCAATGGCCCACGTGGCCCGGCTGGCCCCCTGGGCTCACGAACCGGGACCAATGCCCATATTGGTCCCGGTTCTGGACTGAACCGGGACTAATGGGCTGACCCGGCCTGGACCAAAGCCCTGTTTTCTACTAGTGATATGAGTAATATCTTTTATGGTCATGCACCCTTAATGACTAGTCTATGTTTACTAAATCTTGATAGTAGTGATACACATATTCATAGTATTGAGCCAAAAGATATAAGTTTAATAATTATAGTGCAACTTATTTGTGGCACTGTCGTTTGGGTCATATTGGTGTAAATCGCATGAAGAAACTCAATGCTGATGGACTTTTTGAATCACTTGATTATGAATCACTTGGTGAAGCGCATGAAAAATTAAACAATGTAAGAAAATATTCGTATAATTTTATAAAATATTTATTGTCATGATGAAAATGTAATACACATATTTGGAAACATGTTATCGTGTCACATTAAAAAATTGGAATTTCTTGAATTATTTGTGTTTAAAAAGTATAATCGGTATTTCAAAATTGCTTAGAAAAAATTTCAAGAAATATTTCGAATATTTTCAGGAATGCTTTCATAGATGAACGCTTCTGTCAGTTTTTCAAGACGACCCCCTTATCGGTGTGTTGTCCCGAGTTCAAGTCCTCCTACGCCATAAGGTTTAAAATAGACCGAGATTAAAAAATTTGATGTGCTGATTTTCGGTATTACAAGTTCAGATTCGATTTAGCTTTTGTCTACAAGTTTAATGTTTGTTTTGGACTTTTGCCATATGAAAAATGATAACGTCTTCAACCGCAGCTGCGGCCGCCTACATATATGGAGTGCAACGGCCATTTATCGTCGCCCAGTTCGAATGAAGAGCAGTCGCCAAAACAAAAAGAGTTGGAACGAAGACAAAATACACACGTAGCCGGACAATGAATTAATCTCGTGGTTGCTTCAAGTAGCGAGCACGCTAGACGCCATGCCACGGCATGCGGCGTGACTGATTGGTCTCACCAACCTGTGGGGCTCCGTCCGGCCGGCCGATGGAAACAACCTCGTAGCATAGCGCCACCCCAGCGGAGCTCCTGCGCCGTGACAACAACGCCCTCGCACGGACAATGATTTCTGCTGCGCGGCGATACCACGTACCAGTACTGTAGTAGTACCATGCACGGCCGGCATGGTCCATGCCTCGGATGTCGGGTGAGATACTTCCTTTGCGTCGATGCCACTGCTTTCCCCCAACGGTTAACGCCCCGCTCGCACCAACCTCCGGTGAGCATCCATCGATGCCATGGCATAAACATTTGTCCCCACATGAGACAAATGTTTATGAGCTGCACCGATCCCGGTCGGCGCGGCGGCCGTGGAGCCAGGATGCCACTACTCTCAACTTGAAACGCACTCCTCTGAAGCCTGAACCCGGCCGGCGACGTCCGCCGGTAATCATCGCTCGCAACGGCTACCACCAACGCCCGATGAGCCGGCCGGCCAACCGCCGTGGAGCCGAGATGATAGCCACTTAGGCAGGCCGGCCCTTAGCGCCACGTACCACCGTACCTATCATGGTATCAGCTAGAGCACGCACGTACGCACGTCCTGCTGCTATGGTACGTACTCGTATATAACGTACCTATACGAATACGAGAGACGGTGGGATTCAAAATTCCAACCAAGGATATCCTTGTACGTACTACCTACACAGGCATGCGAACCCCCGGCGCGGCCGATCGGATCACGTGAGGCTGAAAGAAACCGATCGGGGCCGGGAGAGGAGGGCCAAAAACACAAAAGCTGGAGCGCCGGTGACGGTAGCAGCTACCGGCATTTATGTCGTCGACGGCGTCGCTCCGCTGCCATTACTCCGACGACCCGTGCTCGATCCGCCCCGCTGCTTTTTTTGTTTTTGAAACGGCCCAACTACGTCGCTCACTCGCACGCTCCAAACCGCAAGCTCTCCATACTCCAGAGCGGCAGAGCCGAGAGGGGCAAGCAATTGAAGCAAGAGTGCAAGACGTCAACGGGCGCGCGGTCCACGTCGCAGGTGCGGTGGCACGCCGAGCCCACGACGCTGACACGCGGGGCACTCCACGGTTAAGAAAGGCGCTGTTGTCTACTCACTCCGTTTAAAATTACTTGTCATAGAAATGGATGTATCCAGACGTATTTTAGTTCTAGATATATCTATATCTGAGGTAATTACGAAAAGAGAGAGTACCAGCAAGGCAGAGGCAGGCAGGGAGGGAGGGAGGTTTTTGCCGTGGCACGCACGAGATGCCAAAAAGGCATGCAAGCGTCGCTGTCGTCCGGATTTCGTCGGATCGCGGCAGCAGTGGTGATTCGCCATGATACGTACCGCGCACCAGCAGCCACTGCACCGCGCACGCACGAACGCATGCGGCGCATCATTGTCATTTGTACACATGTTAGAGCAACTCCAAGGCGGCCTAACTCATTTCGTCCGCGCGCTGCCGTTTGTACACGAGCAACCCCAACGCGTCGACTCAAACAAACGTGCGCTTGTTTTTTGTCGGCCTGCTGACCTGTTTTCGGATCAAATTTAAGCCTAATTTCATCGGCGCGGACATGAAGCGGACAGGCGGCTCGCGCGCCTACTCCTCACCCTGGCCCGTCAGTCGGCGACACAACCCGCCCTTTTTTATCCCCTTCCCCTGCACACCCTCTGCCTGTGCACAAATCCTACCCCCTCCCCCCACCCCCCACCGCCCATCTTCCCCAGTCACCTTGCTCGCCAACACCCTCCCCTCCTCCTCCCAGTACATCCACCGGCTTTGTGCCTTCCTACGACCGGTGCAAGGCGCTAAGCGGTAGATCTGCGACGTCGGGATTTGGCGCATCCTGCCGGCCGGATTTGCCGATTTCGGTCGCCGGCGAGTGCGCCTTGTCATGGATTGGTCGGGTACCGGACCACACAGCCTCGGCAGTGCCTCCACGCCGCATGCAGGTGTTGAGGCCTCCTCTAGCCGCTCGGATCTACCCTGTCATCGGTTCGCCTTCAAAGCCACGGCCGACCTTCGCCCTGGCTCGGTGCTGGCCCAGATGCTTGTCGGCTCACCATTGCTGCTCATAAAGTGCGATGACAGTCTGCGGCAGGTCGTGCACCGAGTCTCTTCGGCGCCGGAACATCCCTAATGGGTGTTCATCAAGTACAAAAATGATGGGGTACGTGCTTATGTTGGTTCAGTTTTGTTCTCGATTTCGACGCAGTTTCAGTAGCTTTATATTTGCTTAAATTTGTGTGTACGAGGGACACAAGTTTTGATTTTGGGAAGAAGAATACATTGATCTTTTGATCGAAAGGAATTTGCTAGATGTCCATGAACTTCTAGTTAGATGAGACTAAAGAAGAGACCAAAGGGGAAGTAACGTCTACTTCTTTATAATCAAAGAAGAAAAAAGTTGTGAAGCTCAAGAATCCGCAGATCAACAACGGAGACATAGAGTAGATATTAGTCCAACTAGTAAGAGCAGTTATGAAAGTTGAACATCTTCTAAAATGTCTAACTGTTGTTTTTGTTTTCTTTGATCTTGCTCTCGTAGCAAAGAATTGGGGATCGCGGAAAAAAATTATATGAGAGCAGGTCTCACGGGTTAGCAGGTGAGACCCACTCTGATGGATGACACGTGGCATTCACAAATCATAAATCATCTAATCTCTCCTCCCTATTTCAAATGGGGGTGAGGTAGATGCTTTGTGGTTTGTAAATGTCACGTGTCAGGGCATCTCCAGCCGTTGGCCCCTCAGGAGGGGCAAAAAATCGCCCCCTGGGGGCGCACCGGCGCTAAACCGCGCACTGGGGGCGTGATGCCGCCCAGTCGCGGCCCCCCACGGGTTTTTAAAAAGTCAAATACGGCGCAAACACGACTCAAATTTAACGCAAACATCGGCAAGTTCGTTCAAATTTAAACATACTTTACAAAAAAGGGAAAAACTACTGCGGGCTACCCCCGCCGTCTCCCTGGCCGCCCGCCCACGCGGTTCTACATGCCGAGGAGGCGGTAGAACCGCGTGTAGTCACCGCCGTCGTCGTCGTCGTCGTCGTCGTCGCCCCCGCCGACGCCTCCGCCGTCCCTGCTGCATCCCTCCCCCGGTTGGCGCGGCGGGTTGGACGGTCCGGGTGCGTCGTCGTCGTCACTGACGACCAAGACGCCGTGCTCGTCCTCGCGCCCACGCTTGCGGGCGGCGATCTCCTCTAGGGCCCGGCGCTGCCGGACCATCTCGTCGCGGAGGTAGTCGTCCCGCGCCCACCGCGGGGCGTCCTTGTCGGAGAAGCCACGCCGGGCTATCTCCTCGTACTCCACGGGGAGGCCGGGCTCCGGCTTGGGCTCGACGAGGATGAAGCGGCCGGTGGGGGAGGCGTTGTCGCCGATGCGGACGCCGGAGCTGCGGGTGCGCGCGCTGACATGCGCGCCCTGGGGCTCCAGCTTGACGGGGCGGAGGTGGAGGCAGGGGGAGCCGCCAGACGAGGAGGAGGATCCCCTGGTCTCCATGCGCCTCGAGGTCCAGGAGCTTCCCCGGCGGCGTGTGAAGGACGGGGGAGCGGGGTACTCGAGGCGCGGCGTGTTGCCGCCCTCGATGTACTCGAGGACGGCCTCCAACGTGCGTCCGGGCACGCCCCACCACCGACGCCGGCCGACGGCGTTGAGCCTGCCGGAGGGCTCGACGCCGTTGGTGGCCTCGAGCTGCTCGGCGTGACGGCGGCGGAAGTAGGCCTCCCAGAGCGGGCTGTCGGGAACGTACCGTGGCCCCTCCCTCGCCGCACGCGGCAGGGACGAGCGGATGCGTGCGATCTCCGCACGCCGCGCCGCGCCGGTGGGTATCGGGGGCACCGGCACGCCGCCGGCGCTGATCCTCCACGCCCCGGGTACCCGCATGTCCGACGGGATCGGGTACTCGGCCTCGAAAAGGAGGCGAGCCTCGCTCTCGTGAAGATGGCGGCGGCCGAAGCCGTTCGCCGCCGCGCCGTCGCCTGGGAAGCGCTCGGCCATGGGTGCTGGAGACGGCGAGAGAGAGGAGAGGGAGGAACGACGACGACGAGAGAGAGGAGAGGGAGGAACGACGACGGCGAGAGAGAGGAGAGGGAGGAACGACGACGGCGAGAGAGTACGAGTCGCCGAGTGCACTGGGGCGCGTCTTATATAGGCCGAGGCGTCGCTCGTGCATGAGCCGCCGTGAGTACGCGTGGCGGGTGAAGGAGGGCGAGGGACGCGCGTCATCCGGTCTTCGCTGCGCCGCCCGTGAGGCATCAATGGCGCAGGCTGACCGGCGCGGCAGCGCGGCAGCTTTGGCATTGATTCGCCGCGGGAAACGAGGCGATGAGGACGACGAAGGGGCAAGAAGAGGGTGGAGTCGCTGACGCGGCGGGCCCGCGGCTGTTTCGCGCCAAAACAGTTCGCCCCGGCGCCCCCGGGCGCCCCCCAGCGCGCCAGGTTCGGCCTGGGTCCGCCGGCGCTGTTTTCGGCCCAAGCCGACAAAAATCGGGCTCCTGGGGGTGCGACTGGGCCGATTTTTCGGCGCCGGCGCAAAAAAACGCCTAGAAAGGCCTTCCTGGGGGCGCGGCTGGAGATGCCCTCATCCATCAGGATGGGTCTCACATGTTAACCCATGAGACCTGGTCTCATGTAAAATTCTTTTTTGATGAATGCATGTATCAAGAATATGTTTGATGACATAAAAAGAATATTGTATGGCAACCAAGCATACATGTACTGAATAAAAAATAGGAGGCATGCAGACCGTGAGGACGAAAAATGCATCGACGCTTGGACGCACCGTCAACACAAACGCAAAAGGGACAGACATACCGACCCAAACGGACAACTGACGAACAAAATCGCCGTAGGAGTTTGCTCGTAAGGGCATCTCCAGCCGCGCCCCCAATAGGCCCTCCCCAGGCGATTTTGCCGCGCCAGCGCCAAAAAAACGGCCCAGTCGCGCCTCCAGAAGCCCGTTTTTCGCCGGCTCGGAAAAAACTGGTGCCGGCGGACTCAGGCCAAACCCGGCGCCCTGGGGACGCTTGGGGAGCCGGCGCAAGCGAAAAAGGCGCGTGGGCCCGCCCTGGCGGCGACCCGAGGGCCTTTTCCCGCCGTTTCTTGACGCTTTTCCCTCGCATCTCTCCCGCTCGCTCGCCTTCCTCCCGTCATTCTCTCCCTTTCTCCCGCCAAACCCCCTCCAGCTCGCCTTCCAGTCGCCGCCATGCCGCCGAAGAAGTACGCCATGCCGCGTGCAGCGGCAACCACGACTGGCACCGTGGCCCAGCCGAAGCAGAGGAAGCCGAGGGCGCCGCCATCGAAGCCACCGGGCATGTCGAGCGCCGAGTGGAGGGTGGAAGTTCAGCGACGCGACGCAGTCACCACCGACCGGTGGAACAGGGCCATTGCCAAGAAGGCCCGTGACAACGCGGCGCGTGCGGCGGCGTCTTCCTCATCGGTCGACCACGCGGGGATGATGAATCCACCTGCCGTCAGCCACGCCCAGTACGCGCCCTGGGTACAGCAAGGCGTCGGCTCTCCATAGGGATCATCATCGCCCGGCTACGCCGACGGCGACGCGCACGGGGGGTTCAACCCAAACGTGACCTTCCCCCATGGCCACCCCGCGACGCGCACACCCTCGCCTGCCTTTGTCGGCGTGCAGTACCCTCCATACAACTACTCGCGGCCCGCCGCCTACGCGTCCACACCGACGCCCCATCTCTGATGTGGTCCGCTACCCTTCTCGCACCTCGGCGACGCAGACGACACAGGAGCCGACATGGACGACATCATCGCGACAGGATCGACCGCGGCCGCCGCGTCTCCCGGGTTCGCCACCCAGGACGAGGTAGTGGATCTCAACGGCGGCATGGAGGCCGAGCTCGGCTACGTCTACGGCGAGGACGCGCACGAAGCGCAGGAACCCGAGGAGGAGGAGGAGGACGAGGAGGACGAGGAGGAGCCGGCTCCTGTTCCGATGAAGGGGCGCTAGAAGAAGAAAAAGCGGGCGGCTAGGTCAGGCGAACCGCGCATCAAGTGGACGTCCAAGGAGGAGGAATGCCTCGCCGAAGCATGGAAAGTCGTCTGCCTCGACCCGACCACCGGCGCGAACCAGAGCTTGGAGACATACTGGGACCGCATCAAGGCCGAGTTCGACGAGCGGAAGCTCGTCGACCCATACTTCAAAGGCGTCTACATGCAGCGTGGCTCCAAGGCGATGGCGAACCATTGGGGGCGTGTCCAGTTGGCGTGCAACAAATGGCATGGAATCGTCGAGGAGGTCGCGGCTCGCCCGGAGAGCGGCGCCAGCGTTGAGGATCAGGTACGCACGCCGTTCGCCCGCATATCTTCGTCGGCTGCGCCCGCCGCCCGCCAACTGTTTGTTCCTCCGCGCAGTTGCTGCGTATGTTCGCCATGTATCGGGGCGACAACCAAGACGCCGACTTCAAGCACCTCCACGTCTACAAGCGCATTGACAAGTGCGAGAAGTGGGCGGAAGTCCGACGTGCCCTCGACAAGGCCAAGGAGACATACAAGCCGGACGCGACGACTCCGGACGCGAGTGAGGGGCGGCCGGACGGCCACAAATTGGCAAAGAAGGGGAAAAACGCCGACGCGGCAACCGCGCGAGTGCAGGAGTCCATCGAGCATTGCCTCGCCGACGCCCAGGCCCGGGCCGTCCTACGTGAAGAGAAGACCGAGGCGCGGTGGTCGTCGCTGATGAAGAACAGCGCCATCAAGCTCGACCTGCTTCCGACGAACGTCGCCGCGAAGAAAAGGAACACCGACATGGCTTTTCTGATGGGCGGGGCGGACATGCTCCAGAGCGACGACGAGGAGCTCAGGGCGTGGTACATGGCGGAGCGCGGCCTCATCCTGAATCAGATGCGGACGGCAACGCCGACGATGCCGACGACGCAAGCTCCCGCGCCCACGACCACACGGACGCCAAGCCCGAACGACGCCTCTACGTCGCCGCCCAACAGTGCCGAAGCCGCGCCGACACAGCCCAGCACTGAAGCAGCTCCGACACCGCCGAGCCCGCGCACGCCGACTCCGCCAACGCCTGGAGCCAACCCCGCCGAGTGAATCATGCACGCGAACTTGCGGCGTGCGACGCTTTGTTTTTTGTAACGCCAGACTACGTCCGATCGCCGGATTTGTGACGTCTTTTAAGGACGGGAATGATCAAGTTTTAAATTTCCCGCATCCTGGGGCCGGCGCTTGGGGGCGTGACTGGAAGCTAGGTCGCTTCCAGGGGCCGAACTAGCGCCGGCACGCCCCTAGGCCGCTCTATTTAGGCGCCCTGGGGGGCCGAACGGCCGGAGATGCCCTAATGCAGGCATGGGCCAGATATATACATACATTGATGCACCACTCGCCAACCGTCGCATCAACCGTCCGTCCGTCCCAGGGATTTACGTCCTGCGTTGTGCAAAGATTTCTGAAGATTCAAGAGTTTAATGTGATGTGAAACACACGCACGTAGTAGCGGCAGGAGTAAATAACATGCAGACTCTGGATATCGTCGTCTTCCGGCGGATCATCAATGAAGCAGCAGCATGCCGAAGCAAAACGGACATCTTCAAGAGTCAAGACTACTGCTCTCTCATTTTCTTTTTAGTCCGCATATATATAAGTTTTATTCAAAGTTAAAGTATATCTCTACTTTGACCAAATATATAAAAAAATCAACATTTATAATGCCAAATCAATATAGTCAGATTCGTTATGAAATGTACTCTCATAGTACATATATTTGGTAGTGTTGTAGTTGAGTACCACGGCAACGGGTCCGGGTCAAATCCATTTCAAACCCGAGACCTTTTCTTCTAGCCGCAGTAGAGTTGAGTCACTCCGCGACACTCACCAGAAGCAACAGAAAAAAGCTACCACTTGGCAGTAAAGGAGATTCAGATCGTGCGAGCGAGAGCGACCAAAGCAGGTGCATCCAACGCTCCAACGTTCACATTCCACCACCTCACCTCCTCCCCGACCAGCTCCAGTATTTTACCGCTCACACCGGCCACCTCACTCCCTCCCGAACGCTCAGACCAACCGAGCCAAGCCAGAGACCGTTCCTCGGACGCCGTGCCCACCTCCCTCCTCCCTCCGTCCTCGAGCTCGACACCCCACACCTCACCTCGCCTCGCCGCTCAGCTGCCAACCAGAAGCACGCACGGCCACGGAGTGAAGCGAGCAAGCAGCACAGCGCGAGGAGGAGCATGACCGTGGCGCAATCCTAGCTGCCCGTCTCGTCTTCTTCCACGGCCGGACCGGACCGCGGCAATGGTGGCCGGCAGAGTCAAGGCGGCCATGGGCTTCCAGCGCAGCCCGGCCACGCCCAAGACCTCCTCCACCACCACCTCCTCGCGCAAGTCGGCACCGGCACCGGCGCCGTCGCAGAACACCGCCCACGTCCCGGCGGCGGCCCGGCCGCAGACGCCGACGCCGGGCCGCCGGCCCTCGGGTTCACCGGCCCCGCCAAGCTCGGGGGGCAAGGGCGGCGGCAGCTCCTTCGCGCGCTCCTTCGGGGTCTACTTCCCGCGCTCCTCCGCGCAGGTGCAGCCGGCGCGCGCGGCCTCGGCGCCGGCAGAGGTTGCCGAGCTCGCCCGCCTCGTCGAGGAGCTGCAGGAGCGCGAGTCCCGCCTGCGCACCGAGCTGCTCGAGCACAAGATCCTCAAGGAGACCGTCGTCATCGTGCCCTTCCTCGAGACCGAGCTCGCCGCCAAGAGCAGCGAGCTCGGCCGGTGCCGGGACGCCATGTCACGGCTCCAGGCCGAGAACGCACGGCTGCGCGCCGAGCTCGACGCCGCCGTCGCTAGTGTCGCGAGCAAGGAGCAGAGGATTGCCGAGATGGAGAGGCGGATGGCGGAGATGGCGAGGCCGCAGCGAGGTGGCGCCGACGATTGCTCGTCGTCGGACGGCTCCATGGCGGGAGGAGGCGACACGGCGGCCAAGCGAGCGAGCAAGCCCGTTCCCCCTCCTCCACCACCGCCTCCGCCGCCGCCAATGCCGACACGCGCCAAGCCCAAGTCCTACTTCCCCGGCTCCTCCCGTGCCTCGCCGGCCAACTCCTCCTCGTCCGGCTCGTCCACGCCGTCCTGCTCCTCCGACACGGCGGCATCCACGGGCCGCAAGCCGCAGCTCTCGAAGCTGCCCCCGATACCACCGCCACCGCCGCCGCCCCCACCGTCAATGCCGACGCGAGCAACCCGGAGCGCGAGCTCGTCGCCGTCGACCTCAAGCGGCGCCGCGCCGGCCCCTCCGCCCCCGCCACCCCCGCCGCCTCCTTCTGGCCCGTGCGTGCGACGCGTCCCGGAGGTGGTGGAGTTCTACCACTCGCTGATGCGGCGCGACTCCAAGAGGGACTGCGGCGGCGGCGCATGCCCCGAGGCCGGCGGCACGGGCGGTTCCGGCGCGGCGAACGCCCGGGACATGATCGGCGAGATCGAGAACCGCTCCTCCCACCTCATCGCGGTAAGCCAAGCCCAAAAATCCACCCAAAAGAATCCCACATTTACATTTCCCTCCCGTCTTTGTTCAAATCATCATCGTCGCGTTAGACAAAATCTGAAACCGAAAAAGGGTTTCACGAAAGCCGACGCGGAGTAGCTGCCAACTACTAGTTGGATGGGTGAATCAAATCAATCAATCGCCGATGAGAGTGGTTGCTTTGCACGCGGTGCGGAACAAGAACGCAGCACCAGAAAGTTATCGTCTTTTGGGGCGCCAACTGTTCACGCTCACAGGCACATACAGATGCAGATAAATGCGGCTGAACAACACACAGATAAATACAGAGGTGAAAAGAAAGAAACATGGGCCTTTTTCCAGGCTCGTCTTTCTCGAGCTCGCCACCCCGCGTTCCATGGAGAAGCCCACCTCCTCACGCCCGCACGCACGCGTTCGTTTCTTTCTTTCTCTTGGATTTTTGTGGTTTTTGGAGGAACTCAACTCAGTAAGATAGGACAATTCGGTTGGGAACAAAAAAAAGAAGAGGAAAAAACAAGGGCAGCATTGGTAAGGTTGCAGTGGATCCGGGAAAAGTTGCTCTTGTCAGACTGGCTCGTAGGGCCCAGGGAGCACGCTGACCAGAGAGAGACTTTCTTCTTTTTTCAAATATCATTACCGGTAGTGCCAACTGCTGGAGGGGAGCGGTCAGCAGCGGCACAGTCTCGTGGACCTGTCTGTCTACTAGCCGTTGGAGCCAGGTGCTGAGGCTTTGACCGTTGCTTCGCGCCATTTCCTCTCGAGAGCCGCGCGAGGAGAGTTTGAAACTTTGATTTGAAATCAAACCATGTGCCACTGCTCCCCTAAAAGTTCTTGATCATGCTTTTTTAGACTGATCTGCTTCTTGATCATGCTTGGATTGATGGGAGTAATAATTAATTAAGCCTGACGAACTGTTTGATGTGTGGGGGGTTGCAGATCAGGTCGGACGTGGAGAGGCAGGGCGACTTCATCCGCTTCCTCATCAAGGAGGTGGAGGGCGCCGCGTTCGCCGACATCAACGACGTCGTCACCTTCGTCAAGTGGCTCGACGTCGAGCTCTCACGCCTGGTACGTGCTAACCAAGCTCGCCTGCACCCTCCGTCGTCCCAAGTTCAGTGAATCTTGTCAAGGGCTAGGTGACTGATGCATTTTCAATTCCAGGTGGATGAACGGGCGGTGCTCAAGCACTTCGACTGGCCGGAGCAGAAGGCGGACGCGCTCCGGGAGGCGGCTTTCGGCTACCGCGACCTCAAGAAGGTCGAGGCTGAGGCGGCGGCATTCTGTGACGATCCCCGGCAGCCCTGCGCCTCTGCTCTCAAGAAGATGCAGGCCCTGTTTGAGAAGTAAGCCGTTCTCTTCCTGTACTATCATGCATCTTCTTCTACCTATGAGCAAATGACCAGCTTCAATCTGCCTTCTGCTTGCCCCTGTGCTCATCCTCGTTCATGGTTGTTGGCAGGTTGGAGCATGGGGTGTACAGCCTGTCTCGTGTGCGCGACGGCGCCATGAACCGCTACCGAGGGTACCAGATCCCATGGGAGTGGATGCAGGACACCGGAATTGTCAGTCAGGTAAATTCAGTTATCTAGTAGCACATGACTTACAGACAAACAGATCAATCATTCGAACAAGCATAATTTCTTGTTAGAACCTAGCCCAAGTATAGAATGATGCACTAGGTACAAAGGCACCAATATAGATCAATCATTTGAATGCTATTAGCTATATGGCACATGGTCTTGGCACCAAGATGCTGCTGATTTCGGCGCATTGAGAATGCTATGGCTTGTGTCGGTGTTCGAATGTAGTGAATTTGTTTTCGTTTTTTGCAGTAACTAGTGTCAAATAATAATAGTACCACCTTCTGAAACAAAGACGCAAATCTGAACACACTGGTCATATTGGTGCTAGAATTTTCTTTTACCTTATTTACAACCGTTAGAGGAAATTAATCAAAAAGGCAAACAAATGGCATCAAGCCATCTAACTATTGGTCCTAGATACTATAGTTCTTTATGTAGCAGATGGATTTTCAGTAGGATAGAATATTTTGAGTTGATCCTGGGTATGTGCAAGTGTACCCAATATCTCTTCATTTGTCACTGCTGCTGCTACTAGGCTAATATTCTCATTCATAAACTTTCTGAAAAATGTCCTTTGCGTACCTGCTACATGTGCATTGTCTCCATTGAGATTCCGCTCTTAAACTAGGCAATGATCCTGGTCTGCAACTTTGGGTAGGAAAATGTTTGTTTTTCTAGGTACCGCACAAATTAACTGGATGAAAAGCTTTGTAAGCTGAGCAAGTGCAGCAAGTGACAGTCACCACTAGTTTCTGTGAACAAAATGGCATTCGGTTGACAAGTTGTGTGTCTTGATGCTGCAGATCAAAATCCAGTCAGTGAAGTTAGCAAGGAAGTATCTGAGAAGGGTTTCCTCCGAGCTCGAGGCCACACAGGGCGGCCCCGACGAAGAAGAGCTCATGCTCCAGGGAGTCCGATTCGCCTTCAGAGTACACCAGGTACACCCCCCAGCTCCTCCATTTTCTCTTACACTCACTCTATCCCCATTTTTGGACATGGTACTCATTCATGTTGCTTCATGCAGTTCGCTGGCGGATTCGACGGCGACACGATGCGGGCCTTCCAGGAGATCAAGGAGAAGGCGAACGCTCTCCAGTCGCAGCGGGATCAGCAGCACCTGCAACAGCAAAGGCTCGCCGCTGGCAGAAGCTGAGACCTGAGAGTACCTACCATATACTATTCGTTGTCAGAGGAAAGTTCATATGTTTCCTGTAACGAAAACACTTTCACAAAATTTATCATCAATGAACACTTCTTTGCTCTCACTGAAATCTTCCAGAGTCAGTGTGTTTGCTATAACTTGTGAACTAATACCCGAGAACATGGATGCGCGATCATGTGTAGATGATATGTTGCTATCTGAATTTACACGCTAAGATGAAAATCAGTGGCAAATTTTGACAAGCTAGAAAGAAACATAGAAAGAGAACTGAGCACTCTGCACATTGTTCAGCAAGGCAGGCTCTTGGAGCTAGAGCTGGCCACTAGCTGCTTGGCGTTGGTCATGTCCACGGACGCCGTGGCTCGCCGCATGATGGACCTCATGTTCATGTCCAGGCTCTGCTTCACTATCCTGTCCACGGCGCTCCGGCAAGCCTTCGTCCCGTCGGCACCACCGTCGTTGCCATGGCACGCTTCCATGCGCGGGCCGGAGTGCGCCCTGATCCGGTCCTGCCCGTCGTCCTTGAACCACTGAAGGATCTTGGCCGCCCTGCTCCGCGCGAGGGGGCTCCCGAGCAGCGACACCTCGAGGAGCGCCTGCACGGCGCCGAGCTGGCGCATCCGCCGCAGCAGCGCGCGGCCGCCGCCGCCGCCGTGCGCGAGCGCCATGACCAGGTACGTCGCGTGCTCCTGGCACCCCGCGCTCTCGTGCCGCGCCATGGCCTCCACCAGCGCCCTGGGCGCCTCCTCGTCCTCCGCCATCTCCCGCCTCCCCGCCGCGCTCGCCGCCGCCACGTCGGCGAGGACAGCCAGCGCCGCCTCCGCTGTCGTCTCCGTATGCTCCATCAGGGAGGGCGCCAGTAGCGCGCGCACGGCGCCGCTGGTGACCACGGCCCGGACGTGCTCGAGCTTGGCGGAGAGGTTGCGGAGCGCGGCCAGGCACGCCAGCCTCGTGTCGGCCGGGACGTCGGCGGCGCCGAGCGTTGCGACGAGGAACGGGAGGAGGTCGGCCGTGGAGAGCGGGAAGTCGGTGTTGGCCAGCGAGGAGACGGAGAGGAGGAGGAGCGCGAGGTCGTGGCTTGTTGACAGGTCCATGAGCTTCGGCAGCTTCTTGAGAAGGCCGGCCTTCACTATGTGCACCTTGTTTCTGAAAACCAAAAATCAACAATGGCATGCTTCTTCAGAGGATCAACCATGCCACAATCACACAAGACAAGTGCTGAAAATGAGATTAATAGTTCTAGCATCTGCTGAGCACAAGATCTCTTATGCGCGTGGTTAGATTTATTTTTTAAGAAATTTTGATGGAAAAAATACGAGGAAGAAGAACTGATTGAAAAATGTGGGAATGGGATTAATGCACCAAACACTATTTGGATCAACCGATCAAGCAAATTACCAGCGAGTAGATGGGTTCTGCGTGCATAGACTCTTGTGGTCTTCGTGCACAGCTGGGATTCGTTAGGCAGGCGAGTTGGCGCCACGGTTTTGAATTTCGGTTTCAGAAAGATTTAGTTCCAGCGGTTTCGTTTTGCATTTGGGTCAAAGGACCGGAACAGCGGCGATTTGAAATTCAACATTTTTTTCTGGATTTTTGAAATTCATTTGAATTCTTGTGCGCGACTGAAACGCAAAACGAAATCGCTGGAACTAAATCTTTCAGGAATTCATTTCAATTTTCTGTCATATCGTTGAAAGTGAAAACCCTTGTCGATCACTGTCGTATCGTGCACTTGAGTCTCACCACTACCTCAACTGAAGCACGATGTCTGTGTTCGTGGTGGCCATGCAAAACTGAGTGCAGGGTCTCCATCATCATAACATCCACTTGCTCTGGCCTCTGCTTGCCATATCTTATCCAAACGGAGCACATGTGTTACTATAGTTAGGCAGGATTTTCCATGGAGGGACAAGAGGAAAAAGGGAAGGAGAATAGCACTTCATATAGTAGTAGTACATTATTAGATTGTTGGCACAGTTTGGTATGTAGCGTCGCAAGTCAAATTGCAGCAACCCTGCTGCCAAACATTGTACCTACGTCTGGCCTGCCTAATCATCCAACGAACTACTACTAAAATGAATTATTGTATGCAGAGTCAGATAGAGTGCTGACATTTCTTCTCAAAGCCAACATGTGATTCTCTGATACCGCAGCTAATCCAACACTAGGTTCCAAGAAGAACAGCCAAAGGTTAGCACGGGCCCCTCGCCTAATATGCAAGGAAAATGCTGTGCATGTTGAGGAATTCTTGTGGGCGACGACTAATTGTGCATGGCGACACTGACTGCAGAGCATGTGAAAAAACTGTGTCATTGTCAAGGCTGGGTTAGTGCTTTCCGTGGAATCATACTAGAAGGAGAAAAAGAAGATCACATGTGAAAAAACTGTGTTCATGTCGGGGAGCATGCGAGAACGACCATGATACACTGCTCGGTCGGTTGATTTCTTGCTAATTCACCGGACGATTTGCACGGGGAAGATCAATGGGCAGGAGACCGATCGTATCATACTGGACACAGCACAGCACGGCATGGCGCGCGCCAACTCACAGCAGCAGCGATCTAGGAGGAGGCAGTGACTGACTGACCTGTGGGTGCCTCTGGCGAGCTCGAGCAGCGCCCGCGCGGCGGCCAGACGTGCACCGGCGCCTGCCCCGGCGTCCGCGAGCATGGACACGAGCGGCGGCACGACGCCGAGCTCCGGGAGGGCGCGCTTGGTCCGCTCGTCCGACCGCGCCAGCCTCCCGACCTCCCCGGCCGCTTCCTTCCTCTCCACCTCCGACGCGGCGCCGAGGCTCAGCCGCCTCACGGCCCTCCTCATCGCCGCCCCGTCGCCGTCTCCTGCGGTCGTCGCCGCCACCTCCCCCATCGTCCACGCGAGGGTGCACCAGAGTTCCGGAGGGTACGTGTTTTCTGGCGGGGGAAGAAGAAATGAAAGTTGGGTTGGGTTCGGCCGACGTGTAGAGCAGAGCACCTGGGTGGGCCGTGGGCGTGGGTGGAGAGGGAGGGTTTAGGCATGCACGGTAGCACGAAAAGGCTGGTTGATTATAAGCGGCGGCGCGCCGACATGACCGGCCGGACAGCTATCGTCGCGCCTGGGGGTGGTACGTGGCCGTGCACTACGACCGATCCGTGCGTGTGGCCTTGTGGCCTGTGCTCCTGTCGCGCGCAGATTAACCAGTGCTTGGCTGCCTGAACGGCGACGTTTAACCATGTGTCACCTGAACTTAGGCACCACAAGGACAACCAAGATCAAAAAATAAATAAATAATTGTAGCACTGCTTCCTCTGTTTTCGGCTCAACCAGCTCCAAACTTGTGTACGTGTGGCATTCATAACGTGGCCGAACTCGACGGCCTCCTGTCGTACAAGGCCAGCTGTTTCCGCTACGGAGGAAATCAAGTTCAACTCAAATGCAACCATCGTGCACTCCTATGTAGAGTAGTACACAATTTGATGGTGACTAGAGAGCCTCCCTACGGTGGTTCATTATGCTTCAATTCATTTCTAGATTGCTCGAACCAGCTGATAAATTAAGACATAAAATAGCTCGAGAAATCATCGCACGCATGATATATATGGAAAAAAAAGTTAAGGTGACGGCGTGACTCTACGTACGTACGTGGAGCAACACAATGTATAGTGCACGTCAACTTCTCATCGACGTCAGGTCAGACCCATACCTCGATCTAGCTTGAGGATGCATGCTGGCCACTGATTCGAGAAAGAAAACGCTCTGGTACGTGGACGAGGTGGTGATCGCATCGTGGCAAGGTAGGGCGGCTCGGTCGGTGGAGCATTAACCCAGCTAGCGAGCGTACGTGAGCACACTTGATTAGTGGAGTGCTTGGACTAAGCTCCCGTAGCCTGTTATTTTTATTTTTATTTACCATGCGTAGTGTGCTTTGCGAGCATGTGCTGGACCTTACCGATGGATAACCGTACGGACACGTGCATGCTTTATTTTCTACTCCATCCGTAAGTAGTAGTGATCTAAACACTTTTATATTAATTTACTAAAAGAGTATTTAGCAGTTTTTTTTTCTTTCATATTTTTACTTAATTTAACTAGGATATGGCTAGATCTCAGCCACTGAAACTCGTCAAGTGACACACCATATAAAAACGAAGCAAGAAAAAACTAAAAGAAATGTTTGCACGGATCTCAATGTAAGATCACACAAATATAGCATCCAGTGAGACTTCCCGATTTAATTAAACTTGTGTCATTATTTAACTCTTAATTTTTTTAGGCGCTTTCACCGATCGGACTCACTTATTCGTCTTGAATTGGCATGCCACACGGATGGTTTTATTTGGCCAACCGATTTTCTGTTTGGTTCGTTTCGGTTTTCATCGTTGTTGTTGACTCATTCATCAAGGTAGTTACCGCAACAACTTCAGATGACCGGTTGCTTGCCGCTCCAGCGGAGTGCCGCCAACGCGTAGTCTCTTCTTGCCACTGATCTCTTCACCTTCTCTCAAAACCCTAACGACTCCCGACCAATGTGTCCTCCTCCCTGGTCATCGTATTTTCCAAGCCAGCGGAGACAACAGAGACATCGTCACCAACGAAGTCACATCCATTGCGCAAGAAGGGAAAGGGGAGGGCGGTCCTTGTCATGATGGCGATGGCACCAACGACCATCCCTTCACCGGAGTAGCAGAGGCGAGACAACACGGAGGATAAGTGCGACCGTGGTCCGTAGAGTCAGGATGCTCCAAAAGCTGAAGCGCATGAATGGTGTTAGGCTCAATGAGATCGGGAAGGTACCCTTGATGGAATCACCACCTCCTCTCCATGATGCGAGCAATTGAGGGAAGCTCTAGGAGCACGATTGATCCTACCGCCATTGTAAATTCCAGACAATGCCATCTGCAGATAGCAAACACGTGAGAGATTCGGATGGTGCACATGGCGATAATTTACCTAGGTTCAGGCCTTTGGATTGAGGTAAGACCCTACTTCCAGCTTGTCTACAGTGCGAATCTCACCTCGCATGAGAACTAGGTTTTGTATTTAGAAGGTGGTTGATCGTAGATCGTCTAGGGGTCGAAGCCTCAGATGTCTTGCTAGAATAAAGTGTCTATTTGGGGGGGGGGGTCCCTGTTGGGCCTTATATAGGTTAATGAGATAGGGTTAAAAGTCATGAGTGGGTCAAAGAGTTGTCTTATGCTCGCGTTTGGTAGAAATCTGGGTCAGTTAGTACATGTCATATACAAACAGTTCCTAGGATAATACGAAAAAGGAATCTTTGTCTTCTCCCCCAAGGTGGTGGTGTCCTCCTGATTGTCAGTGGACGTAGAGTTGTGGGCTTGAGCCACCCTATCTTTGTTGGGCCACTTCTGACCTACATAGCTACACCCAGAGGCATGGCACTGTCACTCGACTTAGGCATGCACATGGACACTCCAGGACGAGTAGGTGGCCACAACGACAGATAGACGCATTTTTTTCCGGATCAAGAGCTTATATTACTCAAACAGATCGATGCATAAATCACCTATGTTTCCTGGAATGCAATGTACATGCTCCTGCATAACCAGGTACCAAGGTCAGTTAATCATTTCCGTTTGGGGTGACCCAAGAGGAAACCCTAGCCGGCCGTCGCAAGCCTTCCCCAACCCTCCAACCCCACTTCTGACGACGTCGGAGGGCGTCGTCAGGCAAAGCCCATGTGGAGTCAGCGGGGCTAGTTTTCTCTTCCTATTGCTTCAGATGGGGAAGCTCGGGACACTAGATTCGATGAAGGCGGGGCCAACTTTCTCTTCCTCTCGCTTCAGATGGCGTGGAGCGGGACACTAAATCTGGCAGAGGCTCACGCGGTGGCGGAATGCGCACGCCGGCGAGCTCGGGGCGGCTCGGGCGGGAAGAGTTGTGCCGGCGGAGGTCCGGGTGGAGGCAACAGCTCGATCTGGGGCTTCCTCCATCGGGATCTGGCCTCTGAAGGGGAGGAGGTAGGCTCGCCGGGGCAGCGGTTGGAGGTTTGCAGGTGGTTGCGGCTCCTAGAAGAGGGTGGATGGTGGTGGGGTGAGCGCTTGTGCTAGCAGCGCCTCATCTCGTGGCACGTCTGGGTCGGTGGTGCTTCACCCTTCAGCAAGACTCGGGGGTGGTTGGAGGTGGTCTTGGCGGAGGTGGGCTGGCGATGGACACACTTGGCTCTATCCCAGTCGACCATGGTGAACGGAGGTGGTTGGATTTGGGACTAGGTGCCCAGATCTGATGGTGGAATCTTCCTGGCACGATGGTGGTGGTGCGGGCTCGATCCGGGCAGAGCTGAGGTTGCCATGTTCCATATCTGGTTGACTTGGTGGTGGTGGCTGTTGTCTTGTGAGATTCGTCTCCTCCTCCTGTGGTAGTCGGCCTTCTTGAGCAGCTCCAATGGACTTTGGGTTTTGTGATCTTGGGTTAGGAGAATTCTCTACTTCGCGATGTCCGAGGCTGACAACGGCGACGCCCGTGGGCACCGTCCCCTCCCTAGAGGTGTTGCTTTGACCGTGATTAGACTCCCTCCCTCGTTCGGGGGGAGGGGGCTTGGTACGCCCTCCGAACTAGGCGATGTTGCTCGAGGCATCCTGGTGGCGTGACTTGCTTTGGGCGTGAGCCTCCGAAGTGCAATGTACACCGTCGACGATGCTCTCTCAACAATGTCTTCTCTAGGTCCACCCAGGCCCTGGCCTCCACTTGCCGACTTACTCTTGGCACAGTGAGTGAGGATATGTTGTTGTGTGCTGTCAGCGGGGCTTGATTGCTCTTGGGTTTGCCTACTTGTTATTGGCATGAGGTTTGACTAGGTGGAACATGTATTGGAGTACACGTGGTGGGTGTGGCCCCTACTTCTCCAGATTAGCGTTGTAATAGCCGAAAGACATTTGACCTAGCTTATTCTCGGCTTTTTCCTTCATATGCATCCTTATGTGTATTCTAGATTTTTTTAAATAATTTTCCATCACCTGATGAAAGCACTAATTAATTGTAAATTCTAGCGGATCCACCGGAAGAAATTACGTTGAACTCAAATAATTTAGTAACCAATTGTACCTGTACCATAAATGGAGGGAGATAAACTGATCACGTTTGTATTATGGTTAGTGGGCTCATGATAGAAAGTCTACGTGACACTGAGTAAAGCACGAAGTCGACCTCACATCGACCAACTAATTATAAGAAAACCTCACATGGATCTGTAGCTGCAGGTCGCAATCTAGCTCAACAATGGATGCACACGCTGATTGAGTTGAGAAAGGAAACGCAAATGCTGCCACTCGGGTGGTGGGCGGCTCGACCGATCGGGTAGGAAAACGGTGGAGCATTAAGCTGTCTATCTATCTTTAGCTTGTACTCCCTCCGTTCCAAAATAGATGACCCAACTTTGTACTAACTTTAATACAAAGTTGGGTCATCTATTTTGGAACGGAGGGAGTAGTTGTTAGCGTGAGTGTCCACTCGATTAATTAGTGGAATACTTACAAGTGGATATCCATCGATCGTGCAATTAGCTGAGCCTGTAGTTGCGCACGTGCATGCTTCGGCTTCATGTTACGTTTGCTCGTGCAGGTAAAGTCAAAGTGGCTGGCGTGTCAAAGTTTCCAGGAAAGGAAGTTTTGGAGAGTTTTGTGCTTTTGGGCCGAAACCGAGGTTCGGCCTATGATGCGTATGATCTATCTTGATCATCCTTCTTCGGACTATTTACACGCTTTCGGCCATACTATTAATGACAAGCACTAGCCGTTGGAGGGAAGCTCCATCTTCCATCCTCGTGCTGATTTTTCTTTTGAAACATGGTAGACACGCTCACAATAAGTATGTATGCTCAAACTTATGAACACAACTTTAAAATAAGCAATCCCTCCCCTATACATGTACACATGTACTAAGTTAGTTCCCATCCACCACCACTTTAATATTTGAGGTCACACAATATTGTCACATTATTTGACAAAATATACACCTTATGCATACCTATGGACTTGAATCGACCAAAGAGAAGAGCGTGCATAATCACTCTCGCTACCATTTGACTCATGGCCCTGTAATAAGTACAAGGGTATGCCAAGAAGTTGGACGCACTTGATGCAACAATGCTATATCAAGAACAAATGAAAATTTAACACTTGATGGTTGTTGAATTCATAAGAATAAACAAGCAGTGGCAAAGATTCGAGAACAAACCCCCTCATAGATATTATACATACTTAAAGAGTTTTCTAGTATACTGATAGCTACCCATTCAATTTACTTAGACTTACCTTAAATCATTTGCTCTAGAACCCATTACTAGCTTCCGAGCACTCTCCCGTGATATTTAAGGATACTATAACAGACAAGACCACATACATATGTTTGTAGTTCATTGTAGAGATACAAACTAATATGTAATGACTTGTAGTCTTGTTGATTTTTATTTTCCTTGATCTAGAGAAAATAAATTTAACCAGAATGTTTGAAGAAAACACTATCCACAAGAAAACAAATAATGCCATTTTGCTTGTATACTTTAATTTTAGTGCGGGTGCATTTCCAAGATTGATGTTAAAATTGTATTTAAAAAATTGTATCTTTAATATTCAGCTGGATTATGTAGCTAATTTTGGTGATTTAAAATAAAATTATAATCACTAAGACCGCATGTGAAGAATGAGTTATAAATAAGTAAAAATGTTTAGTATAAATAAGCGATAATCGCTTATTTTAACTTGTAAGGGTCCGCATGTTAGTTATAATATTTACAAGCTATTTAATTTTTTTAGAGAAATTGCTAGGTTAAGAGGGTCCTTAGTTAAGTATTGCTTAAGTACTAGGGACACTTTTTTAATATACAATTTGTAACAATTGATCCCTTATATAAATGAATTAAATATTTACATTATTTTTATTTATATGATAATATCAAGTTTTAATCTGCTAGTGTTTCTTTTTATATGATGTCCATGTATGATCTTCCTAAAGGTATAGCAAAAAAATGAATTTCTTTCGAGTAGAATGTTTTG
>NC_041380.1:587536855-587581739 GCF_002162155.2 Triticum dicoccoides
CGATATATCTATTGTGAATACATTTTTGTTTTCTTAGTAGACGACTTTGCAGATTAGAAAATGAAGAAAGGCTAGAAAAAATATCTGAGTGATTTCACATTATCTCAGTGTAAACTAAAGTATATTAATTCCCATTTCTGGTTTGGGCTGATGAAGGTGAAATGCATGTTTTTCAATTCTGTAGAAGAAAAGTAAGGAATGGGCAAACAACTAGATTTTGTAATGACGAATGGCATTTAATATTAATTTTGTTGTTAAATATCCTAAATTATATGATTTGTGTAATAATAGGAACTAGCAGAGTGACCCGCGCATTTGCGCGACTTGATTTACAACACATTATTATAAAAACTATTTTTGATTTTGACGCAGATTCTAATACAACTCTGGCAATATTTTACTTAAGCAATTCATATTTCTTAATCTTCACCGGCCTGTTGGGATAGCCTATCGTACATATCATCTAAACTATTACAAATTATTGAGATAGTGTACAACTAACCTACATATGATTCATGGAAAATTCCTAATCTATCATGATTTTGAGCAGCAGCTCAATTCATTTAATATTTAGTCTTCAAAAGTTTAACCTTTTTTTGTCCATTCAACAACACTGTTTCTTGGTAATTACTTTCATAGCTTCTCCTTTTATATTCAGGCATATGAAGTTTGCACTATTTTGTTATATGAACTATTAAAACTAATTATTACATAGTTTCCAAATAGTGTGTAGCTTCCTACATGCCATACAATTGCATGCACACAATGCACAGTAACATCCACCCACATTAGTATTACATGATCTCATGCGTGTGGTGCAAGCTATCCTCATGCATGTATATACACATGCAGATACATCTAATTCATATTTTCTATTTTCCTTCAACAAAAATGCACCAGTTAAACTTGCATGACAATGCATATATTTTCTTCTACTATGTTATCACCTCTTCGGCCCTTATAGTTGACATTTTTCGCAGCCTCTACATATTGGCTGTTCGTGAATACCAATATGTTAATATATTTCTAGTTCATTTTCTTCCACTACATATATTTCTGTTTTTTATTCATAAAGTTAAGCCCGTAAAATACACATAAGGTTGAGTATCATGCATGCACATGTCCGTGTTCAGGGAGTACACAGCTTGTCTTTTATTTTTTTGAATTGCATGGCTTGTCTTTTTCTTAACATAGGAACATACGCCGCACTGACTCCTCCTACATCATCTTTCTTTTCCTTCTAACTCTGAACTGCTCCGTTTACATCTCCTCTCCATCACGTTGGCTTTGGTTAAAAAATATAGCTATTTGTACGTGACATGTCTAATTGTTTGTACGTAATAATGTTTGCGTGTAATGCTTTCATCTTTAAATCCCAGCCCTTAATTTATAAAATTAGTGGTCAAGATAATTTAATATGTGTGGATGAACGTAATAGCTTGTTTGCCTATTGTTTTAATTATATAATAGATAGATAGATGTTAGAAGGCTAGTTTTAGTTTCAAAACAAATCATTGCGGGGAGGGGGGATTGGCTATCTTATGGGACAAGTTGAAAAATGATTATGCTTCTGTGGTGCTTAATGATGAGTTCGATAGATATGTATGGACCTAATTATGGATATTTGAAGTTAAGTCGATGTATAATGCTACCAACACTAGGCATGCACAGTATCCTTTAAAATAATTATGGTTTAGTAAGGCCCCTGTCAAAATTAAAGTATACTTATGGATGATTAGTACGAAAATCATACTAACTAAGGATGTATTGTTACATAGATGATGGAAGGGTAGTGCAACTGAAAGCACAAGTGCTCCCTAGGTGGTTTTGATAATTGATGACAACATATCTTTTGTTGGACTAACATTTCTATCTAGCATGTTTCAGATAAGTTCAACAATGGAGTGGCATGGACTAAAGGTTGTGGGAACTCCTTCAAGATGCTAAGGACAAAGGATTGGCTAAAGCTTCAAGCTCAAGACTCTTCATTTTACATTTTAGTGATCCAAGATCACATTGAGTCCATAGGAAAAGCCAATACTATCAAGGAGGGATGAGGTGTTGCTTAATGAGCCTCTTGCTTCATGTGCTTAATGATATGCTCCAAAATCCTCAGCTACTTTCCCACTTCCACATATGACCTAAACCCAAAGCCAAACTCGGACCTACCGATTATTCCTATCCGGCGCCACCGAGTTTCACTTGTCATAAGCCACTGCCAAACCCTAGCAATTCGGTTCTACCGATAGGGATCTCGGTCTCACCGAGATGGGATTGCAAACTCTCTGTTTCCCTTTCGTAACTTTTCGGTCTCACCGAAAAAGCGAATCGGTCCCACCGAGATTGCAGTGTAAACTCTATGTTTCCTTTTTGTAACTTTTCGGTCTCACCGAAAGAGCAAATCGGTCCCACCGAGTTTGCCTGACCAACTCTCTGGTTAGCTAATTACCAAAATCTGTCTCACCGAGTTTGTGTAATCGTTCTCACCGAGATTACATTATGCCCAAACCCTAACCATATCGGTCCTACTGAGTTGCATGTCAGTCCCACCGAAAATCTCTAACGGTCACTAGGTTTACCTTTTCGGTTAGACCGAGTTTGTTGATTTGGTCCCACCGAGATTGGAAAACTGTGTGTAACGGTTGGATTTTGTGTGGAGGCTATATATACCCCTCCACCTCCTCTTCATTCGTGGAGAGAGCCATTAGAACATATACACAATTCCAACTCATATGTTCTGAGAGAGAACCACCTACTCATGTGTCGAGACCAAGATATTCCATTCCTACCATATGAATCTTGATCTCTAGCCTTCCCCAAGTTGCTTTCCACTCAAATCTTCTTTCCACAAAATCCAAATCCTATGAGAGAGAGTTGAGTGTTGGGGAGACTATCATTTGAAGCACAAGAGCAAGGAGTTCATTACCTACACACCATTTGTTACTTCTTGGAGAGTGGTGTCTCCTAGATTGGCTAGGTGTCACTTGGGAGCCTCCGACAAGATTGTGGAGTCAAACCAAGGAGTTTGTAAGGGCAAGGAGATCGCCTACTTCGTGAAGATCTACCGCTAGTGAGGCAAGTCCTTCGTGGGCGATGGCCATGGTGGGATAGACAAGGTTGCTTCTTCGTGGACCATTTGTGGGTGGTTGCTTCTTCGTGGACCCTTCGTGGGTGGAGCCCTCCGTGGACTCGCGCAACCATTACCCTTTGTGGGTGGAGCCCTCCGTGGACTCGCGCAACCGTTACCCTTCGTGGGTTGAAGTCTCCATCAACGTGGATGTAGGATAGCACCACTTATCCGAACCACGGGAAAAACATCCGTGTCTCCAATTGCGTTTGAATTCTCCAAACCCTTCCCTTTACATTCTTGCAAGTTGCATGCTTTACATTCCGCTACTCATATACTCTTTGCATGCTTGCTTGATATGTATTGTGTATGTTGAAATTGTGCCTAAAACTCCACTCAAACCAAAAAGGCCTAAAAATTGCAACTTTAGCACTAAGTGTCTAATCACCCCCCCTCTAGACACATCTACTTCTAGATCCTACAAGTGGTATCAGAGCTTTGGTCTCCATTGCCTTGGTTTAATCACTATTGGAGGAAGATGGATGTGTCTACTTTAGGGAGTCTTAAACATAGAGTGCCTATTCTTGATGGAGAGTATTTTCATGAGTGGAAAAATGAGATGCTTGTAATTTTCAATCAATATCATTTGAACAAGTATATTGCTAGCCCTTGTGCACCTCATATTGATCCCTTGCATCCTACCCTAGATGAAGATATTGACATGATTCGCAATATTAGAACTATTGAGCTCATCATTAGAGGATTGCCCAAAAATTTGATTGCTAGTTTGCCTACTCTTAATTGTGCCTATACTATATGGAAATTTCTTGAGGAACGATTTCCCGATCATTCCTTGAAAACTTTGGATGAAATTCTCCATAAATCTATTGCCTTGAGTAAGATGAACTCTAGTGATCCTAGTGTTGGTAATTGTCTATTTGAACTTACCAATCTTAAGCATGCTAAAGGAGATGTTGGAATCATTAGTGATATCATATTCGAAGCTATAAGAATTCATAAAAGTGACCACTTTGATGATCATTTATCTAATGAATTACCCTCTCTGGGAAATGATGAGTCACAAGATCATGATGAACATGGATACTATGATGATGATGATGATAGTGACTTTGATCTTGATGATGCACTGAGACATTTTGGTCTTATGGCAAATCTTCGGGGATATGAATCAGGAGGAAAGGAATGGGTTCTTGATAGTGGATGTACTGATCATATGACCGGAGATGAAGAGATGTTTCGTGAGCTTGCTGAAAATGACGGCCCTCGAAAATATGTCACCTTTGGTGATAATTCAAAGGGTAAAGTGGTTGGCCTTGGTAAGGTGGCCATCTCACATGATAGTTCCATTCAAAATGTCATGCTTGTTGAATCTCTCGGCTACAACTTACTTTCAGTATCTAGACTTGCTGATTTCGGTTTGAATGTCCTATTTACTGAGGTAGATTGCCAAGTATTTCGTCGAGACAATCATAAAATGGTCTTTACCGGTATGCGTAGAGGTGATCTTTACATTGTCGATTTCTCTAAAAAGGCACAACCTAAAACTTGCTTTATTGCTAAATCCTCAAAAGGTTGGTTGTGGCATAGACGACTAGGTCACGTTGGCATGAGAAACCTTGACAAGCTTATTAAAGGAAATCATATCCTTGGAGTTAACGATGTCATATTTGATAAGGACAGACTTTGCAGTGCTTGTCAAGCAGGTAAACAGGTTGGAGGAAGACATCCCGTGAAGAACATCATGGCCACAAGGAGGCCACTCGAGCTACTTCATATGGATCTTTTTGGTCCCAACGCCTACAAGAGTCTCGGTGGAAATTCTTTTGGTCTAGTTATAGTTGATGATTTTTCAAGATTTACGTGGGTGTTCTTTCTTAATGAAAAGTCACAGGTCCAGAAGATCTTCAGAAACTTCGCTAGGAAGGCCCAAAATCAGTTTGACGTGAAGATCAAGAAGGTTCGGAGTGACAACGGAACGGAGTTCAAGAACGCAAATGTGGACACCTTTCTTGACGAAGAAGGGATTTCACACGAGTTCTCGACTACGTACACACCTCAACAAAATGGAGTTGTTGAGAGGAAGAACCGGACGCTCATCGAAATGGCAAGAACGATGCTTGATGAATACAAGACGCCGAAGCACTTTTGGGCAGAAGCGGTTGAGACAGCTTGTCACGCAACAAATCGCTTATATCTTCACAAGCTACTCGGCAAGACGGCATACGAGCTTCTCACCGGTAACAAACCCCAAGTTGGATACTTTGGAGTATTCGGCTCAAAGTGCTACATTCTTGATAAGCATCGTCGTTCAAAGTTCGCTCCTAAATCTCATGAAGGTTTTCTACTTGGTTATGGCTCAAACTCTCACACTTACTGTGTCTACAACAATTTCACCCGAAAGGTTGAAGAGACGGTAGATGTGAAGTTTGATGAATCTAATGGCTCGCAAGTAGAGCAATTGGCAATTGATGTAGGAGACAAAGACCCTTCAGAAGCAATCCAAGACTTGTCCATTGGCAAAGTTCGTCCAATGGAGGTGAAGGAGAGTACTTTATCCGTCCAAGTGGAAGCTTCTACTTCACGACAAGGTGAACCAAGAATTGACACGGAACCATCCACAAGTGGGACACACCAAGATGAAGAAAACGAGGAAATACATCAAGACGAACATCAACAACCTCCTTCTCCACCACGACAAGAGAACGACAACGTCAACAATGAAGAAGACCAAGAAGAAGAACAAGATGAAGAAGATGCTCAACAAAGACCCAAGCAAAAGCTCTCACGAGTTCAAGCAAGAATTGCCAAAGATCATCCCGTCGAGCAAATCCTCAATGATATACAAACCGGGAGAATCACTCGCTCAAAAACTCGTTTAGCTAACTTCTGTGAAAACTATTCATTCATCTCTAGCATTGAACCTATGAAGGTTGAAGAAGCATTGGAAGATCCGGATTGGATAAACGCTATGCATGAAGAGCTACACAACTTTGAGAGAAACCAAGTTTGGACATTAGTTGAGAAGCCCGACAACAACCACAACATCATTGGTACCAAATGGGTGTTTCGCAACAAGCAAGATGAAGATGGACAAGTGGTTCGCAACAAAGCACGTCTCGTCGCCCAAGGGTACACACAAGTCGAAGGTATGGACTATGGTGAGACATATGCTCCCGTTGTTAGACTTGAGTCCATTCGCATCTTACTTGCCTATGCTAATCACCATAATATCACCTTGTACCGAATGGACATTAAAAGTGCTTTTCTAAATGGTGAAATAGAGGAGGAAGTTTATGTCAAACAACCTCCCGGCTTTATCAATCCTAAGAAACCAAATCAGGTTTACAAACTTCACAAAGCTCTTTATGGTCTTAAACAAGCTCCTAGAGCATGGTATAAATGCTTGACCAAGTTCCTTATTACAAGTGGTTTTGAAATTGGTAAAATTGATTCTACTCTTTTTACTAAAAGGGTTAATGGAGAACTATTTGTATGCCAAATTTATGTCGATGATATCATATTTGGTTCAACTAACCCTCTCTTTAGTGAAAAGTTTGGAAAGCTAATGTCGGAGAAGTTTGAGATGTCTATGATGAGTGAACTCAATTTCTTTCTCGGTTTGCAAATCAAGCAAACTAAGGAAGGTACATTTGTCTCTCAAATGAAGTACACCAAGGACTTATTCAAGAAGTTCAATATGCAAGAATGCAAAGGTATGACTACACCCATGCCTACTAGTGGACATAATGATTTGACCAAAGATGGTGAACCGGTTGATCAAAAGGTTTATCACTCTATGATTGGTTCATTGTTATACCTATGTGCTTCACGTCCCGATATTATGCTAAGTGTGTGCATGTGTGCACGATATCAAGCTGCTCCTAAAGAATGTCATCTTAAGGCCGTGAAAAGGATAGTTAGATACTTAATTCATACACCAAACTTTGGCATTTGGTATCCTAAGAGATCTTCTTTTGATCTTGTTGGCTATTCAGACTCGGATTATGCCGGAGACAAGGTTGATAGAAAGTCTACTTTGGGTACTTGTCAATTTCTTGGTAGATCTCTTGTGTCTTGGTCTTCCAAGAAACAAAACTCGGTATCCTTATCCACCGCCGAAGCGGAATACATTGCCGCTGGTTCATGTTGTGCTCAATTACTTTGGATGACCCAAACTCTTAAAGATTATGGGATTTATGTGAAACATGTTCCACTGCTTTGTGACAATGAAAGTGCTATCAAAATTGGTCATAATCCTGTACAACATTCTCGAACTAAGCATATTGAAGTTCGTCATCATTTCATTCGAGATCATGTTGCTAAGGGTGACATTGATCTTAAGCATGTTCGCACCGATAAGCAATTAGCAGATATATTTACTAAACCTCTAGATGAGAAAGTGTTTTGCAGGTTGAGAGGAGAATTGAACATCATTGATGCCTCGAACTTGGAGTAGAAACTCCATTGGATACATGCAAGAAATGAGCTTATGACTAATCCATGATATATCTCTTATGATAACTATCTTATGTCTTGGATATATTTGCACCTTGCATGTTGTCTAACCCATGTAGGTGCTTGGTTGAATCTAATTCCATGAGATTGTGACTCACTCACATCTTGAGCAATCTCTACATCACCAAGACTCTACACAATGGTGGTTGAAGACAAGGAAGCACAAAACCATTCAAACATATCCTTTGACAAATTCTATGTTGAGCTTCATGATTGTCATTTTTGGATACACAAGTGTTCTTCCTTGCAAGAACTAACCCATGTAGGTAGATGAACTCAAACTCCAAGTGGTGCTCCCAACTCTTGATGAGCTACATCAACCTTGAGCACCCACACAAGTTCAACTACATGAGCAAGAACCACACCACCACCCAAGGTATGTTATTCCATCTTAGAGAAGCTTTACTCCAAGACATGAGTCAAAGCAACTCAACAAGATGTGAATACATCAAGATGCTTAAACGAAAAATGGTAACCCCATTTTGAGATTAAACGATGAGTATGACCTATGATCAAGTGTTCTCACTTGACTCCTAAGTCAATATACTCTAACATAGGTGACTATGTCACCGCCCAACTCTAGATGAAGTTCTCTTGTGTTCTTTTCTGTGTTATTGCATTTGTCTCATGCATGTTTATTTTCTTTCTCTTTTTCAAAAAAAAACTTCATCTAGATCTTTCAGTTTCTTCTCTTTTCTTTCTGTTTTTGTTCTGCCTTTTCTGCATTTAATTCTTTGCAAATCCTTCAGGTAATTCATTGCAAATCTTTGTGAGATCCTACATGTCTAGTGAGCTGAGGTGACAAATGTTTTTCTCTGTGTAAACTCGGTTTCACCGACTTGTAATTTTCGGTCCAACCGAATCCTTTCGGTACCACCGAAACATTCCACTCGGTGCCACCGACCTCGCAACAGGAAAAACAGTTTGCCACTTGTTCTATATTTCTTCTGATCCAGCTCTACTCAATGAATCTTGTCCTCTTCAAGCATCACAGTTTTATCCATTGCTTTGTGCTGAGTCTCAAGGACCAAACCTATACGACGGATTCCAGAAAGCCCTTCTTGGAAATTGATGTCAAAGGGGGAGAGAGAGATCACATCAAAGCTTGTAGGAGAGAGAGATCACATCAAGGGAGAGAAAAAGTCTCAAGGACCAAACCTACAAGAGAGAAAGTATTAAGGGGGAGAAAGAGATTTCCAGGGGAGAGAATACTCAAGGATCCCAGATGCTTGATGTTCAAGAGGAGAGATGTCACATGCCTTTTTGGGGGAAAGACATGTATTTGCATTAAGTTCTATCCATTTGTATCTTTCAGCTCTGATTTTCTGTTCCCTATCTTCTCCCAATATCCCATGTAAGATTCAGGGGGAGCAAGACACCTAAGGGAAAGAAATCAATCAAATTCATTGCATATCTTTATTCTTGGGGACATGTTGAATCCAATGTGGTACCTTGTACTCACTCTCTACATGTCATCCCAGTCTTGGTATTCTTGTGGTTTCTTTTGTTTGCTCTCGCTAGTGGATGTACCTGTGTTATCTAACTTTGTTTGTGCAGGTTCATTCCATCCTAAGCCAACTCAAGACCACAAGGTCAGTATATGCATCAAAATCATGAGTATGAGGAGTTCTTGCTTATGTACATACTGTTTGCAAGAAGGACTCATGAGCATGAAGGTATTTTCCTTTATAATCTTTTGCTCTGATGCATATGGCCAAGATACATGTAACACATTGCCTACTCTGTCATGGTTATGCTCTCACATGCCTCTATATTTCATATTTACATGAGTGCATACAGGTAGGGGGAGCCTATGCTTGTTACATGTCCTTCCAAAGCTTTACTTGCTATTCTTTATATCTTTATCTAAAGCTTTGATGTATGTTGCCATCAATTACAAAAAAGGGGGAGATTGAAAGCACAAGTGCTCCCTAGGTGGTTTTGATAATTGATGACAACATATCTCTTGTTGGACTAACATTTCTATCTAGCATGTTTCAGATAAGTTCAACAATGGAGTGGCATGGACTAAAGGTTGTGGGAACTCCTTCAAAATGCTAAGGACAAAGGATTGGCTAAAGCTTCAAGCTCAAGACTCTTCATTTTACATTTTAGTGATCCAAGATCACATTGAGTCCAAAGGAAAAGCCAATACTATCAAGGAGGGATGAGGTGTTGCTTAATGAGCCTCTTGCTTCATGTGCTTAATGATATGCTCCAAAATCCTCAACTACTTCCCCACTTCCACATATGACCTAAACCCAAAGCCAAACTCGGACCTACCGATTATTCCTATCCGGCGCCACCGAGTTTCACTTGTCATAAGCCACTGCCAAACCCTAGCAATTCAGTTCTACCGATAGGGATCTCGGTCTCACCGAGATGGGATTGCAAACTCTCTGTTTCCCTTTCGTAACTTTTCGGTCTCACCGAAAAAGCGAATCGGTCCCACCGAGATTGCAGTGTAAACTCTATGTTTCCTTTTTGTAACTTTTCGGTCTCACCGAAAGAGCAAATCGGTCCCACCGAGTTTGCCTGACCAACTCTCTGGTTAGCTAATTACCAAAATCGGTCTCACCGAGTTTGTGTAATCGGTCTCACCGAGATTACGTTATGCCCAAACCCTAACCATATCGGTCCTACCGAGTTGCATGTTAGTCCCACCGAAAATCTCTAACGGTCACTAGGTTTACCTTTTCGGTCAGACCGAGTTTGTTGATTCGGTCCCACCGAGATTGGAAAACTATGTGTAACGGTTGGATTTTGTGTGGAGGCTATATATACCCCTCCACCTCCTCTTCATTTGTGGAGAGAGCCATCAGAACACATACACAATTCCAACTCATATGTTCTGAGAGAGAACCACCTACTCATGTGTTGAGACCAAGATATTCCATTCCTACCATATGAATCTTGATCTCTAGCCTTCCCCAAGTTGCTTTCCACTCAAATCTTCTTTCCACAAAATCCAAATCCTATGAGAGAGAGTTGAGTGTTGGGGAGACTATCATTTGAAGCACAAGAGCAAGGAGTTCATTACCTACACACCATTTGTTACTTCTTGGAGAGTGGTGTCTCCTAGATTGGCTAGGTGTCACTTGGGAGCCTCCGACAAGATTGTGGAGTCAAACCAAGGAGTTTGTAAGGGCAAGGAGATCGCCTACTTCGTGAAGATCTACCGCTAGTGAGGCAAGTCCTTCGTGGGCGATGGCCATGGTGGGATAGACAAGGTTGCTTCTTCGTGGACCCTTTGTGGGTGGTTGCTTCTTCGTGGACCCTTCGTGGGTGGAGCCCTCCGTGGACTCGCGCAACCATTACCCTTTGTGGGTGGAGCCCTCCGTGGACTCGCGCAACCGTTACCCTTCGTGGGTTGAAGTCTCCATCAACGTGGATGTAGGACAACACCACCTATCCGAACCACGGGAAAAACATCCGTGTCTCCAATTGCGTTTGAATTCTCCAAACCCTTCCCTTTACATTCTTGCAAGTTGCATGCTTTACATTCCGCTGCTCATATACTCTTTGCATGCTTGCTTGATATGTATTGTGTATGTTGAAATTGTGCCTAAAACTCCACTCAAACCAAAAAGGCCTAAAAATTGCAACTTTAGCACTAAGTGTCTAATCACCCCCCCTCTAGACACATCTACTTCTAGATCCTACATCAACTAGTATGTTTTGTAACTCTAGAGAGGGGATTGATCATCTCTTCTTCTCATGTCTTGCGTCTACATATGTATATAATGTGATCAACTGTGCTATTAATTTGAAAGAAACTCCTAGTGCTTTTGAAGATATACCGATTTGGCTTGGTAAGTCTCATGTTAGTATAGTAGATGATTTATTGCTTGTGGTGTATCTGCTGTAGTGTAGTCAATCTGGAAGTACAGAAACAATGCATGTTTTGACGGGATTATGCCATGAGACCCTACTAAAATTGTATGGTGCGTAGCACATTAAATTGAACTATTGGTTTGGATTGTAGAGACAAAAAGTTCAAAGCCTTTGCCGCAGCGAGACAAGCATGTTGGTCATGGCGACCCATGATTTCTTCAACCGCAAGAAAGGATGGGCTCCTGCCACTCCTAGACATGGAGGGCCCTAAAAATAAAGATATTTGATGGATTCAACGACGGTTTGGAGCTGTTGCTTGAGTTCCTAGGTTCTGCTTATATACGTGCCTTGCTGGTTGTTCATAGGCCCTACTTTTCTACATGTACCTTGTTGGCTATTACTAGGCGTTGCTTATATCTGTCGTGTGCGTGTGTGTGTGTGTGTGTGTGACAAATAACTGTGTCCTGGATAGTTCAGTTGTTCTATTCATTGGTTGTTTTGCGGCTGGTGTTTCTTTAGCTTGGTAGGCTGATTTGTAGTTGTGGCCATGAATGTGTTTCAGTGGAACTTGACAAATTTGTGATTGTTTTATTAGTTTCATGAAAAATGAAATTTGGAGCTTGAGCTTCTTTGATTTAAAAAAATATGGAGAGCAAGTCGTACACCATATTGAATACGCACACATGCAACTAATCATTGATCATAAAGGGAGGGCGCTCAAGGCAATAAAAAGATCATCGATCAGACTAGCCACAATGGGTAGTAACATAGAGTAGTAACATGGGCATGTTACTACTCTATGTTACTACCTCTATAGTGAGGAGTAACATATGTGTGTAACATGCAACACTTCATTTATTAGGCTATAGACTCACCTTGCCTTGATATTTGTGATGTTATTCATATTAGACTAGCCACAATGGGTAGTAACATAGAGTAGTAACATAAACATGTTACTAGTCTATGTTACTGCCTCTATAGTGGGGGGTAACATATGTGTGGTAACATGCAACACTTCATTTATTAAGCTATAGACACATCTTGCCTTGATATATGTGATGTTACTCATACTACTAGTAACTAGCTATGTTACTACTTTGCTATCTTTCTTCATTTATTGTTTGCCACATCACCTATTTTATCTAGATATGTGTGATGTTACGACCTATGTTACTCTCATTGTGGGTAGTCTTAGTAGTAATTAGCTATGTTACCACATGTCTCTCTTTCTTCATTTATTGCTTGCCACATCATCTATTCTATCTAGATATGTGTGATGTTACTATCTATATTACTCCCACTGTGGGTAGTCTCATAGTCAGTCACCACAGGGATATGCCGACGATGTCCTAAGACTACCCATAATGGGAGTAACATAGCTAGTAACATCACACATATCTAGATAAAATAGATGATGTGACAAGCAATAAATGAAGAAAGAGAGTCATGTAGTAACAAAGCTAGTTACTACTAGTATGAGTAACATCACACATATCAAGGCAAGATGACTCTATACCATAATAAATAAAGTGTTGCATGTTACCTCATATATGTTACTCCCCACTGTAGAGGTAGTAACATAAAGTAGTAACATGGGCATGTTACTACTCTATGTTACTATCCATTATGGCTAGTCCAAATGTCTAAGACGCTCCTGCAACATCTTCCTAGAAAAGTCCAAACCGCCGGAGAGGGTCACGACAACCGACATGGCCTTCCCACTAATGGATCTACTGTCAATTCTAGTTATCCGTTTCATGTGTGTTCAAGTGTTCTATTAACGAGATTTAGACCCCTTTTGTGTTTTACCATAAAGATATTATGCTATCAGTTTTGCCCCGCAGGGCTTTAGCTATTGACCAGGCCATTTCCCTCCCAGCAGTGAACCTTATACCTTATCATCTCATTGGCCATCTTCTGACATTTCCGGTCTATCAAGTCGGTGGTGACATCAACTGCAAGATCGAGTTTGATTTGATTGGTTGTTATCCTCTTTCACTTTTTCGTGTTCTTGGCATTGTTTCTCGCTAATGCAGTAAAAAATCAATTGGGTGCCAAGATGGGTATTTTTACCCACGGGTATTACCCACACCTGGCCAGGTATTAGTATGGGAACAACATGAAACTCGGGGTGCGGGTAAGGGTTTTGTGGCGGAGTCCTGAACTAGGGGGTACTCACCATGTCGTCTCCTGTCCAGGAGGGCAGGCTGAGGACCCCATGGTGGTTCATTAGCGGCTACTTCGGGAAGCCCATGATACATACAAGGGTGATTCCACAAGACTTGGTATACAAGAGAATGACTCCTTTCCACCGACGTAGTCGACTAGGATTCCTGTTATTCTAGACCTCAATTAAATTATATAAACTGAGGCTAGGCCAATCGATTGATCATCTCATAAAAACTCATTCATATAGGATCTCGAGGTAGATCAACCTGTACTCTATGCCCCATCCACTATCAATACAAACAAAGCATAACATAGGGTTTTACCTCTACGAGAGAGCCTGAATCTGGGTAAACATCGTGTCTCCTTCTGTCCTGTTACCATCATGCCACGACTATCAACTCGGGACCCCCAACCCAAGATCTTCCAGATTCGACTATGTCATTGGTAGCCCATACATGTCCCCCTGGGTATTTGATACGTCTCCGTCGTATCTACTTTTCCAAACACTTTTGCCCTTATTTTGGACTCTAACTTGTATGATTTGAATGGAACTAACCCGGACTGACGCTGTTTTCAGTAGAATTGCCATGATGTTGTTTTATGTGCAGAAAACAGAAGTTCTTGGAATGACCTGAAACTCCACGAAATATCTTATAATAAAAAAATAAAAAATCCTCGCCAAAGATGAAGACCAGGGGGCCCACACCATTGCCACGAGGGTGGGGGGCGTGCCCCCCTAGGGCGCGCCCCCTGCCTCGTGGGCCCCCTGGAGACCTCCCGACTCCAACTCCAACTCTATATAACTGCTTTCGGGGAGAAAAATAGGAGAGAAGAAATCATCGCGTTTTACGATACGGAGCCACCGCCAAGCCCTAAAACCTCTCGGGAGGGCTGATCTGGAGTCCGTTTGGGGCTCCGGAGAGGGGGATTCATCACCGTCGTCATCATCAACCATCCTCCATCACCAATTTCATGATGCTCACCGCTGTGCGTGAGTAATTCCATCGTAGGCTTGCTGGACGGTGATGGTTTGGATGATATTTACCATGTAATCGAGTTAGTTTTGTTAGGGTTTGATCCCTAGTATCCACTATGTTCTGAGATTGATGTTGCTATGACTTTGCTATGCTTAATGCTTGTCACTAGGGCCCGAGTGCCATGATTTCAGATCTGAACCTATTATGTTTTCATCAATATATGAGAGTTCTTGATCCTATCTTGCAAGTCTATAGTCACCTATTATGTGTTATGATCCGTTAACCCCGAAGTGACAATAATCGGGATACTTACTGTTGGGGAACGTTGCAGAAAACAAAAAAAATTTCCTATGAGTTCATCTAGAAACGAGTAATCGGATGCATCTACATACCTTTGTAGATCGTGAGCGGAAGCGTTCAAAGAACGGGGATGAGGGAGTCGTACTCGTCGTGATCCAAATCACCGGAGATCCTAGCGCCGAACGGACGGCACCTCCGGGTTCAACACACGTACGGTCAGCGTGACGTCTCCTCCTTCTTGATCCAGCAAGGGGGAAGGAGAGGTTGATGAAGATCCAGCAGCACGACGGCGTGGTGGTGGATGCAGCAGTCACCGCAGCAGGGCTTCGCCGAGCTTCTGCGAGAGGGAGAGGTGTAGCAGGGGAGAGGGAGGCGCCAAGGCTTGAGATGTCGCTGCCCTCCCTCCCCCCCTTTATATAGGCCCCCTAGGGGGGTGCACCGGCCCTAGGAGATGGGATCTCCTAGGGGGGGCGGCGGCCAAGGGGGTGGAATAACCCCCAAGGCAAGTGGAGGCGCCCCCTCCCCTAGGGTTCCCAACCCTAGGCGCATGGGGGGCCCAAGGGGGCGGTGCACCAGCCCACTATGGGCTGGTTCCCCTTCCCACTTCAGCCCATGGGGCCCTCCGGGATGGGTGGCCCCACCTGGTGGACCCCCGGGACCCATTCGGTGGTCCCGGTACAATACCGGTGACCCCGAAACTTTCCCGATGGCCGAAACTACACTTCCTATATATAATTCTTCACCTCTGGACCATTCCGGAACTTCTCGTGACGTCCAGGAGCTCATCCAGGACTCCGAACAACTTTCAGATTACCTCATACTCATATCTATACAACCCTAGCGTCACCGAACCTTAAGTGTGTAGACCCTACGGGTTCGGGAGACAAGCAGGCATGACCGAGACGACTCTCTGGTCAATAACCAACAGCAGGATCTGGATACCCATGTTGGTTCCCACATGCTCCTCGATGATCTCATCGGATGAACCACGATGTCGAGGACCTAATCAATCCCGTACTCAATTCCATTTGTCAATTGGTACGTTACTTGCCCGAGACTCGATTGTCGGTATCCCAATACCTCGTTCAGTCTCGTTACCGGCAAGTCACTTTACTCGTACCGTAATGCATGATCCCGTGATCAACCACTTGATCACATTGAGCTCATTATGATGATGCATTACCGAGTGGGCCCAGAGATACCTCTCCGTCATACGGAGTGACAAATCCCAGTCTCGATTCGTGCCAACCCAACAGACACTTTCAGAGATACCTGTAATGTACCTTTATAGACACCCGGTTACGTTGTGACGTTTGGCACACCCAAGGCACTCCTACGGCATCCGGGAGTTGCACAATCTCATGGTCTAAGGAAATGATACTTGACATCCAAAAAAGCTACAGCAAGCGAACTACACGATCTTTGTGCTATGCTTAGGTTTGGGTCTTGTCCATCACATCATTCTCCTAATGATGTGATCCCGTTATCAATGACATCCCCATGTCCATAGCCAGGAAACCATGACTATCTGTTGATCAACGAGCTAGTCAACTAGAGGCTCACTAGGGACACATTGTGGTCTATGTATTCACACATGTATTACGATTTCCGGATAATACAATTATAGCATGAATAATAGATAATTATCATGAACAAGGAAATATAATAATCATTTTATTATTGCCTCTAGGGCATATTTCCAACAGTCTCCCACTTGCACTAGAGTCAATCATCTAGTTACATTGTGATGAATCGAACACCCATGGAATTCTGGTGTTGATCATGTTTTGCTCTAGGGAGAGGTTTAGTCAACGGATCTGCTACATTCAGGTCCGTATGTACTTTACAAATCTCTATGTCTCCATTTTGAACACTTTCACGAATGGAGTTGAAGCGACGCTTGATATGCCTGGTCTTCCTGTGAAACCTGGGCTCCTTGGCAAGGGCAATAGCTCCAGTGTTGTCACAGAAGAGAGTCATCGGGCCCGACGCATTGGGTATGACTCCTAGGTCGGTAATGAACTCCTTCACCCAGACTGCTTCGTGTGCTGCCTCCGAGGCTGCCATGTATTCCGCTTCACATGTAGATCCCGCCACAACACTTTGCTTGCAACTGCACCAGCTTACTGCCCCACCATTCAAAATATACACGTATCCGGTTTGTGACTTAGAGTCATCGAGATCTGTGTCGAAGCTAGCATCGACGTAACCCTTTACGACGAGCTCTTCGTCACCTCCATAAACGAGAAACATTTCCTTAGTCCTTTTCAGGTACTTCAGGATATTCTTGACCGCTGTCCAGTGTTCCTTGCCGGGATTACTTTGGTACCTACCTACCAAACTTACGGCAAGGTTTACATCAGGTCTGGTACACAGTATGGCATACATAATAGACCCTATGGCTGAGGCATAGGGGATGACACTCATCTCCTCTATATCTTCTGCCGTGGTCGGACATTGAGCTGAGCTCAATTTCACACCTTGCAACACAGGCAAGAACCCCTTCTTAGACTGATCCATATTGAACTTCTTCAATATCTTATCAAGGTATGTGCTTTGTGAAAGACCTATGAGGCGTCTTGATCTATCTCTATAGATCTTGATGCCTAATATATAAGCAGCTTCTCCAAGGTCCTTCATAGCAAAACTCTTATTCAAGTAGGCCTTAATGCTGTCCAAAAGTACTATATCATTTCCAATCAAAAGTATGTCATCTACATATAATATGAGAAATGCTACAGAGCTCCCACTCACTTTCTTGTAAACGCAGGCTTCTCCATAAGTCTGCATAAACCCAAATGCTTTGATCATCTCATCAAAGCGAATGTTCCAACTCTGAGATGCTTGCACCAGCCCATAAATCGAGTGTTGGAGCTTGCACACCTTGTCAGCATTCTTAGGATCGACAAAACCTTCCGGCTGCATCATATACAATTCTTCCTTAAGGAAACCATTAAGGAATGCCGTTTGACGTCCATTTGCCATATCTCATAATCATAGAATGTGGCAATTGCTAACATGATTCAGACGGACTTCAGCTTCGCTACAGGTGAGAAAGTCTCATCATAGTCAACCCCTTGAACTTGTCGATAACCCTTAGCGACAAGCCGAGCTTTATAGATGGTCACATTACCATCCGCGTCTGTCTTCTTCTTAAAGATCCATTTATTTTCTATGGCTCGCCGATCATCGGGCAAGTCAGTCAAAGTCCATACTTCGTTTTCATACATGGATCCTATCTCGGATTTCATGGCTTCCAGCCATTTGTCGGAATCCGGGCCCGCCATCGCTTCTTCATAGTTTGAAGGTTCACCGTTGTCTAACAACATGATTTCCAAGACAGGGTTGCCGTACCACTCTGGTGCGGAACGTGTCCTTGTGGACCTTCGAAGTTCAGTAGGATCTTGATCAGAAGTATCTTGATCATCATCATTAACTTCCTCTCCAATTGGTGCATGCACCACAGTAACATTTTCCTGAGCTGCGCTACTCTCTGCTTCAAGAGGCAGTACTTCATCAAGCTCTACTTTCCTCCCACTTACTTCTTTCGAGAGAAACTCCTTCTCTAGAAAGGATCCATTCTTGGCAACAAAGATCTTGCCTTCGGATCTGAGGTAGAAGGTATACCCAATAGTTTCTTTAGGGTATCCTATGAAGACGCATTTTTCCGACTTGGGTTCGAGCTTTTCAGGTTGAAGTTTCTTGACATAAGCATCGCATCCCCAAACTTTTAGAAACGACAGCTTAGGTTTCTTCCCAAACCATAATTCATACGGTGTTGTCTCAACGGATTTCGACGGTGCCCTATTTAAAGTGAATGCGGCAGTCTCTAAAGCATAGCCCCAAAATGATAGCGGTAAATCGGTAAGAGAGATCATAGATCGCACCATATCTAATAGAGTGCGATTACGACGTTCGGACACACCATTACGCTGAGGTGTTCCAGGCGGCATCAGTTGTGAAACTATTCCACATTTTCTTAAGTGTGTGCCAAATTCGTGACTCAAGTATTCTCCCCCACGATATGATCGCAAGAACTTGATTTTCCTGTCACGTTGATTCTCAACCTCACTCTGAAATTCCTTGAACTTTTCAAAGGTCTCAGACTTATGTTTCATTAAGTAGACATACCCATATCTACTCAAGTCATCAGTGAGGGTGAGAACATAACAATAGCCACCGCAAGCCTCAACGCTCATTGGACCACACACATCAGTATGTATGATTTCCAATAAGTTGGTTGCTCGCTCCATTGTTCCTGAGAACGGAGTCTTGGTCATTTTACCCATGAGGCATGGTTCGCATGTGTCAAATGATTCATAATCAAGAGACTCTAAAAGTCCATCTGCATGGAGCTTCTTCATGCGTTTGACACCTATGTGACCAAGGCGGCAGTGCCACAAGTATGTGGGACTATCATTATCAACCTTACATCTTTTGGTATTCACACTATGAACATGTGTAGCATTACGCTCGAGATTCATTAAGAATAAACCATTCACCATCGGAGCATGACCATAAAACATATCTCTCATATAAATAGAACAACCATTATTCTTGGATTTAAATGAGTAGCCATCTCGTATTAAACGAGATCCTGATACAATGTTCATGCTCAAAGCTGGCACTAAATAACAATTATTGAGGTTTAAAACTAATCCCGTAGGTAAATGTAGAGGTAGCGTGCCGACGGCGATCACATCGACCTTGGAACCATTCCCAACGCGCATCGTCACCTCGTCCTTCGCCGGTCTCCGCTTATTCCGTAGCTCCTGCTTTGAGTTACAAATGTGAGCAACCGCACCGGTATCAAATACCCAGGAGCTACTACGAGTACTGGTAAGGTACACATCAATTACATGTATATCACATATACCTTTCGTGATGCCGGCCTTCTTGTCCGCTAAGTATTTGGGGCAGTTCCGCTTCCAGTGACCACTTCCCTTGCAATAAAAACACTCAGTCTCGGGCTTGGGTCCATTCTTTGGCTTCTTCCCGGTAGCTTGCTTACCGGGTGCGGCAACTCCCTTGCCGTCCTTCTTGAAGTTCTTCTTACCCTTGCCTTTCTTGAACTTAGTGGTTTTATTCACCATCAATACTTGATGTTCCTTTTTGACTTCTACCTCTGCTGATTCCAGAATTGCAAATACTTCAGGAATGGTCTTTTCCATCCCCTGCATATTGAAGTTCATCACAAAGCTCTTGTAGCTTGGTGGAAGCGACTGGAGGATTCTGTCAATGACCGCGTCATCCGGGAGATTAACTCCCAGCTGAGTCAAGCGGTTATGTAACCCAGACATTGTGAGTATGTGCTCACTGACAGAACTATTTTCCTCCATCTTACAGCTGAAGAACTTGTTAGAGACTTCATATCTCTCGACTCGGGCATGAGCTTGAAAAACCATTTTTAGCTCTTCGAACATCTCATATGCTCCGTGTCTCTCAAAACGCTTTTGGAGCCCCGGTTCTAAGCTGTAAAGCATGCCGCACTGAACGAGGGAGTAATCATCAGTACGTGTCTGCCAAGCGTTCATAACGTCTTGTTCTGCAGGGAGAGTAGGTGCTTCACCTAGCGGTGCTTGTAGGACATAATCTTTCTTGGCAGCTATGAGGATGATCCTCAGGTTCCGGACCCAGTCCGTATAGTTGCTGCCATCGTCTTTCAGCTTGGTTTTCTCTAGGAACGCGTTGAAGTTGAGGACAACGTTGGCCATTTGATCTACAAGACATATTGTAAAGATTTTAGACTAAGTTCATGATAATTAAGTTCATCTAATCAAATTATTCAATGAACTCCCACTTAGATAGACATCCCTCCAGTCATCTAAGTATAACATGATCCAAGTTGACTAGGCCGTGTCCGATCATCACGTGAGACGGACTAGTCAACATCGGTGAACATCTTCATGTTGATCGTATCTTCTATACGACTCATGCTCGACCTTTCGGTCTTCTGTGTTCCGAGGCCATGTCTGTATATGCTAGGCTCGTCAAGTCAACCTAAGTGTTTGCATGTGTAAATATGTCTTACACCCGTTGTATATGAACGTTGGAATCTATCACACCCGATCATCACGTGGTGCTTCGAAAGAACAAACTGTCGCAATGGTGCACAGTTAGGGGAAACACTTTCTTGAAATTATTATGAGGGATCATCTTATTTACTACCGTCGTTCTAAGTAAACAAGATGCAAAAACATGATAAACATCTCATGCAATCAAATAATAGTGACATGATATGGCCAATATCATATAGCTCCTGTGATCTCCATCTTGGGGCTCCATGATCATCTTGTCACCGGCATGACACCATGATCTCCATCATCGTGTCTCCATGATGTTGCTCGCCAACTATTACTTCTACTACTATGGCTAACACGTTTAGCAATAAAGTAAAGTAATTTACATGGCGTTTCTCAATGACACGCGGGTCATACAAAAATAAAGACAACTCCTATGGCTCCTGCCGGTTGTCATACTCATCGACATGCAAGTCGTGATTCCTATTACAAGAACATGATCTCATACATCACAATATCATTCATCATTCATCACAACTTTGGCCATATCACATCACAAAACACTTGCTGCAAAAACAAGTTAGACGTCCTCTAATTGTTGTTGCAAGTTTTACGTGGCTGCAAGAGGGTTCTAGCAAGAACGTTTTCTTACCTACGTTAAAGCCACAACGTGATTTGTCAACTTCTATTTACCCTTCATAAGGACCCTTTTCGTCAAATCCGCTCCAACTAAAGTGGGAGAGACATACACCCGCCAGCCACCTTATGCAACTAGTGCATGTCAGTCGGTGGAACCGGTCTCACGTAAGCGTACGTGTAAGGTTGGTCCGGGCCGCTTCATCCCACAATACCGCTGAAGCAAAATAAGACTAGTAGCGGCAAGAAAGTTGACAACATCTACGCCCACAACAAATTGTGTTCTACTCGTGCAAAGAGAACTACGCATAGACCTAGCTCATGATGCCACTGTTGGGGAACGTTGCAGAAAACAAAAAAAATTCCTACGTTTTCACCAAGATCCATCTATGAGTTCATCTAGCAACGAGTGATCGGATGCATCTACATACCTTTGTAGATCGCGAGCGGAAGTGTTCAAAGAACGGGGATGAGGGAGTCGTACTCGTCGTGATCCAAATCACCGGAGATCCTAGCGCCGAACGGACGGCACCTCCGCGTTCAACACACGTACGGTCAGCGTGACGTCTCTTCCTTCTTGATCCAGCAAGGGGGAAGGAGAGGTTGATGAAGATCCAGCAGCACGACGGCGTGGTGGTGGATGCAGCAGTCACCGCAGCAGGGCTTCGCCGAGCTTCTGCGAGAGGGAGAGGTGTAGCAGGGGAGAGGGAGGCTCCAAGGCTTGAGATGTCACTGCCCTCCCTCCCCCCTTTATATAGGCCCCCTAGGGGGGTGCGCCGGCCCTAGGAGATGGGATCTCCTAGGGGGCGGCGGCCAAGGGGTGGAGTAACCCCCAAGGCAAGTGGAGGCGCCCCCTCCCCTAGGGTTCCCAACCCTAGGCGCATGGGGGGCCCAAGGGGGGGGGGCGCACCAGCCCACTATGGGCTGGTTCCCCTCCCCACTTCAGCCCATGGGGCCCTCCGGGATGGGTGGCCCCACCCGGTGGACCCCCGGGACCCATCCGGTGGTCTCGGTACAATACCGATGACCCCGAAACTTTCCCGATGGCCGAAACTACACTTCCTACATATAATTCCTCACCTTCGGACCATTCCGGAACTTCTCGTGACTTTCGGATTACTGCATACTCATATCTATACAACCCTAGCGTCACCGAACCTTAAGTGTGTAGACCCTACGGGTTCGGGAGACAAGCAGACATGACCGAGACAACTCTCTGGTCAATAACCAACAGCGGGATCTGGATACCCATGTTGGCTCCCACATGCTCCTCGATGATCTCATCGGATGAACCATGATGTCGAGGACCTAATCAATCCCGTACTCAATTCCCTTTGTCAATCGGTACGTTACTTGCCCGAGACTCGATCGTCGGTATCCCAATACCTCGTTCAGTCTCGTTACCGGCAAGTCACTTTACTCGTACCGTAATGCATGATCCCGTGAACAACCACTTGATCACATTGAGCTCATTATGATGATGCATTACCGAGTGGGCCCAGAGATACCTCTCCGTCATACGGAGTGACAAATCCCAGTCTCGATTCGTGCCAACCCAACAGACACTTTCGGAGATACCTGTAATGTACCTTTATAGTCACCCAGTTACGTTGTGACGTTTGGCACACCCAAGGCACTCCTACGGCATCTGGGAGTTGCACAATCTCATGGTCTAAGGAAATGATACTTGACATACAGAAAAGCTACAGCAAACGAACTACACGATCTTTGTGCTATGCTTAGGTTTGGGTCTTGTCCATCACATCATTCTCCTAATGATGTGATCCCGTTATCAATGACATCCCCATGTCCATTGCCAGGAAACCATGACTATCTGTTGATCAACGAGCTAGTCAACTAGAGGCTCCCTAGGGACACATTGTGGTCTATGTATTCACACATGTATTATGATTTCCGGATAATACAATTATAGCATGAATAATAGACAATTATCAAGAACAAGGAAATATAATAATCATTTTATTATTGCCTCTAGGGCATATTTCCAACATACCGGTGATGACCGTAGTTTGAGGAGTTCATGTATTCACTATGTGCTAATGCTTTGTTCCGGTTCTCTATTAAAAGGAGGCCTTAATATCCCTTAGTTTCCATTAGGACCCTGCTGCCATGGGAGGGTAGGAAAAAAGATGTCATGCAAGTTCTTTTCCATAAGCACGTATGACTATATTCGGAATACATGCCTACATTACATTGATGAATTGGAGCTAGTTCTGTGTCACCCTATGTTATGACTGTTACATGATGAACCACATCCGGCATAATTATCCATCATTGATCCGATGCCTACGAGCTTTCCATATACTGGTTTACGCTTATTTACTTTCCCGTTGCTATTGTTACAATCATTACATAACACCAAAAATATTACTTTGCTTTCATTACTCCTTTGTTACCGTTACCATCACTATCATATTACTTTGCTACTAAACACTTTGCTGCAGATACTAAGTTTCCAGGTGTGGTTGAATTGACAACTCAGCTGCTAATACTTGAGAATATTTTTTGGCTCCCCTTGTGTCGAATCAATAAATTTGGGTTGAATACTCTACCCTCGAAAGCTATTGCGATCCCCTATACTTGTGGGTTATCAAGACTAATTTCTGGCGCCGTTGCCGGGGAGCATAGCTCTATTCTTTGAGTCACTTGGGATTTATATCTGCTTATCATTATGAAGAATTTGAAATACGCTAAGACAACAATTTACCCCTCAACTACGAGGGGAGGTAAGGAACCGCCATCTAGCTCTGCACTTGATTCACCTTCTGTTATGAGTAAGCTTGCAACACCTAAACCTGTTTCTGCTATTCGTTCTGATATGTCGCATGTTATTGATGATGCTACTTCTGCTATACATGATACTTATGATGAAACTAGAAGCACAACCTTCTGTACCCTCTCTATACTTTCTGTTATTTAGTTGAAATAAAGTAAAAATAAACAATTTTCTGTCTGTTATCTGATTATCCATGCAATATAAAAATACCTCAAAAATAAAAGTTCTCCAAATGCCCTGAAAATTAAATATGATTTTTTCTAGAATATTTGAGGATTTATGGAACAAAGAACACACCAGGGGGCCAACCACCTTGCCACGAGGGTGGAGGGCGCGCCCACCCCCCTAGGGTGCGCCCCCTGCCTCATGGGCCCACGGTGGCCCTCCTCCACTTATTCCTGCACCCATCCTCTTCTTCTTCCTCCCACAAACACGAAAAACCAACTCAAGCATGAGTTCCAGCCCTCTTTGCTGCCATTTTCGATCTCATTGCTCAAAGCACCTCTCACAAAACTGCTTGGGGAGATTGTTCCTTGGTATGTGACTCCTCCATTGGTCCAATTAGTTTTTGTTCTAGTGCTTTTTCATTGCAAATTTTTGCTGCTTAGGTGACCCTGTTCTTGAGCTTGCATGTCAAATTTATATGGTCAAAAATAGTTTTGATGCATGATATAGGCCCTAGGCACTTGTAGGAGTAGTTGCTATCAATATTATTGAGTTTGGTTTACTTTTATTTTGAAGTTCCTAAAAATTTTCAGAATTTTTCAGAGGAAGAAATATGCTTAGGAAAATGTTCCAAGGTGGTTCTTCAAGGAAGAAAGGACCCAGGCTTGCAATGCGTGATGCTGACGAAGAGCCACCAAGAGACGCTCCAGTGCATCCTTGTGAGTGGCCTTCTGAAAATTTTATGGATCGAGCGGGAATTAAAGAAGAATTTAACGCATATTTGCGTAATGCCGGTCTTGAGGACTTTGAGGCAGACAAATGCCCCCAGTATCATGATCTCACAAGCTCTTTTGTGAGGAGTTTTGAGTATTCATCTTCGCGTAATTCTCCTTCAGTCATGTTTGATCTTTATGACAAATCTTATACCATGGACTTAGAGGATTTCACTTTTGCTTGCAAACTTCCACAATGGGGTAGTGTTAGGGATCCCCCTAAATCTGAATTTAGAAACTTTCTTGCTAGTATAACTGTAGGGGAATCTAGAGATATAACGCAAGCTACCATAGGGAGCATTCACTTTCCTGCTATACATTATTTTGCTCTCTTCATAGGTAGGTGCATAAATGCTAAGGATGAAGCATGTCACATGTGTGTCCCTGACCTTACCATTCTCAGGAGTGATGTGTCAGGAGACCAATCTTATCATATGGGAGCCATTGTAGCTCGTAGGTTGCATCATAATAGATATAATGGAGATTTGTTTGGAGGAATTTATGCAACCCGCTTAGCTAAATTTCTTGAGATAGACGTTCATGAAGGAGAGATGGAGTTGCCTCCTGCTTATTTAGATTTTGATTCTATGGTTTCTCACCATTTTGTCAAGAGGAACGAATCGCCTCTCCAGTACTGACTAATCTTTGACAGACGCCGTGTTGTCTGTATTACTCTCCCTGCTCCTGCTTTCTTTGATTATCAGGCAAGAGGAGGATATACTATTACCAGAGAGGAGGCAGATGAGTACGAGAGGAGAGCGGAGGCCGCTCGTCGCCACACTACAGCTTAGGAGGCGATAGCCGCTGCATCACACTACGACCCCAACAACTATTATTATGGATATCAGCCAGGCCAGCCATGGCCATAGACCAACTTAGGCCAAAAGCCTAAGCTTGGGGGAGTACGTATTTCTCATCGACATTACATTTATGTTCACACACACTCATTGCTAGATGTCGGTGCTCATACTTTTTCATTGTATCATCCATGCTAGTTTATTTCCTTTTATGCTTTCTTCTTGTGTGTTTAATAAACCTTAAGAAAAACCAAAAAAATTAGTTGTAGCTTTTAATTAATTTACTTTCCATGCTTGTAGTATTAATTAAAAAGAAAAACCCAAAAATATTTCCTGTTCTTCTTTTGCTTGTTGGGAGCTTTCCCGTGTAAATAGTTTTATTTATTTTCTTTTCTTTGGGGGTCAGTAGGAGAAGACCATGATTAAATTGTTGAAGTGGCTCTTATATGCTTTATTGTTGATTTAACCAAGAGCCCATATTGCTTTGTCTTCTCCTGTTTATTGAATGCCTGCAGATTCCAGCTTAGTCCAATGCACGTGCACTTTTATTATTATTCACATTGTTCGGTCGTGCAAGTGAAAGGCAATTATGATGATATATGATGGACTGACTGAGATGAGAAAAACTGGTATAAACTCGACCTCTTTTGTTTCTGTAAATATGATGAGTTCTTCGTTCTTGATTCAGCTTGTTATGAATAAACATGTTTGCAATGACAATTAGAGATCATAGTTGCTTGTGTCATGCTTGATTAGCTATGAGTTATAATGGTTTACCTTGTGTGCCAACATGCTATTAAAATGGTTATGATGTGGTATGATAGGGTGGTATCCTCCTCTGAATGATTTAAGTGACTTGACTTGGCACATGTTCACGCATGTAGTCGAAACAAATCAACATAGCCTGTGACACTCCAAAATTTTTATTTGGTTTTTATCAAAAACTTTGTGGTTTTTGAGGAGAGGCTTTTTAAAAAATTTTCTTTTTCAGAAAAACCTTCCACTTAAAAACTTCCTTTGCCTTGGCAAGGATTTTATTTTTTTCAAATTTTGATGGTTGATCTTTTGAAAACTTCTTCTCTGTTGGTTCCCTCTAAAAATTTATTTTTGGGAGTTTAAATTATTTTTCTTTTAAAATGAAGCTCTATGAAAATTTGAGGATTTTCATACCTTGGAACCACCCTTGTCTTTGCATTGTTCCCATGTGGTAAAACCCTCCAAAATCTCCCCTACACCTTGTGATCAACCTAAGTTCTATGTCCCAACTAATCCAAACAAGTTTTGGATTTTATTCTAATTATTTTCCCTCTCAAATCAATTCTGAATTTTTTTTGGAGCCTTAGTGATTTTCAAAGCAAGTACTCTTTTTCACTTGAGTTTTGACCTCACACCAACTCCCCTGGATAGTCCTTTGTACCCACAACTCAGAACCATCTTGATCCACTCCTTCCATTTTCAAATTTTTCAAAATTCAGTCTCTGCAAGTTTGGACCAGATTTGCCAAATTTGATGAAATTCATATCTACACTACTCCAAAAATTCCACAAAAATTCAGGCAACCTATTTGAGCAATGAGAAGCCACTCCACCAAGTATCAGCTCAAGGAAAAATCCCTAGATGCCATTTTCATTCTGTCGAACACCTGAGCTACACTGTTCCTTTGCAAATTCAGTAAGTTCAATCTTCAGTGTCGTCTTCGTCCGTCAGTTTCAGTCACGCGGCCACAGTGCCCTTGGCACGTTCCTCGCCGCCTCTTCCTCTTGTCCGAAGCTTCACACGCGTGCGTGGAGCCTACCTGGTGTCGGTAGCTCGCTGGCCCGCCCTCGCCGGCGTCTTCTGCAGCGTCGGGACCTCCCGTGGCGGCCGACAGGAGACACACCACGGCAGAACGCCGTTCAGCGCCGCCCAAAGCCCCCTGGCTCTCCACGTGGCCTCATGCACGCCAGCGCACGCCCGTGGCACAGCCACCGTGGCCGGCAAGCACGGGACGCGCTCTCCGCCGCCGACGGGCCCGCGCCATCCCCGTTCCGTCGAGCTCGCCCTTAACACCCAAACCCCGGCCAGTTTAGCACCAAAACGGACCCATTGAACCCCCGTGATGACGCTCGACCCCCTAACCACCCCGACCGAGCACTGCGCCACCGTAATCACTCGCCGGTGATCCTCGTTCACGGCAACCGCCTCGGACCGCCTATATAAAGGGGCCCCGAGCTCACTCTCGTGCACGTAGCATCACCACTCCTCACCAACACCCCGCCAGGCCACTAGGGGGACCCTGAGGATGTCTTCTCCCCCAGCTCCGGCCGCCTCGCCCCGCCTCGGCCTCCAGCTCGATTCACTCTGGTGAGGCCATCTTCGGCGCCCAAACCTCGTCCGTAGCCCTCTTCCACACCTAACACTCTAACCCCCTCGTCAATTTGAACCTTGCAGCCCTCTCCGGCGAGCTCAATCTTCGTCCGAACCACCGTCCGCCGGAGCAGGGGCCGCCGTCGACACAGTGCTCGCCGGCGACCGCCACCACCACCAATCGACGCGGAATGGTGCCCTGAGCACGAAGGTACTCCCCGATCTCCCTGCCTCGCCGTGGATCGCCGCCGGCGACCACCGCGGCTCTCGGGCGCCGACGAGCTTCGTCCGCCCCGTTTGAATGTTTAAACCTGACAAGTGGGACCCCACCGTCAGCCTCTCTGCTCTCTCCTCTGAATCGTTTTCTGGAAGCGCCTTCGGGCAGAATGCGTTTTCTCTTTGGGCTGGCGTAGTTTCTGCCGAAGCGTTTTCTGTTTTTATAAACTAACCCCTGGAAATCTTCTGTTTCATTACAGATGAGTCCCTGGACAAAAACCTTTATAACTTTTAAACAGAAAAGTATTTTTGATTGATTCTTCTTCTGTTCTCTTTAAAATTTTGTCTAGTTTTTTATCAGATTTATTTGAAAAATATTTGGTATACTTTCTGTGCACTCCTTGGTATTTACGATAGCGCATATATTTTCTTTATACCGTAGATACCGAAGGAGGTGACAGAGCCGCGAACTTCACCGAGCTAGGCTCCGACTACTCCGAACCAGGCAAGCATGTTTGAACTTTTGATATGATGAGTGTCTTGGCATGTTTTGCATTTAGTTAGTTTCATGGCATGTTGAGAAGCATATCGATGAATGTTATTTTATGTGATATTGAGGTAAGTGAGTTCGATGACCCATACGTGGATGAATGTGAATATGAATGGCCATGTGTTGGCATGAGGATGGGTAAGATGGCAGTGTTGTAGCATGCCAGTCTTACGCCAGACTATGTGACTTCAGCGTCAAACCGTATCGGTCCAGTACCTCTCATTTCCTTCCATGTACTACCACATGTTTTCCGCAAGGAATATGGTTTAGTAAGTTGCAAACCGCTTTCATGGTACACACCAAAGAGGAGAGGCTGTGATGATGGTTCCATGGCCCTGGATTAAAGCCAGTCATCCGGTCAGGGGGCATGGGTGTTTCCGGTTGGGACCGAGAGGGGGGCACCCCTTAGAGCGCGCGTATATAAATTTGATCCCATGCTATTTGAGATTGTGATCTCCCCGTCTCAAAAGTTTTTCTTGGACGATGTCTAGGGTGATTCCTAGCATCGAGAGGTATGATGGGTGTGTACTGGTTAGCTGTGTTTTCTTCCGAAATACCGTAAACGGAACTAGTCCTTCGTGACTACGGAAATCCGTTGGCTGTGGGAATAATTTTGTACAAACTCTGCAGAGTCATATATCCCTCCAAATCACCTCTTCCATGTCCAAATTCGTATTATCTTGTCCTAACAATGACAGTGTTGATGACAGAGACTCCGGTGTTTCGCATGAGTGATAATTCCGGTTAAATGATATTCCTGTGGATGGACTAACCCTTTTATTCTTATGAATTAAAAGTTTATTATGATTATTATTTATCTGTCCATAAAAGCCCTTTCTGTGATGTCGCCCCGACGTCCGACTGTGGCATTTCTTTTAAAGCCCTTTCTGTGATGTCGCCCCGACGTCCGACTGTGGCATTTCTTTTAAAGCCCTTTCTGTGATGTCGCCCCGACGTCCGACTGTGGCATTTCTTTTAAAGCCCTTTCTGTGATGTCGCCCCGACGTCCGACTGTGGCATTTCTTTTAAAGCCCTTTCTGTGATGTCGCCCCGACGTCTGACTGTGGCATTTCTTTTTAAGCCCTTTTTGTGACGTCGCCCCGACGTCCGACTGAGGTATTTCTTTTAAAGCCCTTTATGTGGTGTCGCTAAGACGCCCGACTGTGGCATCTTTTTCCTTATATTTATTTGTTCACCTTTCGAGGCGTTGCTTCAGACACCCGATCGGTAATTATTTATGTTCTGTTGGGATTTCAGGCGGACTACCGCCGTTTCCCTTTTACTTACCTTGTTATGATAATTTTGAATGAACATTGGTGAATATATTCATGACGCATCCATGCATGCAATTGTTATATCTTACGTTCGAACTGTCTTGCGAGTACTTTCAAAGTACTCACTGGCTTGTTGATTTGGCCAGATGCTGATGAAGGCGATTTCATGGATGAAGAGTTCGATAGCGAGTCCGACACTTAGAGGAGTCCCAGTCAGTCTCGTGCGACCCTGGATTTGGTCACTGTTTTATATCCGCTTCCGCTACCAAATAAATTCATCAAGCCTCACCTCGACGCTCGATGAGATGATAGACTTAGAGTCTTGTATTTCTCTCCCCGCTGTGTTTTTCCACCACCGCCCTATCCTCGAGTCAGTAGTATGTCTCCACACCACTGTATCATGTCCGCCATTATGTATAATTATTGGCGTGCTTGTAATAATTTGGTTGAGCAACCGTAGTTCAACCCTGTAATATATTTTATGCTACTGGCTTATTGTATCAAGAAATTGTCTACCAGTGAGGAGAAATTCTCTCATACTGGACTCTAAAGATTGGTTTCTCAATAAATATTTTTATTGGAAAACCGGTCCTGACAAGCTTGGTACCAGAGCCAGGCTGACTGTAGGAAGCCACTAGGTGCGATCGCTAATTGGTTATTACCATGATAGAGCTAATTTATATTTTTGCAATTGTAGTCATTTTCTGTCAGTCAGCATAAATTTATGATCTGACCATGCAGAATTTTTGCCTACTTTTGTAGATGGCCGACAACAGCTGCGAGTCTCAGACCTTCGCCAACGTACCCGATGGGTTCCTCAAGCTTCTTTCTTTCATCGTTCAGGTCGCGATGGGGCCATCCGTACGCCCAGTCTTCACACTCTGCCAGCACCGAGTCAACGACAGTCTGACCATGCACCAGGCCGCGGTGTAGTTCAAGGGAGGGCATGGTGAGTTACGCCGCTTCCGGTTCGTGGGAAGAGCCATGCCTACGGAGAGGCATGCCATGCAGATGGCAGCCCGCGAGGCGATAGCTCGTCTCGGGGATGTCCTTCCCGTGATGAAGACTCGTCGTTACCGTTATCTTCCGTGCCATGTGCCTTACACCTGTCACTACGCATACTCCTGCGCCATAGGAGAACGAGACGAGGCTTTTGAGATGCTCATTGAGTATCTCCGGGGCCTGGAGGCAGCCTTCGACAACCTGGTGGATGACTTCGTAGCTACCCGCATGGACTCGGTCCATGGCTGTGCTGCCAACAGGAGGGAGCTCCTACCCATCGCTCCGCCACTGACTTTTGTCTCGTCATCAGCATCTTTTACGCCTGCTCGTCGCCTGCCTTCTACTGAAGAATTCAACCAAGTCATTGCGCCCACTCCAGCACGCACTGCACCAACCTTCGCGCCCACTCCTGTACTTGTTGCTCCGCCCATGGCAACCGCTCCGCCCGCTCTGCGCAACACTACACGTATGGAACCTATTAGCGAGGAGGAAGTCGAGTCCCCAACCTCGCTACGCCTCGCCCTCGGCAGGGCAAAGGAGATCGTCAACATCTCCGCCTGAGTACGCTTAGCTGCCGTGTATTGTACCGCTTTGTAAGATATGTACATAGGTTGTGAGAAGTAGCCTGTTTGCGCATCATGTAGGATCTGGAGGAGTGCACTAGCCTAAATAACATGTCAGGATTATGTATGCATATCCTGAGTGATGTATTGTATAATTACCGCCCGCGTATAAGATATGTAATGAGCAGTCCTTCTCCGTGCGCAAGTCGAATTGTTTTTCTTAAGTAAGCTTGGATATTTAATTATATCTGCCAACTTTATGCATTTATGGTTTTGTTTTGCGACTCTTTCCGCTTTTCTTATGAGTTTTACAAAATATATCCCCAGAGTGAAAAATGTCTCGTCCTTGGACACGCTCCATGCCAACTCCACCAGAGGAGAATTATGATACACAACCCAACAACGAGTTCACCCAGGGACAGTCAAGCCAACAGGGCAGTGAATCGGCACTTTCACAAATGTGCCGCCTTTATGAGCAGAGTCAGCAACAACATCGGGAGATGATGAACCAAGTCATCAACATGGGAAATCACCATGGACAGTATCAACAGCATTCCAAGTTATCTGAGCTACAAAAGACGCGTCCTCAAACATTTTCTCACACTGACAAGCCTCTTGAAGCCGAGGACTGGCTTCGAGATATGGAGAGGAAATTAATTATTGCAAAATGTTCAGATCTCGAGAAAGTACTATATGCTCCACACTATCTCACAGGAGCAGCCGCATCGTGGTGGGAGAATTTTCTGCACATGCATCCCAACGAAACTGACATAACTTGGAATGATTTCAAGGAAGGTTTCCGTGGTGCACATATTCCTAAGAGTATTATGAAAATCAAGAAGAGAGAATTCGATGACCTCAAACAAAGGAACATGACAGTGTCAGATTACAACAGTCAATTTACCCTATTATCCCGCTACGCCAATGAGGAACGTATGACTGAAATCAAGAAGATGGAGAAATTCCTTGACGGTCTGGCGCCCGCGCTTAAATGCCAACTGGTCGTGCACACTTTTCCTAATTTTAAAACACTGGTGGACAAAGCCATTACTCTGGAAAATGAGAGACGCAGTCTGGAAGATATCCGCAAACGAAAAAGGGACCAGACGAATCTCGCTCGCAATCACCGAAGCAAGACAGATTTTCAAAAGGGTGGGACACACAAATTCTCATCCAACGCCTCACGCCCAATCAAGAATTTTCATGCAAGGGACAAGGAATTCACCTATCGCCCCGGCGTTACTTGTTACGCTTGTGGAGAAGAAGGGCACTATGCCAAACAGTGCCCCAAGCCAAGGAGTTCAACCCCAAAGCCGAACAACGGCGGCAATAATTCAGCACCCAAGCGAAACAATTTCAATCCCAACAATAACCACAGGAAGGGTCATCTGAACCACGTAACCAAAGAGGAGGCACAAAATGCTCCGGATATCGTACTCGGTACGTTTCCTGTCAACACAATACCTGCAATGGTTTTGTTTGATTCTGGAGCTTCTCACTCTTTCATTTCGAAAAGTTTTGCTTTGCAAAATAAATTTTTGATACTTCCTTTGGAGAAATCCATGATCATCAAGTCCCCTGGGATTCAGCAAGTTTCTCAGAATTACTGTCAAAATGTGGTCATTGAGTTCGAAGGATTGGAGTTTCATGCAAATCTTATTGTATTGGAAAATAAAGGACTGGATGTCATCCTAGGAATGGATTGGCTAACCACCAATAAAGGTTTCATCGACTGTTACAACTGGACCGTGATTCTCACACGCCACCAAGGGAAGACAATAAGAGTATCAGCCAAGGAAGGAAGAAGACCCCGGCACCGAGATTAAATAAGGTGGACATTTCAGAGCTAAACAAGGTTCCAGTAGTGTGTGAATTTCCAGATGTATTCCCTGAAGAGCTGCCAGGCATGCCACCAGACCGAGAAATAGAATTCCGCATTGAGCTAGCACCAGGAACCGCCCCCATATACAAGAAACCATACAGAATGGCACCATCCGAGTTGGTCGAGTTGAAGAAGCAAATAAAGGAATTACTGGAAAAAGGATACATTCGAGCCAGCTCCTCACCTTGGGGATCACCAATCTTATTCGCCAAAAAGAAGGATGGAACACTAAGATTGTGTATTGACTATCGAGCACTTAACATGGTCACAGTAAAAAACAAATACCCGATGCCAAGAATAAATGATTTATTTGATCAGCTCGCTCAGGCCAAAGTATTCTCAAAAATTGACTTAAGGTCAGGATACCATCAATTGAAGGTGCGAACGGAAGATATTCCCAAAACAGCCTTCACCTCCAGATATGGACTGTACGAGTTCACAGTGATGCCATTTGGATTAACTAACGCCCCAGCATATTTTGTTCACCTCATGAACAAAGTATTTATGAAGTTTATGGACAAGTTCGTCGTGGTATTCATCGACGATATTCTGGTATACTCCAAGACACCAGAAGAGCACGCAGAACATCTCAGGATTGTGCTAGGAGAGCTAAGAAAACACCAATTGTATGCCAAGTTCAGCAAGTGCGAATTTTGGCTAAGACAAGTAGGTTTTCTGGGCCACGTGCTGACTCAAGACGGTATCGCAGTGGACCCAGAGAAAGTTAAGGCCGTACTTGACTGGAAATCACCAGCCAGCGTAACGGACATATGGAGTTTCTTGGGAATGGCAGGATATTACCGCAGATTTATTGAAGGATTTTCCACCATAGCCAAGCCTATGACACAATTGCTCAAGAAAGATAAGAAATTTGAGTGGACAGAAGCCTGCGAGAAAAGTTTCCAAGAGCTAAAGCGGAAATTAACAACAGCACCAGTATTAATTGTACCCGACATACACAAGAATTTTGAAGTGTATTGTGACGCGTCCAGAAAGGGTCTCGGATGCGTGTTGATGCAAGAAGGCAAGGTTGTCGCCTACGCTTCAAGGCAACTTCGCAAGCATGAGGAAAATTATCCCACTCATGACTTAGAAATGGCAGCAGTTATTCATGCACTCAAGGAATGGAGGCATTTCTTACTTGGGAATCGATGTGAAATATATACGGACCACAAAAGTCTCAAGTATATTTTCACGCAGCCAGAACTAAATTTACGGCAACGACGCTGGTTGGAATTGGTAAAGGATTATGATGTTGGGATCCATTACCATCCAGGGAAAGCAAATGTAGTGGCCGATGCCCTGAGTCGGAACCCCAGCTCCAACGGAAACTATCTGCACAGCTTGAGGCCCGAATTCCATCAAGAATTTGCCAAGCTCAACTTAATGATGGTAGCAGAAGGCACCATATCAAACTTGGAAATACGACCCAACCTTGTGGAGAAAATTAAAGAAGCTCAGCCCGGTCACCCCAGCATTGAAGGAATTAAAAGAAAGTTGAATATGGGCAAGGCCTCGAAATTCGTCATAGACAATGAAGGAATGTTATGGTACGGAGAAAGGATATGCGTGCCAAACATAGAAGACCTTAAACAGCAAATTTTAGCTGAAGCACACACCACTCCATATTCGATCCACCCTGGAGGAACCAAAATGTATAAGGATATTCAGGAAAGATTTTGGTGGCACGGTATGAAGAGGGACATAGCCGCCTTCATTGCATGTTGCGACTCATGTCAACGCATAAAAGCTGAACATCAGAGACCAGCCGGACTACTGCAACCTAACAAAATACCTGAGTGGAAATGGGACGAAATAGGGATGGATTTTATTGTCGGACTACCTCGGTCACGACACGGGAATGATGCCATATGGGTCATCACTGACAGCTTGACCAAGGTGGCACACTTTATTCCAGTGAAGACAACCTACACCACTCAGAGGCTTGCCAGGATTTATCTATCCCGCATAGTTTGTCTGCACGGTGTCCCGAAGACTATAATATCCGACAGAGGCACTCAGTTCGTCTCAAGATTTTGGGAGCATTTACAACAGGCTCTGGGAACCCAACTAGCCTTCAGTACCGCATACCATCCACAGACTGATGGACAAACTGAACACGTAAACCAAATTTTAGAAGACATGCTGAGAGCACGTGTCCTCACATATGGAACCAGTTGGGAAGAAAGCCTGCCATACGCCGAGTTCGCGTATAACAATAGCTACCAGGCCAGCCTACAAATGGCACCATTTGAGGCTTTGTACGGACGGAGATGTCGTACCCCGTTAAATTGGTCAGAGACCGGAGACAGCCGCATCTTCGGACCAGACATGCTCAGAGAAGCCGAGGAAAAGGTCAAGCTAATCAGAGACCGACTTAAGACCGCTCAAAGTCGACAGAAGAGTTATTATGATCAGAAACATCGTAGGGTCAGCTTCGAACCCGGTGAGTTCGTATACCTGAGAGTATCCCCTATGAGAGGATTGCAACGATTTAAGGTTAAAGGAAAGTTAGCACCAAGATTCATTGGACCATTCTGCATAGTGGCACGAAGAGGCACTGTAGCCTACCAGCTAGACTTACCCGAGGAATTATCCGATGTCCACGACGTGTTCCATGTCTCGCAATTGAGGAAGTATGTAAGCAACCCAGAGAAACAAGTATCCCATGAAAACATTAATGTGCAACCAGACCTCACTTATCGAGAACATCCCATAAGAATATTAGAGGAGTCTGAAAGGAGGACCCGACAGAAGACCATCAGGTTTTTCAAAGTCCAGTGGAGCAATCACACCGACAGTGAAGCAACTTGGGAAAGCGAGGATTTTCTTCGGACTGAGTATCCACACCTATTTAAGGATCAGCTGATATCTCGGGGACGAGATTTTTCCTAAGGGGGTAGGTGTTGTGACACTCCAAAATTTTTATTTGGTTTTTATCAAAAACTTTGTGGTTTTTGAGGAGAGGCTTTTTAAAAAAAATTCTTTTTCAGAAAAACCTTCCACTTAAAAACTTCCTTTGCCTTGGCAAGGATTTTATTTTTTTCAAACTTTGATGGTTGATCTTTTGAAAACTTCTTCTCTGTTGGTTCCCTCTCAAAATTTATTTTTGGGAGTTTAAATTATTTTTCTTTTAAAATGAAGCTCTATGAAAATTTGAGGATTTTCATACCTTGGAACCACCCTTGTCTTTGCATTGTTCCCATGTGGTAAAACCCTCCAAAATCTCCCCTACACCTTGTGATCAACCTAAGTTCTCTGTCCCAACTAATCCAAACAAGTTTTGGATTTTATTCTAATTATTTTCCCTCTCAAATCAATTCTGAAAATTATTTGGAGCCTTAGTGATTTTCAAAGCAAGTACTCTTTTTCACTTGAGTTTTGACCTCACACCAACTCCCCTGGATAGTCCTTTGTACCCACAACTCAGAACCATCTTGATCCACTCCTTCTATTTTCAAATTTTTCAAAATTCAGTCTCTGCAAGTTTGGACCAGATTTGCCAAATTTGATGAAATTCATATCTACACTACTCCAAAAATTCCACCAAAATTCAGCCAACCTATTTGAGCAATGAGAAGCCACTCCACCAAGTATCAGCTCAAGGAAAAATCCCTAGATGCCATTTTCATTCTGTCGAACACCTGAGCTACACTGTTCCTTTGCAAATTCAGTAAGTTCAGTCTTCAGTGTCGTCTTCGTCCGTCAGTTTCAGTCACGCGGACACAGTGCCCTTGGCACGTTCCTCGCCGCCTCTTCCTCTTGTCCGAAGCTTCACACGCGTGCGTGGAGCCTACCTGGCGTCGGTAGCTCGCTGGCCCGCCCTCGCCGGCGTCTTCTGCAGCGTCGGGACCTCCCATGGCGGCCGACAGGAGACACACCACGGCAGAACGCCGTTCAGCGCCGCCCAAAGCCCCCTGGCTCTCCGCGTGGCCTCATGCACGCCAGCGCACGCCCATGGCACAGCCACCGTGGCCGGCAAGCACGGGACGCGCTCTCCGCCGCCGACGGGCCCGCGCCATCCCCGTTCCGTCGAGCTCGCCCTTAACACCCAAACCCCGGCCAGTTTAGCACCAAAACGGACCTATTGAACCCCCGTGATGACGCTCGACCCCCTAACCACCCCGACCGAGCACCGCGCCACCGTAATCACTCGCCGGTGATCCTCGTTCACGGCAACCGCCTCGGACTGCCTATATAAAGGGGCCCCGAGCTCACTCTCGTGCACGCAGCATCACCACTCCTCACCAACACCCCGCCAGGCCACTAGGGGGACCCTGAGGAGGTCTTCTCCCCCAGCTCCGGCCGCCTCGCCCCGCCTCGGCCTCCAGCTCGATTCACTCTGGTGAGGTCATCTCCGTAGCCCTCTTCCACACCTAGCACTCTAACCCCCTCGTCAATTTGAACCTTGCAGCCCTCTCCGGCGAGCTCCATCTTCGTCCGAACCACCGTCCGCCGGAGCAGGGGCCGCCGTCGACACAGTGCTCGCCGGCGACCGCCACCACCACCAATCGACGCGGAATGGTGCCCTGAGCACGGAGGTACTCCCCGATCTCCCTGCCTCGCCGTGGATCGCCGTCGGCGACCATCGCGGCTCTCGGGCGCCGACGAGCTTCGTCCGCCCCGTTTGAATGTTTAAACCTGACAAGTGGGACCCCACCGTCAGCCTCTCTGCTCTCTCCTCTGAATCGTTTTCTGGAAGCGCCTTCGGGCAGAATGCGTTTTCTCTTTGGGCTGGCGTAGTTTCTGCCGAAGCGTTTTCTGTTTTTATAAACTAACCCCTGGAAATCTTCTGTTTCATTACAGATGAGTCCCTGGACAAAAACCTTTATAACTTTTAAACAGAAAAGTATTTTTGATTGATTCTTCTTCTGTTCTCTTTAAAATTTTGTCTAGTTTTTTATCAGATTTATTTGAAAAATATTTGGTATACTTTCTGTGCACTCCTTGGTATTTACGATAGCGCATATATTTTCTTTATACCGTAGATACCGAAGGAGGTGACGGAGCCGCGAACTTCACCGAGCTAGGCTCCGACTACTCCGAACCAGGCAAGCATGTTTGAACTTTTGATATGATGAGTGTCTTGGCATGTTTTGCATTTAGTTAGTTTCATGGCATGTTGAGAAGCATATCGATAAACGTTATTTTATGTGATATTGAGGTAAGTGAGTTCGATGACCCATACGTGGATGAATGTGAATATGAATGGCCATGTGTTGGCATGAGGATGGGTAAGATGGCATTGTTGTAGCATGCCAGTCTTACGCCAGACTATGTGACTTCAGCGTCAAACCGTATCGGTCCAGTACCTCTCATTTCCTTCCATGTACTACCACATGTTTTCCGCAAGGAATATGGTTTAGTAAGTTGCAAACCGCATTCATGGTACACACCAAAGAGGAGAGGCTGTGATGATGGTTCCATGGCCCTGGATTAAAGCCAGTCATCCGGTCAGGGGGCATGGGTGTTTCCGGTTGGGACCGAGAGGGGGGCACCCCTTAGAGCGCGCGTATATAAATTTGATCCCATGCTATTCGAGATTGTGATCTCCCCGTCTCAAAAGTTTTTCTTGGACGATGTCTAGGGTGATTCCTAGCATCGAGAGGTATGATGGGTGTGTACTGGTTAGCTGTGTTTTCTTCCGAAATACCGTAAACAGAACTAGTCCTTCGTGACTACGGAAATCCGTTGGCTGTGGGAATAATTTTGTACAAACTCTGCAGAGTCATATATCCCTCCAAATCACCTCTTCCATGTCCAAATTCGTATTATCTTGTCCTAACAATGACAGTGTTGATGACAGAGACTCCGGTGTTTCGCATGAGTGATAATTCCGGTTAAATGATATTCCTGTGGATGGACTAACCCTTTTATTCTTATGAATTAAAAGTTTATTATGATTATTATTTATCTGTCCATAAAAGCCCTTTCTGTGATGTCGCCCCGACGTCCGACTGTGGCATTTCTTTTAAAGCCCTTTCTGTGATGTCGCCCCGACGTCCGACTGTGGCATTTCTTTTAAAGCCCTTTCTGTGATGTCGCCCCGACGTCCGACTGTGGCATTTCTTTTAAAGCCCTTTCTGTGATGTCGCCCCGACGTCCGACTGTGGCATTTCTTTTTGAGCCCTTTTTGTGACGTCGCCCCGACGTCCGACTGAGGTATTTCTTTTAAAGCCCTTTATGTGGTGTCGCTAAGACGCCCGACTGTGGCATCTTTTTCCTTATATTTATTTGTTCACCTTTCGAGGCGTCGCTTCAGACACCCGATCGGTAATTATTTATGTTCTGTTGGGATTTCAGGCGGACTACCGCCGTTTCCCTTTTACTTACCTTGTTATGATAATTTTGAATGAACATTGGTGAATATATTCATGACGCATCCATGCATGCAATTGTTATATCTTACGTCCGAACTGTCTTGTGAGTACTTTCAAAGTACTCACTGGCTTGTTGATTTGGCCAGATGCTGATGAAAGCGATTTCATGGATGAAGAGTTCGATAGCGAGTCCGACACTTAGAGGAGTCCCAGTCAGTCTCGTGCGACCCTGGATTTGGTCACTGTTTTATATCCGCTTCCGCTACCAAATAAATTCATCGAGCCTCACCTCGACGCTCGATGAGATGATAGACTTAGAGTCTTGTATTTCTCTCCCCGCTGTGTTTTTCCACCACCTCCCTATCCTCGAGTCAGTAGTATGTCTCCACACCACTGTGTCATGTCCGCCATTATGTATAATTATTGGCGTGCTTGTAATAATTTGGTTGAGCAACCGTAGTTCAACCCTGTAATATATTTTATGCTACTGGCTTATTGTATCAAGAAATTGTCTACCAGTGAGGAGAAATTCTCTCATACTGGACTCTAAAGATTGGTTTCTCAATAAATATTTTTATTGGAAAACCGGTCCTGACATAGCCTTCACGATATTTATGTTCATGGTGGATTATATCCTACTCATGCTTGCATCCAATGTTTATTAATTTTAATGCATGTACATGGCTGTTGTCACTCTCTAGTTGGTCGCTTCCCAGTCTTTTGCTAGCCTTCACCTATACTAAGCGAGAATACTGCTTGTGCATCCAATCCCTTAAACCCTAAAGTTATTCCAGATGAGTCCACTATACCTTCCTATATGCGGTATCTACCTGCCGCTCCAAGTAAATTTGTATGTGCCAAACTCTAAACCTTCAAATAATCATCCTGTTTTGTATGCTCGAATAGCTCATGTATCAACTAGGGCTGCCTGTATCTTCCATACTAGGCGGGTTATTCTCAAGAGGAGTGGACTCCGCTCCTCACTCACGAGAAAATGGCTGGTCACCGGGATGCCCAGTCCCATGCTTTATGCAAACTAAATCAAAAATAATTGCAAAACAAAACTCCCCTGGGACCTGATGTATGTTGGAGGCACTCGTTGTTTCGAGCAAGCCATGGATTGATGTTTGTTGGTGGAGGGGGAGTATAAACTTTACCATTCTGTTTGGGAACCGCCTATAATGTGTGTAGCATGGAAGATATCGCCATCTCTTGGTTGTTATGTTGACACTGAAATTATAACGCTCAAAATATTATTCACCTCTATTTCAAAACTAAGCTCTGGCACCTCTACAAATCCCTGCTTCCCTCTGCGAAGGGCCTATACATTTACTTTTATGTTGAGTCATCACCCTCTTATTAAAAGCACTAGCTGGAGAGCGCAGCTGTCATTTGCATTCATTACTGTTAATTTATATTGGGTGTGACTATGATTGGATCTATTTTACCATGAATTACAATGTCTAGTCAGTCCTTGATCTTCAAAGGTGCTCTGCATTTATGTTTTGCGGTCTCAGAAAGGGCTAGCGAGATACCATCTTGTTATATCATATTATGATTGTTTTGAGAAAGTGTTGTCATCCGAGATTTATTATTATGGCTTGCTAGTTGATTATGCTATTGATATGGGTAATCATGAGACCTAAGAATTATTGCAATGTGGTTAGTTATAATCTTTGCTGAAAACTTGAATGCTAGCTTGACATATTTATAACAACAAGAGCAAACAGAGTTTGTAAAAGTTTTTCTTTATTTCTTTCAGTTTGTCAACTGAATTGCTTGATGACAAGCAAGGGTTTAAGCTTGGGGGAGTTGATACGTCTCCGCCGTATCTACTTTTCCAAACACTTTTGCCCTTGTTTTGGACTCTAACTTGTATGATTTGAATGGAACTAACCCGGACTGACGCTATTTCAGCAGAATTGCCATGATGTTGTTTTATGTGCAGAAAACAAAAGTTCTCAGAATGACCTGAAACTCCACGGTATATCTTATAATAAATAATAAAAAATCCTCGCCAAAGATGAAGACCAGGGGGCCCACACCCTTGCCACGAGGTTGGGGGCGCCCCCCTAGGGCGCGCCCCCTACCTCGTGGGCCCCCTGGAGACCTCCCGACTCCAACTCCAACTCTATATAACTGCTTTCAGGGAGAAAAAAATAGGAGAGAAGAAATCATCGCGTTTTACGATACGGAGCCGCCGCCAATCCCTAAAACCGCTCGGGAGGGATGATCTGGAGTCCGTTCGGGGCTCCGGAGAGGGGGATTCGTCACCATCGTCATCATCAACCATCCTCCATCACCAATTTCATGATGCTCACCGCCGTGCGTGAGTAATTCCATCGTAGGCTTGCTGGATGGTGATGGGTTGGATGAGATTTACCATGTAATCGAGTTAGTTTTGTTAGGGTTTGATCCCTAGTATCCACTATGTTCTGAGATTGATGTTGCTATGACTTTGCTATGCTTAATGCTTGTCACTAGGGCCCGAGTGCCATGATTTCAGATCTGAACATATTATGTTTTCATCAATATATGAGAGTTCTTGATCCTATATTGCAAGTCTATAGTCACATATTATGTGTTATGATCCGTTAACCCCGAAGTGACAATAATCAGGATACTTACCGGTGATGACCGTAGTTTGAGGAGTTCATGTATTCAATATGTGCTAATGCTTTGTTCCGGTTCTCTATTAAAAGGAGGCCTTAATATCCCTTAGTTTCTATTAGGACCCCACTGCCACGGGAGGGTAGGACAAAAGATGTCATGCAAGTTCTTTTCCATAAGCACGTATGACTATAATCGGAATACATGCCTACATTACATTGATGAATTGGAGCTAGTTCTGTGTCACCCTATGTTATGACTGTTACATGATGAACCACATCCGGCATAATTATCCATCATTGATCCGATGCCTACGAGCTTTCCATATACTGGTTTACGCTTATTTACTTTCCCGTTGCTATTGTTACAATCACTACATAACACCAAAAATATTACTTTGCTTTCATTACTCTTTTGTTACCGTTACCATCACTATCATATTACTTTGCTACTAAACACTTTGCTGCAGATACTAAGTTTCCAGGTGTGGTTGAATTGACAACTCAGCTGCTAATACTTGAGAATATTCTTTGGCTCCCCTTGTGTCGAATCAATAAATTTGGGTTGAATACTCTACCCTCGAAAGTTGTCGCGATCCCCTATACTTGTGGGTTATCAGTATTCGCCAAGGTGCGATGGGAATTCAGGTGGGCTCCATTATGATAACAGATCTTCATCGCTGACTCCATTGGTCACCTCGGCCAGGCCGGATCTGTTAGGGATTGGTGGTGTTTTCACCAACATTGACTTTGATCTCAACCGAGATCATGGAAAAGATCATCCATGGAACTCAGGTCTCAACGTAAACATTGTCCTTACTCAACCGTGCAGAGTATTTTGCAGATCAGACATGTTCTCGTTGTCCTTGCCTCCTGGAGCATCGCTTTGACGATGCTTCTATGAAATTGTGTGGAACTGAGTCCACAACGACCACATAATTTTGTGTGGAACTGAGTCCACGATGGAGGAATCTCTGACAATCGCTGATATACTGAAGCCTTGTCGGATCTGAACGGGAATCTGCAAGAGTTTGAAATTTGAAGTCCAGCGACCAGCTCGGGCATCCTTTGGAAGATCCAACTTCATCTGCTGTGGAATTTCTATGTCAACAACCCCTTAAAATTTCATCTCGATCCGACGGTTCAAACTCCGCCAACTGCCCAAGGAGTGTATTAATTCTCGGATCTGTATTCCGTTTGAAAACGAATCCGACCCAAGTTCCTATTTTTTAATGAATGGGTTACCAGAAGTCCTTTTTGGAGGATTTTTTGTAAGGTATTGTGTTTTGTTCTCAAATACATGCCCACAAATTTTGAGTCTTTTCAAAGGTGATCTTCACCATCGCGTCGGTGTCAAACCAGTCCGAACTTGTTGCTCCACACATGCCGACCTGTGCCAGCATGACTGCGCCTCGCTCCATCGACCCGACATCAACCACGTCGCATCTCCACCTCGGAGAGCTGACCAAAAGTTCGACATCGTCAAGATCACACCGTCGACCATGGATTGAGCGGGTCGGGCGCACCGGCATCGCCATGCTATCACTTCATCAAGCTATCATCGACAGTGTCATAAATTCCAACCCGCGCCAACATCGCCTTGTTGTCGCCTCATAGTGCCGACGTCCACCTCATTGACCTGTTCCGGCATGACGTCTGGCATGGGGTCTCCGATGTCACCCCACCAACCTGCTCCGTCACCTCGGCTGAACCGGGGGCTTTGCCATCGTTTCATCGACATGCTCCGGCCGCTCCATCATCACCCTGCTGACCAGTTTCATCACGTCCGTTGGACCGGCGCCTTCGCTCCGTCACAACGGGACCAACTTGGGGGTTGGGACCTCTCCAGGTCGAGGACTACACACCATGCCAGATCTATTAGAGATCGTTGGGCATCTTTGTCCCGCTACAAGCCCGGAGCGCGTCATCAACACCGAGAACATTAACCAGCTAAGTGCCTTTCATGCTTTTTTTTTCTGTTTTTTGTCTACCTCGAACAGGCATTATATTTGTGTTAAACAAAAAGGTCATTTTTTAAAAATAACTTCCTT